>NC_055991.1:129453775-129789772 GCF_018446385.1 Zingiber officinale | reverse complement strand
TTTATATTTTTCAATGTGTAGAAAAAAATATGATCAATGAAAAATATTTGGTCCTAAGTTTTTTCTAAGTAAAATATTTTTTTAAAAAAAAATAAATGATGGTTCATTTTCATACCTCATCCAAAAACCTTTCACTAATAAATCTCTATGCACTCTTGGAATTTTGCCTAAAAATCGACTCGATCAATTGGGGTGACATCAATTGCTGAGTTGATTATAAACTCTTGCTCGGAATTAAATCAATGATTATTGACTCACAATAACTGGACTAAGATTATTCAAAACAATTCTTGATTACCCATTAAAAGATAGCCTATGAAAGTGTTGATTGTGTCTTCTTCACTCATTGTTATATATATTCTAATAACCAAAGTGACTGAAAAAACACGATCCAATGGTTTGCAAGAGCTTCTACGAGCTAAAACTCTTGGAAGTAATTCTGTATAAGCTTTTCTTCGAATGATTTGTTCACCTTCTGTATTTAGAATTCCTACTGAGATTTTAATACATCAATCACGCCAAAGGAGTTTGGAGCAACGGAGGAGGAATAGAAATATGTTCCAGAGTAGATTCAATGCCTCAAGCACCAAGCAAAAGTGCTCCTGTCCTTTTGTGGACAGTTACACTGCCACATGACTCCAACTTTAGATTGGATTTAACCACTGGATAATGATATTACAAGTGTTCAGCCAAAAACGGCCAGAGTAACTGGAACTTCGTAATGCTGTAAGGCAGTGTATGACCTGAGAACTGGCATATATACACAGCTAATTAGCATCGCTAACTTCAGCCTTAAGAAAACGTTGTAAAATCAAGTGTCCTAGCTCAAAGCAACTGAAGAATTTGCATATCAAAACACAGTAAATCGCATAAAAAGAAAGCATTGTTGAAGGCTCTGCTTTTTGTAATATTTTTTAACTTGGTCTTCATTGTAGCTGCAACTCATGCAGATGTCTCAGCAGTAAAATATGGCATTTCATGTGGTACTTGCATTGACTTCAATTGCATACAGCGCCCAGTAACAACATTGGAGGTGATAGGAGAAATAGACGTTCGCACGTAACCGGTCATGATTGCCAGTACTATAAGAGGAATACCATGGAAGTTAGCCCCAAATAGCATTCAGGAGGAAGTTATCACACAACTCATTCCCGCATGATTTCAATCTCATTAGACTTGGGAAGAACAGAACAAGGTTAACGAAGATCATCAAGCATTACTTTTTGCAACAACACCATAAACTAATAGCCCAGACGATCATTAAGTGAGGTGCGTCCATCCCCCGTTTGTCCTGTTCAAAGTGTTATTATCTTAGAAACTTGAATTGATAAAGAACAAAATGCAGTCTAGGAACTGAAAACATTACCCTCAGGTGGTACCCATGCTTCATATTCTGGTTTGCCTCCAAGAAAATCAGGTCTTGAGGGACCAAGAACGCGCTTCTGCTTTGAACTATCTTTTCCTCTATCCCTGCTTTTGGATTTTTTGCTTTCACGTTCTTCTTCCTCTAAAGCAGACAAACCACGCTTGTGCTTAAGTAGCAGAGCTATAGCATCTACAGCAGAGGCTTCAGCATCAGATGAAACTGACACTTCCGCTTCAGAATTTATACCACCAACTGCTTTGGTCTCATGGACAGACTTGCCTTTCCGTATAATTAGACCAGAAGCTGCCCCTTTAATATCTGACCCACTGTTCACAGGCTTTAGAGCTTTGTTCCTATCTCCGTAGTCTACAAAATTATCCAACTCATTCTCATCTAACTGAGTTTCCAGAACCATATTCTCTTCTGGCAGTTCCCTGGTGGCACCAAGCCACTGTGGTTTTAAGGCAGTATACACAGGTTTGCTGGAATTTGTGTCCTCAGTGATCTCAGTGGCTTCTGTATGTTCCTTTTGTTTTGTAATGGAAGAGTCTTCAGTGACAGAACCCACAGGAAGTGAAGGTAGACTGCCTTGCTTTTGCTCAGGTTTTGGTGGCTTAGGAACACTAGGAGTGGTTTTGGGTTTTGGTGCTTCTGCTATGAGAACCCTTTTACGAGAAGCTTCTCCCATTGGATCAGCAATCTTCAGCAGATATGTTGTTTTGTCCAGCTCAGCTTGAAGGTCTGATAGTTCATTTTGAATTTTTTGGATTCTGTCGTGCACTATCACATGAGAAAAAAATGTTAAGAATCAAGATTTTGTTTCATAATGTTCATGTTTATCTAACAAAAAGTCCACTGTGCAATATAATAACACAAGTGAATTCAAAGATAATGGTAAGATTTAACAACTCAAAAGAGGTAGTTTATGCTTCCTATATATACATATAATTAACCCTTAGCAGAACCCTCTTATCATGAGCCCTTAGCTGCTAGCAGCCTCAATCCAAATCATATTCTTCTCCTTCTCGCTGTTGTCTGCTATTCATTCCAGGTCTGAATACACTTATCTTCCTCTCTAGCTCCATATGTCCCATCTGCACAAGTAACCTTCCATGCAAGAACTCCCTTTGGTGTTGATTTCATTAGCCTGCGATGACCATCCTTGCATCATAATCAGCCTGATACCTCCTCCCAGCCATGCCAGCAACTTCTGCCTTTGTTGCAAACTAGTTAAGTTTTCACTATGCCAGATCTGCAACAACCACTAGGCAATCATCTTCCTGGCATTCACTACCCATGGCTGCTGCACAGACCAGTAACCTTTATTGCATGCTCAAGATTCAAATCCATGAGTAGTCGAAGAGGATGGATGAGTGCCCCTCTTCCAAATGCAGCCCTTCATACAAATCCTCTCTCAGCTCTATGGATGTCTTCGCTGTAGCTTACAGCAATCTTTAGCTGCAGGACGTGGCTACAAGGGATTGCAACTCAATGGCCTCCCTTCATCCATCCTCTTATATAATTCAGGCTTCTTCCTCACAGTTCCGCAAAGCCTTAATTCAAATGTACGCCTAAGCAAGATTGAAGTCACCCATCACCATTCTCATATCTGCTAATCAGCGTCCAATCTACGATGGCTGTTGTTTCTTGCTCTCCGCGCCACTTAAAAAGAGGAACTAATCGTCATGCTCCCTCTAATGCAGTTAATGGGGAACCCAAGTGCATGTCTATGTCGCACGACTGGTGGACCCTGCCTGAAATGAGCTGTGACCAAGCTGACATTGGATTGGGCTAGGCACTGCCTGCAAGCTGAGTTTGACTTGCTATTTTTATATGAAATTATTAATTATTAATATTTTTAATAATATCAAAAAAATGTCATTTTTTTATTAGTATTTAGTCTTTTTATTATTTTTTCAAGAATTTAAAATTTTTAATTTTAAAAATTGGTCTGATGGGCAATGATAGTGTTGGGACCAACATGTCACCCACAGGCTCAAGCTAGGTCATCCCTTGTGGCGCCCGTGCTTTTACACTCCAACTCCAACTGCTATTGCCTCAACCTTCCCACCATTTCATTTCCCTTTCACTGCATCTTGTTCTAATATTAACCACCTGAACAAAGAAACATCATATTCTTAGATTGCTATTTCCCGAAAACAATCCGGCGATTAGGGATGTAAATGAACCAAACGGTTCGCGAGCTATTCAGAGCTCGATTCGGTAAAAAGCTCGTTCGAGTTCGTTCGTTTATCTTATCGAGCCGAGCTCGAGCTCGATTTCGAGCTCGACAGTTTTATCGAGCCGAGCTCGAGCTTAAGGATATTCGGCTCATGAGCTCGCGAACATGTTCGTTTATAGGCTTGCGAGCCAAAAAAACGAGCCTTAAACCGAGCCAAAAAACGAGCTTTAAAACGAGCCAAAAAAACGAGCTCTAAGACAAGTTTTAAAATGAGCCAAAAAACGAGCTCTAAAACAAGCCAAAAATGAGCTCTAAACGAGCCCGAAAACGAGCCCGAGCTCGCTTAACGAGTTAGGCTCGTTAACTTTGATAATCGAGCTAATAGCGAGTCGAGCTCGAACTGTTCGCGAGCTTGATAATTCTAAAACGAGCCGAGCTCGAGCCTTGTGATAAAAACTCGATTCGAGCTCGAGTCGAGCTCGAGCCCGAATATAACTTAAACGAGCTGAGCTCGAGCCTAATACTGTTCGGCTCGGTTCGGCTCGTTTACATCCCTATCAGCGATGTTAACTATCTCCAGTGAAGACTTATTTCTTGTTCTATGGTATTCATATTTCCTCCAAGCCCCTCAAGTTTTTTCCTTTACCCCAATCTATTATGTGCTATTGTATAGCTGCTTTAGGGAGAGGCTCACTCAAGAGATTAGTTATTGAGATATCCCTTCTCATTTCACTTCATCCATTCTCTCTTTAACATCATTGACTATATGCTGATCTAAAGCGAGGGGTCACCATAGCTTTGTTTCAACTGTTATTTGATGAAAAGTCAAAATGATTTCAACAAAAAAATATCTGAAGTAAAATAACATTTGAAAACATGGACATAGACTATGAAAAACAAAATCACGTCATTCAGCAAAACAATATAGCAGTAGAAGAATTCATTCTGAGCTTGAGCAATTGAAAATTAAGAATGCTTCAAATTATATTAAGATATCTTGAAACTATCTTCAATCATGCATGATAAGAAACTCACCAAGCTGTGATGATAGTCCAGACATATAAAGGTCAAGGTCATCTTCACGTTCAGTGCTTTGTTCAGAGGTAGTAGCCTCCTTTTCTTTTTCTTCTTTTAAAAGCAGGGACTTCATTTCCTCAATTTGTTTGATAATTGTTACTCTTCTCTCAAGAAGAGAATCAGCTGTTACTGTTTCAACTGACTGCTGTCCACCAGGTTTTCGAACAGAAGGCTTCTTTGTCCGATCATAGAAGTCATCGTCATCACTGAAAGAAACAGGCTAAATTAGCTTACAGTAGTACTATACAAGTTAGCAGGCAACCAGAGAAGAAATTGTTGAATGATTAGTTCTAAGAACAAATATTCAATTATTATTATTATTATTATTATTATTATTATTATTATTATTATTATTTTGCATTAATATCAATGGCAAGATAACATTGCAATATCAAATGCCCATTTATGTCTAGTTCCATTTTTGTGGGAATCAGACTAAAGCCCATCAAAGTAACATACAATAAGTATTATTTGCCTCGTAGGTAGTTTTACCAAGTAGGAGCAACAAACAGTGACAATGAGTTACTAATTTTAAGGGAAAGTATTCCTAATAGGATACCCTACGTAGCCTCCAGGCCCTCTACTATCTATTTATAAGTTATTACAAAACAAGCCCACTACATAATTACATGAATCTATAGCATTTTCCCTTCAAATATATTATAAATTCCAACTTATTACAAATATATTCAAGACCAACAAATCAACTAATTGATCATTAGAACTAACAAAAGAAGTGGCCATCTCATTAGATTGCATCAATGCTTTGTCCTCTCATGAAATATAAAATTTGAGGCTATATACATCGTAGAGGTTCATATCCTATTTTAGTGATCAGATGCTTAATTCAAATGAGATCACATGTTGCCACGGTGATTACTCTACATTCTCTCTTTGTGTTTGACCTTGTCACCACAGTCTCCATCTTACTTTTACAAATAAGGTTACCTCCTAGGAGAACACAATAACTAGATGTATATCATCCATCTTTAGGGAAGTTGTCCATCTACATTGGAATACCGTACAATCTGAAGATGATCTAGATAGCGAAATAAGATCATTTTTCAAGTAACATAGAATCCACAGTTGCTATCTGATGGTCATGATATGTTCTCTCTGTAAACTGATGCGTCCATCTGCTCACATGATGAATGAGCAAACTCAAGAAATTTTGACAGCTCTAGTACTAAGGTGCTCCAACTGCCCCTATACTGTAAACCAAACACAAATATCCACAACACAAGAGGCATAATTTCTTCCATTGAAGTTGATAGTTGTAATGGTCGTGGACCCTGAAATGGAGGAAATGATCCCAATAAGAGGCATTGAGGAGGTTGAAGAAGAGTCTGACATCTCTGAAATCTTCCTCAACAACAAAGCTGCAGATTGGGGCTGGAAGAGGGATTGTCTGTTGTGCAAGTGAGAGAGTAGAGGAGGGAAGAGGTTGTTCAAGTGGTGCCCATGAGAAATTACACCTAAAATCAAAATTCTCTGAACCAAAACAGAAGCAAATTTCCCCTTCTGTAGCAAGTTGAATAAAGTGTGGCAGCAACTGAACAACTGAGACATGTAGGAACTGATCAATTTCTCCACCACTAATTTGAAAAAAAAAAAATCATAATATTATAGCAGATTTTTTCGAAGATGGAGGTTTAATTTCCACTGTAGCAAAATGCCAATTGGATCCTGCTTTTCAATTGTTGTGCAGTGTTCCGATTGGGAGATGGAGAAAAGTGGCAGACAAGGTCCACGTAGTGAGAGTTACAACTGAGTGGTAGCAAATGTAGGAGATCATAGGGCGCCATGACATGGGAGGTTGCAGCAAGCACTGTGTCACAGCAGATGTTGCAGCACAGGAGGGTTGTGGTCATGGGCGGAGCTTACATAGCACACTGGGCAGACAAAATAAAGTTAGCATCTTCTATTTTAGTATTGTTCGTCTTTTTACCATCTTATTGAATATTCAACTGTAGAAGGAGATGTTTCAGGAACTACCAAACCATTTTATTTTCATGCATTCTGTTCATTTTTAATAAATCATTTGTATCAGGATGGAACTATGCATTCTGTTCATTTTTAATAAATCATTTGTATCAGGATGGCACTTCTGAATAGCGTTGTTTGTTATCCATCGTTGTGCAATTCCGAACTTTAGATTACTTGAAGAGAGAGAGAAAGGGGAAAAGGGCATAGGAGATGGGACTGTAAGTTATGGCATGGACATGGGCAGAGCTTACCCAGACAAAATAAAAATATATATATTATTAGTTAGTTCCAACCCTTTGTCCACAGGACTGATGGGCTCAGTTTTTTTTTTTTTTTTGCTTACGTTTGAGAGTTTCTAGAGTTCTATGCCATCGATTTCTCTCCTGTGTTGTGTTCTATGTGCCATTTTTTGTCATGGGCAAATGCCTAGATGTTGTCCTCCTAAAGCGGCTGACCGTCGAGGAGTTCACTATCCACTGTCCACTCTGCGATCACAGGTAGTTGTTGTTGCTGCTAGTTCGATTTTTATGTCACATCTTCATTCTTTTGTTTCGTTTTAGATTCATTTGCTTGAATCGGTTTTCAGGTTCAAAGGACGTAGACAGAGCCTAGTTAACGACAGTCGACATAAAAAAAAAAAATTAAAAACCCTTCCTATGCGCAGACTGAAACCTTGAACTAAGGTTAGTTTTCCTTTTCCTTCTTTTGGTAGTGTCGTTATTTAGATTTTGAGCCAATAGTATATGATGCTTTAGAATTTCTTTTGGTTACTACTTTTACTTGAGGAATGAAATTTGGGATGAAAAGATTATTTATTTCATATGCCATTGATTCATGGCTTTAGGGTTTTTGGTGTTTGTTTGGATTGTTAGTTCATTTTTAGTTCATTTTTTGCTTATTTTTATTAGGAAATCACTATATCTACAATGCATAGATTTTTTAAAAGAAAAAGATCCCGAACCAAAAGAACAAAACAATAGAGATGTTACGAGTTGAAGAATTTGATTTTCACAACAACCGACAAATCCTAGGCTAAACACTCCAATTTGTACTTATAGGGATCAAGTTCGAAGGACATATTTGCAAAAAGGTCCATGTTAACCTTGCTATAAATTCCCAAAATGAAAATTTGGAGTAAGCCAATTTAGATGGTTCAATCCATCATGGTTTAAGTAATTTGGTGATCGGTTGGAATATAGTATAGAAAAAGATGTCACGTATTGTTTGTATATTAAGACTCGAAAAGAACAATTGTAAGGTAATTATTTTGGGATGCTTTATGATTATAAAAAAAAATTGCTTTATTAATTATATTATATTGTTGTCTACTGAACCAAGATCCTAGCTCCGCCACTGGTTGTGGCAGGCATCATGATGCAGGAGTTCACAACACAACATATGTGAATAGGATGTGGACAAAGTCATGGAGAGGAGACGACATTGTAAATGGTGCAAATTGAGGATGTGAACACTAGCTAAGTTACACGGAGATGTGAGGCTGAGATCATATGAATGCATTGGTGATCAACGTGTGATGGGTTACACAAAGAAGGATGGCTCCAATACCATGTTAGAATACCCTAGATAGCCAAATAAGGCATTACAAATACACTCATAATTACATATGGATTCTAACACAAACAAATCTTATTGCAATTTATGTGATGCTTGCAAAAGGGAACTCTTTAAAATCATTGGTTCAATAAGAACAAAAAAGTGAAAGTAGCAATAGGAAATTTATGGCAAAACTACACACATGAACTAAGTACCACTATAATAATGATTGTCAAGGTAATCAAATATCAGCCATCTAGAATGTCCATATGATCCATCGGTGTACACAAGTTCGACTATAGTTGTCATTTAAAACGAGAAAAAAGCAGTATGTCCTAGTCTCTGTTTGAACTATGTCCTGACCATCAGAAGTATCAGTGTTTACTGACCCAAAGTAAGAAAATTTGATGCCTCATAACAAAAGGACACTCAATAACTGTTTGGGGGTAAATGAGATGAATATTGCTTTCCATATTTTACTCAAAGACACTCATGATTGACTTATAACCATTTCATGATTTTTGTAGGTAAAGCATTTCAGAGATAGGCTGAAATCACCTGATGCTGTAGTCAATGGGTCATCCATACTGCATATTTAGTATTATACATAATGGTCTGAGCATGGACTACTATCAATAATGGATGGAGATTTTAAATTTGTAAATAATTAGCTACCAAATCAATATGTTGCTTGAAATTCAAACTAAACGAAGTGGAAAAAGAACTGATACGCCTTGGATCATGGATACCTCAACACTTCATCTTCATCTTCAATGTTCTTATCCTTTGTACCATGTGCTACCTTTCTGGATCGAGCTCCTACACTTTCTTGGATACTTTCATTCAGTGTCTCCTCTAAGTTCTCCAGTTCCTCCATGATCTGAGACAAAATATGCAAGATCTAGTAATTTGCCCAAAATAAAAATCTTATTTGAAATATAAAGACAGTCCAGAAAACTTTAAAAAAAAATAGCATTACCTGAGATATTCTTTGTTCATTCCGACCTATCTGTGTTTGCTGACCTTGAGTTAAGCCACCTTGTGCAATGTCTTTTGCTCGTATGGCATCAATTTCTTTTTTCATGTTAGCAACCTGTTCATAATAGAGGTTCAAAGAGTTACTATGTGCTGTGGCAAGTATAAAGTCAACCGAATGATATTAAGTCAATAGAAAATCGAAAAGGCATGGGTACACACCACAAATGGAGCAAGTAAATACAGAAAATAGCAATTGTCCAAAACATTTCAAGGGACACTCACTGTCCAATTTGAGCAAAACTATCTATAGTATTAATATCATTGGTGAAATTTCAAGGCTCATCAAGAGTCAAGACTTAGCAGGTTGGAGGACTTCCCGGACATGCTATGCCTCTCACTGTTTTTTTACCTTTTATTCTGGTTTTTGGGTTCTTAATAAATATCTATACTATCTATATTAACTACAGTGTCTTAACCCAAAAGAAATACCAACTACCATAAAAGCTCAAAAATCAAGCTCCTCAAAACCTTATGCTTTCTGTCGTTTCCAGAGCTGTCCTTTCTGTTGCTCTGGCTCCAGATCTCAACTTTTTATAGTTCCAGTCCCCTTGCGGAATTATCTCCTCCAATGCTAATGTGACTCCATGGTCGTCCCCCAACAAACACCAGCAGCTAGCCATGGATGGGCAGTTCAAGGATGATTTTAAATAATATTAAAGGGCAAAATGCCAAGGCCAACTTATATGTATTGCCCATCTTGTAAATTCAGTTTGTTTTTTAGCAATAAATTCAAATTTGCACTGTCTGAGACCAGTAAAGATTCTGTTTGAGAGCAGTATAAACCATCATTATTCATATAAGAACTTAAAGTATATATATAAATAAATCATATAGCATAAATATGATTAATTAGTTTTTAACTGTTACTATTAGACATGAAAGTACAATACTAATTTACTCAAATTTAACTGTACATTAATTACTCTTATAAAAGCTTACGAAGATATAAATATTAAAATAAATTATTATTAAAACAGCTAAGAATTTGAAATATTAATATTAATGGATGTAATTGATATGCAATTACAACATAATTATGGACAACAATTAATAAAAACCCATAATTATATTGACCCCTATTGGTTACATTATTACAAAATATATAAGATTAATATATTAAATTTATAAGTTATAACTTAATTAAGCATACTTTCCAACTAGGACAACTCACTGTGCAAACCCATCCCCTTCCCCTTAACTGATGCCATTGGCCCTCCCTCACCACTATCACCACTAGCCTATGCAGCCCACAAGGTCAGCTCCCTCCTCAATGACGATATAAAAACCACAATGCTTCAACCACCTACCTCATCTCTCTGTATCAATCTCAGCAAATCTGAAGAATGACTCTCATCTTTGTGTAACTTCCTTCACCCATTGATGTAGTTACAGAATCTTTTTTTGTGTTTATCTGTTGTTGTCGTCTACTTTGTTACGAACAAGCCAAATTCAGTGATTTTTTTTAAGCATCTAAACCTGCAAACAAGCTGTTCGATACAATGCCTTGCAAGCACATCAACAATTGGGCCCTCATAATCTGGAATTGTAGTGACAGAGGGAAGTTCAGCATGGCATTGCCATATTTTAGGATGACGGAAGAACAAAGAATCTCCTCGGACGAAATTGCTACTCTACCATTTTGTCAGCTGTGGCACAATGTGGTCAGTAGCAGAATGGGTAATTAGAATGGTATTTTTTTTTTTTGCTCTTCTATTAGGTCTTTTCTTCTTCTTTCCTTTCTCTTTATGTAATTGATGCAATAGATGGAAAGAAACGTTATCATCTTTCCGTTCCCCTCTCACACTTGAAAACAATCAAAATTTTACCCTATTTCCTTCCTTTCCCTTCCATGAATCCATTGTTTCTTTTTTCTCTAATTCCTTTTGTTCTCCTTTCAACACAGGTAAACATGCCTTAAATATGGCCTACCAAGTATAGTGTCACGACGGTTTTTCTTCATGCATGACCAACTACAAAGGGAGAACTGAAAAAGAGAGGTGCAAGGAATATGCACAACTCAGTGGACAGTGGACAGTGGACAGTGGACGACAGCATTAGGCAAGCAGAATGTTTAACAGAAAACTTTACATGATTAGAATGGATCATCATCGTGGTATCAGGGCATGTTCAAAGATGCTAATGCAAGATAAAAACTGCATGCTGATCTGGAGGTCCAGTTGTAAGAACATTAGAGAGAATTTTTGGCATGGCGACTACTGATTCCAATTATCTCATGAAGGTGGCATAGAAACTCTCAAAGACCAATGAGCAACAGATAGTAAGAGAATAAGGAGGCAGCATGATCAGATAAACTATACTCTAGCAAGCATCTGTATTTTTTCAAAAAGTTTACCGTCCAATTCTTTAAGAAAACTACTTGATAACTTTAAACAAAAATTCAACGCTAAATAAAGTTGTACACCTTCAATTCCCTTATGAAATGGTTAAGGTAACCTGAGATTTATATCTAACAAGGGGAACAGAAAAAATAGCTAAATCTTCTAGCAATTTTAAGACAAAGACTAAAATTATACAAAAAGGCTATAGTTGATTTAAATAGTCCAATTCCTTGATCCTATGTAGTGGCTTCCTATATAAAACTCTGCCAATCATTGACAACAAGTCTGAACAAAAAATATAGCTTCACTTTCAATATAGAGAAACAAATAACCATTTTTCCCATTTCTATATAGCTCTTTTTTGAGTACCACACCCGTCAAGCCAAAAAAGTCTATCCATAAGAAGTCAGTTGTCACATAGAATTGAAAGAGACAACTGAAATAAATGGACTGTGAACTGAAGCACTCCATAAGGAATGATATCTGTAAAAACAACCTTCAAGCAAAGAATTAAGGTCAACCAAGAGTACCGGAGTGGGAACATGAGAATTTACCTTCTCCATCCTTTTAATAATTTTGCTGCGTGTTTTTTCCTGTCTCTCAGTAAGCTGTCCATTGTAAGTTTGCCATGTTATTTCATCTGCACCATCCTATAATATACACAAAAGTATCAGAATAGCAAAGCAGTTCATGGCAAACATATACATGGAAGGATGACGACATAAAAACAGAGGTATTTTAAAGGAAAGAAGGTTCAAGAAAATTGGCAACCTCTATATCCTCTTCAATAGCATCCTCCTGCAAACCCCATGAGATACCACTGGCAAGAGATGCATCAACTCTTGCCCGTACTAGTGAAGCTTCACAATCAAGCATCTCTTCTCGTATTTTGGCATTCCGTAGTTTCTCCAAATCACCCTCCTCCTCATTGGAAAGTTAATCAGTAAGTTCCAAGAAAGTTTCAGAGGAGAAAAAAATTGATATGAACAACACAAAAGCAAAATACAATAAATTTGCAAGCATTTTATTTAGTGGCTCGGGCAACCATGACATTTGAGAGCATCAGAAAAAGAAAACTTTCATAAATCACATGCAAATGTTTTCTGCATTGAAAGACAAATCCTATCACATCAATGCAGGATAAATTAGGTAATTCATACGTGTGACTACAGTCTTGGATTTTGATGCCTTCATTATGATTCCAGTACATGAAAATGGTTGATTTCAGAAGAAGAAAATAGTTCGTGGTTTTAGCAAAATACTAGTTTGGACTTATTTGCACAAAGGAGTAGCATATACAAAACCATGTATTTTTCTAAGTCAGTAAACTGTGGAGTATGGTACATGTTCCACCAATATTTAAGTAACAAAATTCAGTTCATTCAAAGATTTTAAAGTAGCATGCCTCTGAGGGAAAAGCTCCAGCAAACAACAAAAGAGAGCTTCTACAAGCAATGTACTCTGACAATATTTATCATGCTGTCTTTGATGGTTTATTTAAAACAAAGTTCCACAAAGGATATCAAGCAACCAATTGCAATGTATAAGAGGAATATGATCACTGTCTTACTGGTGGCATCAACTCAGTTGGTCCTTGGAAAATATACAACCGTGACGACCTGCGAAAAAAGTAGAGATCACAAAATTCAACAACTTCAAATAGATTTTTAACAGAATATCAAATTAAATCAATTTTTTTAACCTACTCTGTTCAAGATCAACCTTCTAATTCATTAATAAAAAAATATTAAGAAAACATCCAGTAAATCATTACCTGATTGCATGTGCAATTCTAGCAAACACTACCATAGAACTTGGTAATGGAGAGCTGATATTTACAAATAAAATCTTTAACATGTATGGCAAAAGACATTATGCTTCTAATAAAATGGATGAAGTGTATGGATCCCAGGGAACACAGCAAATATAACACAAGACAGTAAGTGCAATGCAAATGCCTTAGACAAATTTGGTCAAATTAGAGTGAAGATAAATGAAATCAGAATGAAATTTAATTGTATCAGGCTGGTTTTGGAAGCTTCATGTAATCATACAAGAGGAAGAGAGAATTTTTGTCGCTCGCTTGTATCCAACACTGAATTTAGAATTTAGAGCCTCATCACAACTTGAGATTTACCACTAGACTGAGGATAGCTAAATCAACTTGCTACCACAAATTAGACTCATAGCTTCACTCATCTCTCTAACTCATTATAGATTACAGAGGTTATTATGGATAGACAGAACACAGTGATAACAGTGTACCAACAGTAATCATAAAGCTAGCCTTTCTTTAAATAAAACATGATTCAGATCTAATTCAGGGTTGCATTAAATCATATAGCTCGGATTTTATTATATTATGTATTATTGACAAAACTTAGGAAGGCATAATATGCTTATTTCTTGAAATTTCTAAACATCCATTATAATCACATTTATGAATAATTTTATTTATCTTTTTTTTTAGAGGAAAATTGTAACTTTTATTAGAGGAAAACATTAAATTACAATATCTCCATCCAAGCAGGAAAATTCCCACCCTCCAAACAAGCAGAGAAGGGGAAGAAGAAGCAAAACTAGTAATATTATGCGCCACAAAATTTGTGGATCTTCTGACATGTTGTAAGTTTATAGCTTGTGCCACATCCATAAATCTTTGAATTAGTCATATACAAGACCCTATATAATGAAGGTACTCATCAACCCCCGTGACTACTTGCGCAGCGATTAATGAGTCAGAAACAACTCGGAATCTTCGCAGTCCTCGCGAGAAGGCAAACCTCACCCCTTCATGGATGGCCATGAGTTCACCCTGATGATGGTGCTGGAATGCTCATCCCAAAAGCATAATGTTTACTTCCTTGAGACTCTCGCCACCCCTCCCACTCCATATTTGTTCAGCCTTTCATTTACACACATCAACTTCCACTTGCAGAGTGCTCGATGTCGAGGTCATCCCAGATGGAGGCTCTGGTTGATTCGAGATAGTGGGCTCGGATTGTAATTTCATTCTAGACTCCTATTAATCACACAACAGGCTATCACATCAACTCAAGTTGTGTCTTAGCTCTTTCCCGTCATTCCCAAATATGGTTTCCATTCGATATTGCCAGATGCCCCATGTACAAGTGGTCAGCCTCTCAAAAGTTGCTTTGTCTATATTGGCTTAGATCCAGAGGCAGTCATCTAAGGTGTTGGCTTGGAGGGTGGACACAATATTCCAGAGGTTGGTTTTCTTCCAACATTCCTTTACGAAAGCACAGAGGAATAGTGCATGAATTGTACCATCTCGGTGAAAACCACACGGTAGGCATGATTCCAAGCATGTCACATGATGTTGTTTCAAATTAGCTGAAGCGGGGATAATATCATTCGATAAGCGCCACTAAAAAATATGGATTTTAGGAGGTATGTTTAGGCTCTATATGAACTTCCACAATGCTCCCAATGAATAAGTCAATTGGTTTTCGGGTGGTGATAGTATATTACACGTTGCCTTAGAACCCCCACCCCTTTTACAACCCCTTGCTATCAAATCTCCAAAATCTAGTGTCCGACTCATCAGATGAAAGTAGGGGAATTTTTAAAATTTGTTTAGAATAGTATGGAGCAAACTTTGACCCTTTGGTCCTCCGTTATCCATGTTGGCATTCCGGTAGCCACTTGTCCTTCAATATCCTTGCTATTTTCCAATCCCCAATACGCCAGAGCAACCCCTTATCCAGCAGCTCCCAACCTAGAGCAGTGAGCGCCAAACGAAGGAAGGATTATTTCCTAGAGGAGCATTCATTACATCCATGTG
Source organism: Zingiber officinale (assembly GCF_018446385.1). Taxonomy (NCBI): domain Eukaryota; kingdom Viridiplantae; phylum Streptophyta; class Magnoliopsida; order Zingiberales; family Zingiberaceae; genus Zingiber; species Zingiber officinale. The sequence continues at coordinate 129,774,425 of NC_055991.1, read as the reverse complement.
CTTAAAGTATCGTGCCTTGAAAACATGAGATAACAAAGATTGTGGCTGCCGAATCATCCTCCAAATTTACTTAGCTAGTAGCGCCTAATTGAATGGGATGAGTCACCGAAATCCCAGTCCACTCAAATTCTTCGACACACAAAGTTTGTCCCATTGCTCCCAGTGCATGTGCTTTTTACCATTATCCATTCCCCACCAAAAGTTCGCACACTCCATTTCACTCTCCTCGCATACTGATCATGGTATACGAAAACATGACATTGCCTAGGTTGGGATAGCTTGCAAAACTGATTTGATCTAAACCTCCTTGCCGCCCAGAAAATTTTGTGCCCTCAACTTTTTATTTGTTTCAAGACCCTCTCTTTAAGGTAGGAAAATTGCATTCTTTTACTCCGCATTAAGAACGTCGATAAGCCCAGATAAACTTCATGACCTTAGACTACTGGTATTGTGAATATCATTTTGATCGCTTCAATAGGGACTGTAGAGGTATTCGAACTAAAAGACAATGCTGACTTTTCAAAGTTTATCAACTGACCAGATGCGATCTCATATTTCTTCAAGAAATCCCTTATTTTGGAGCTATCTTGGACCTTTGCCTTGAAGAAGATAAGGCTATCATCGACGAAGAAAAGGTGCGAGATTGGTGGGCAAGACATAGCGATCCAAACTCCTTGAAATTCATTGCTTGTCTCCATATCTGTGAGCATAGTGGATAAATCCTGTGTACAAATCACAAATAGGTATGGAGATAAGGGGTCTCCTTGACGAATACCTCACTGTGGCCAGATTGAGCCTAAGACTTCATTGTTCAAGATAAAGCTGTAATTTACTGAAGTCACGCAGTTCATGATCTTATCGATCCACATTGGTGCAAACCTGAGCCGGGACATCATTGCTTTCAAGAATGACCATTCAATTCAATCATAAGCCTTGCTCATATCAAGTTCGATCATATTCCAACCTGTCTCAACCACAGAGCTACAGACCTCCAAGCCTACTACATCTTTTGAGTTCCAAAAGAAGAGGTTTATGGTTCGAACTATAAAATTCAAGTGACTGAATCCGAGCTGTCGAATAAAGCATCCTCCATTCAAAGGTACCAATGAATATGCCAAGTCTTTCGAAGATGAGATTATTTCCACCACTACGATTGGTCCATGTGAAGAACTCCCCTTCACAAGCTAGATCTTGGAGAGAGCAAACCCTAGAACCTCTCGAAAAGAACTCATGTGTCAATGAGCATGGAGTCCCACTAGTTTTTTCACTGTCAAAACACACCTCGTTAAAGTCACCTCCTACCAGCCACGGCAAGTCCCAGAGATTTTCCATACTACATAACCTTTGTAAGAGGGTCCACAAGTCTCTTCATCGATTACTATCTGGGTGCCCATAGAAATCTATGAATCTCCAATTGTTCTCACCCTCACTAACACAACAATCAATATGTCCTGGAGAATAAGATTTTACTGCCATGGTTAGCGAGTTCCTCCACAGAAGTAATAGACCTCCGCTTTTACCCAGGCGGCCTACAGAGAAACAACCCTCAAAACCAAGTAGATACTTCCTGTTCCTATTCTGATATTCCTTTAGTTTTGTTTCCAACACAAAAAAAAGGTGGATTTCTTTTTAACGATCAAGCGTTGAAGTTCCCATAATGCTCGCTGGTTCCCAAGCCCTTGAGCATTCCAAACAATACAACTCATGGTGATCGGCGGGGCTGTAACACAGCCAACGCCGGTATATCAATGCAGTTTTGAACCAAATTGTCTACGGCTTGCTTTTTCTTTGAGGGACTTTGCACTTCAGTATCATCTTTATTAGTCTAGGCTAGCGCTCTCTTGGCATCACGCATCACCAAATCCTCGCTTATTATTGGTTTGTTGCTTTGCTTAAGACGGGCTCCGCACTTCCACTGGTGTGGGCTGCATTTGTGGGATTCCAATTGTTCCTTACCCTTGTCAGGGGATCTAACCTGTTGAGAAGAACCAAAGATGAATACCTTATCTTTTGCATCCTCTTGCTTGCAACCATCGTGTTCGTTATTGTGTGGCCAATGTCCTCTCGCTGCTTCAGAATCCATGTTAATGCTAGCGTGCTACCTTTAGACTGACCTGTGTTTGAGCCCGTTTCTGTATTTCCGGGATTCTTGGTTGCTTCTTTCGTACCATCTACTTCACTTGGCTCGGTGCTCGAGTTGTTAGGGTTAGCTACCTCCATTTGTGTGGATCGTCATTAATAGTGTGAGAAGAGGCACGCATCCATGCCATGTAGGCTAAAGTATATTTATCAACAAAGGAATCCTCACGGACTTTGGCATTGTGTCCAACCCGACCACATGCATAGCAGAAATCTGGGAGACGTTCATAGACAAAAAGGGCCATGACATTTTCTATTCCCTCCCCAACTCCCACGCTGACTCCCTTCAGAAGAGGCGTGGTAATATTGAGACTGATTCTTACTCTTGCAAATCGGCCAATGAAATTGCCACCCTCTCCTGAATCAATCTCCTCGATATCTCCAAGTTGGGAACCAATATGGTGCATCACATTTGCATTCATGAATTCCACAGGGATATTGTGACACTGAACCCAAAAGGATGTCTTATCAAAGTCATGGTTGCATGGCGCAACAAATCTCTCTAGTTCTTTAAATATTACCAAGTTGTTAAAGAAATTCCATGACCCTTCTCTTTGTATTCGTTTCCGATCCGTGGCTGATTTGAAATTTGAAACAAAGATGTTAGGGCCAACAATGTCTATCTCCACTCGATGTAGGGTTTGCAGAAGGCGTGACATATGTTGTTTAAAGGTGTCTCTGTTGACAGCCTTCACCGACATAACTTTAGCCACGAGACAGTTCCCAATCCTATCGGCACCAATCTTTAGTTCCTCCTCTTTCAGTTGTAGTTTCTGGCATGGTATTATATGCGATAGTTTCATCTCTGCAATCAAGCATGCCATCTCATCAGGATTCATGATATTAGTAATAAACCTACACTCAGATCCCAAGAAGCAGGATCGGGTGATGATCTTACACGGGGCAAGAAGACGGCTCTCACTAGCTCTCCACTGAAACCCTAGGTCTCCACGATAACCCTAAGAGAGAAAGGAGAAGAACAAAATCACTCTAATTTTATTTATCTTTTATCATCTCATTTATTAAATAATTTTTATTTATCTGTCTTTATCTTTTGTTCTGATTTCTTATTGATAATTTAGAAGATATTTCATCTCCTTTATGAAATAATTATCTCTTTTTTTCGGATTTCTTAATGATAATTTAGAACATAATGAGACATAATATGCATATTCTTTAAGGTTTTTTAACATTTTTTTTATCACATTTATGAAAAAAAAAAAAATTCATCTCAGTTATGAAATAATTTTACTTTCTCTTTTCTTTCCTACATATTCTAATTTCACTGATTCTACCATGTCCAATACAATGATTTTTTAGATTTTTTAAATACTAATGTGCATTGTAAAACGAGGAGAAATTGTAAATACTATCGTGTATTAATCTAAATTAGAAAATATGAGGCAATACATGTATTGGTTAGAATTTATTCTACTGTCAGATATAACGGGTGCGATCATACCAGCACTAATGCACCGGATCCCATCAGAACTCCGAAGTTAAGCGTGCTTGGACGAGAGCAGTACTAGGATGGGTGACCCCCTGGGAAGTCCTCGTGTTGCACCTATTTTTATTTTAACTCCGCCCATGATGACCGGCCATGGCCGGTCCCGAGCCCGGATAAAGGAGGAGGGTTGCGTTAGGTTGTCAGCCAACGTCAAACTATGGCAAATATTCAATGAATGAATCCATTAAACTATTGTGCTAATGCTAGGTTGTTCCTCGGAAGGAACGCGTTGCAAGGTCCGATTGTAACGTCTCGGCAAGGACCGCTACATCTCCAGAACTCGGGTGTAGTGATAAATATGCAAGAGTTCGCGTTACAGGGTCCGACTGTAACGTCTCAGCAAGGACCGCTACATCTCCATGAGAACTTGGGTGTAGTGTTAAATAGGCAAAAGTTCTCACACCATAGGTTAGATAAGAACAAATATAATAGGAGAACTAATAATATAAGATTTGGAACATGGAATATAGGAACTCTCACCGGTAAATCAATGGAGGTAGTAGATATGATGATTAGGAGAAAAATGAGTATTTTGTGTGTACAAGAGACAAAATGGATAGGCGAGAAGGCAAAGATGATAGAGAACTCGGGTTTTAAGTTATGGTACACTGGAAAGAGTAAAGCAAGAAATGGAGTGAGTATCATTGTAGATAGTTTGTTAAAGGATGAAGTTGTAGGAGTAGTTAGAAAAGGGGGTAGAATTATAGCCCTTAAGATAATAGTGGCGAAAGAAACTATGAACATAATTAGCGTATATGCACCACAAGTAGGATTAGATGAAGCTACCAAATCAAAGTTTTGGGAGGACTTAGATGAAATATTACAAAATATTCCACCAAATGAAATGATTTTAATAGGAGGTGATCTAAATGGGTATGTCAGAGTGAAAAATGAGGAATATGAGAGAGTACATGGGAGTTATGGGTTTGGAACGAAGAATGAGGAAGGGAAAACTATATTAGATTTTGCGATAGCATATGACCTTATATTAGCTAATACGTTTTTTAAGAAAAGAGAAGAATACTTAGTCACATTAAAAAGTGGAAATAATAAATCACAAATTGATTTTCTTATGGTTAGGAAGAAGGATAGAAAGATTTGTAAAGATTACAAAGTCATCCATGGAGAAAGCTTAACTACCTAGCATAGGTTAATAGTTTTGGATGTACGCCTCAAACATAATAATAATAGAAAGAAAATATATATGACTTCTAGAATTAAGTGGTGGAAGTTAAAGGATGGGAAGCAAAATATATTTAAGAAGAAGGTAGAAATACAAGCATTATGTGAAATATACGGTGACTTTAATATGACATGGGGTAAGATGGTATCAAAGTTGAAAATAGTAGCTAAGAGTGTACTCGGTGAGTCAAAGGGACATGCACCACTAAATAATGAATCTTGGTGGTGGAATGAGAAAATACAAGAGAAAGTGAAGGAAAAACGAATAGCTTATAAGGAATTATATATTTGTAAGAACGAGAAAAACTTAAAAAAATATACAATAGCCAAGAAAGAAGCTAAGAAAGTAGTGAGTGAAGCAAAAAATGAAACTTTTGAACGGTTATATCAAAAATTGGATACAAAAGAAGGGGAAGAGACATTTATAGAATAGCTAAAGTGAGAGAAAGGAAAACAAGAGATCTTAGCCCAATAAAATGTATTAAAGATGAATGTAATAGGGTATTAGTAAATGATGGAGAAATAAAAGAGCGGTGGAAGAGATATTTTTATCAACTTTTTAATGAAGGTTTAGGTGACCAACTTAACTTAGGTAATTTAATTAGGTCAAATGAGCATAGAAATTTTAATTTTTATCGTAGAATTCAAACTTCAGAAGTAAAACAAACTTTAAATGAGATGCACAATGGAAAAGTCGTTGGACCAGATGATATTCCGATAGAGATATGGAAGTGCTTAGGGAAACAAGGTATTGAATGGCTTACAAAATTATTTAACATGATATTGAAAACGAAAAGAATGTCTGATCAATGAGGATAAGTACTCTAATTCCCTTATATAAGAACAAGGGAGACATACAAAATTGTGCAAACTATAGGGGTATTAAACTAATGAGTCATACTATGAAACTTTGGGAAAAAGTAATAGAAAAAAGATTAAGGAAGGAGACCACAGTGACAGAAAATCAATTTGGGTTCATGCCTGAAAGGTCGACAATAGAAGTTATACATCTCCTTAGACAATTAATTGAAAAATATCGGGAGCAAAAACAAGATCTACACATGGTAATCATTAACTTAGAAAAAGCTTATGATAGAGTCCCAAGAGAAATTATATGGAGAATTTTAGAAAAGAGAGGTGTTAGCATAACATATATTGAACTAATTAAGGATATGTATGAGGAGGTAACGACCAAAATAAAGACTTCAGGCGGAGTAACTGAAGCATTTCCAATAAAGATAGGGTTACATCAAGGATTAGCCCTAAGCCCCTAAGTCCCTATCTTTTTACACTAATTATAGACGAATTCACTGCGCACATTCAAGACATAGTACCGTGGTGCTTGTTGTTTGCAAATGATATTATTTTGGTAGATGAGACATATGAAGGAGTAAATGCTAAGCTAGAATCTTGGAGGGAAACACTAGAAGGGAAAGGTTTTAAGCTTAGTAGATTAAAGACAGAATATATGGAATTTAAGTTTAGCAATATTAGAAGTAATGAAACAATTGTTAAGATAGGAGAGGATGAGTTGCCTGGAACCGAGAGATTTAAATATTTAGGATCATTTTTACAAAATGATGGAGAGAGATGTCTTACATAAAATACAAGCAGGATGAGTGAAATGGAGGAGAGCGTCGGTGTTTTATGTGATCGTAAAGTACCTCTTAAACTTAAAAGGAAGTTCTATAAAATGACAGCTAGACTGTTATGTTATATGGAGTTGAATGTTAGGTTATGACTCGAGCACATGAGCATAAGATGAGAGTTGCAGAGATGAGGATGTTAAGGTGGATGTGTGGACATACGAAGATGGACAAAATAAGGAATGAGAGCATTAGAGAGAAAGTCGGAGTTGCATCTATTGAGGACAAACTCCGAGAGACACGTTTAAGATGGTACGGGCATGTACTTAGACGACCAATAAATGCTCCAGTTAGGCGATGTGAAACTATGATAAACATGCATATCAAACGAGGAAGAGGAAGACCAAAAAAGACTTGGTTAGCAACAATAAAATAAGATAAAATTTATTTAAATATAGATGATGATATAATAGAAGATAGAGTTCAATGGCATAAAAGGATTCATACCGCCAACCCCACCTAGTGGGAAAAGGCTTAGTTGTTGTTGTTGTTGTGTCAGATACAACAGATCCAGACACTTATGCTGATTTTGACAACCATGGTATGGACATACTTTATACAGGTTCTAGCACGGGTTAGTGTTAAGAATAAACAATTAGAATGGCAATATTTCCAGAGACCATTGCAAAATACTACCATGTATTGCTAGATCATACAAGATGAACCTTGCCATTACCTACCATAGTAATTCTTTTTTTCTACAACTGTAACAATGCATATGTATATATGTCTGCACTCACACTTTAATGAACATATTTATGTCTAAATTCTTCAGAGGAAAATTGCCCAAAAATCTACAACCATGAAGGACATCAAAGGACAGATAGCAATCATGATGACTTTGAAAAACATCAGAACATACATTACTAAAACAACTTACAAACCAAATCGGAGAACATCGCCAACATGCACTCCTGTGTAGACTTTTTTCTTTATCTGCAAAATCAATATAGCTTGAATATAATATTGTGAACAGGAAATGATAATTCTGAGTACATGGAGCATAATACAAAGTATATTCCTGTTGTTAATTTCCAAAAAACAACACTTAAACATAATATTATTTGAGTATTTATTTTCAAGGTTTTAAGAAAAATAGAAGGTATAAAACCCTAGATACAACTAATGATTACAACCAAACACTCCTACTGTGCTTGGCGTTAGAAGTTATGTTTTATCCTCATGATTCACCACATGATATAGATCAAAGTGCAGGGATTGGTATTGTAACAAGAAGAAATTGCAACTAGGCAATTCTTTTGTCCTCTTAGAGCACAAGACCATATGGCAATTTTCAAACTTGAGTCACCATTCTTTTAAGGTTGGAAGCCTTTTTCTTGGCAACTAATGGTTTAACTACTAAAAGTTGTGTTTTATCCTCATGATTCAACACGTGATATAGATCAAAGTGCAGGGATTGGTATTGTAACAACAAGAAATTGCAACTAGGCAATTCTTTTGTCCTCTTAGAGCACAGATTATATGGCAATTTTCAAACTTGAGTCGCCATTCTTTTAAGGTTGGAAGCTTATTTCTTGCAACTAATGGTCTAACTACTTAAGCATAGTTCTCAAGGTTCTATATTCATGATTCACAGTGTGCAATGTAACATCATTATATATATATAATATTCTAAAAAATAGCTAAAGCTCATCGGAAATTAAATCCAATCCATATTAGCTCACTAAAATTAAACTCAACCAATTATATAAATGAAAGAAAAGATGAATCCTCCATTGCAAGCTAGAAGTGGAGGGTGGAAGCAGGTGGAATCCCAGTGTCAATAGGAACATAGGAGACGTATTGCAACAAGGAGACTCAAACTCGATAATGAGATGAAGAGTGAGGAGAACAATTGTTGCCACATCAAGACTCAAATGTCATAATGTGGGTGGAACAGACAATGATTAAGTTCTATCACATCAAAGATGTCTATCCTTCCTCTTTTCAAATAGCATTGTCGTCGCCTTCCTCCCCATATATCTAGTCACATCATCAAGAGTTGAAGTAGTGTTCATGGGTAAATTTTGCTTTACAACTTAGGCATTTATAAATTAGAAAAATAATCAAAATATTATCATATGGGAGTCAAACAAATAGCACCTGGACTTTGTTGACAAATGTCCCATGTGTACTACCAAGATCGTAGAGCAAAACTTCATCCTTCTTAAACTGCAAAACTGGAAGGCATATAAAGAATAAGGGAACAGGAGCCAGAAATATTTAAATGATTTAAGTCGAGGAATCTGTAAGTTCTAGGTATTGGTCATATGCCCAACAAGAGTAGGTAGACAAAACATTCAGTTTTGAGCAGTTAATATGCACACTAAAGCCAACTTCCCTTGATGTCCAGCATCAATTGGTAAAAGCCACACAACTAAAGAATCTAACTTTTTTGGGTTTGTCTCTAACATTGTTTTTGCCTGTGGGGGCCGGGGTTTGGTCTTACATAAGTAGCCCTCGCCTCCTATTTCTCACTCATTCAGCCTCTAACTCCATTGACAATTTCTAGTCTCTTGAAACCCAATGAAATTTTTTACTAAAAAATTGCATATACAGAAGGTTCTTTCAACACAAGGGATGATTTTATTTTATACCAAACCATAATATTAGTACATTAATATGTGAAAAAGCATTCCCAAATACTAGCATTTCTAAGTAAATTATTTAGGACTCTTTAACACATTCATAATATGCAGTATCTATTTGCAGATAAATCTAAGTATAAATTGATTATGCATGCAGCAATACCAAAAATCTATATGTTACAAACCTGCGTGGAACCGGGAAATTGTTGGATGTTCCAGCACAAAATCACATAGATCAACACGTCCAAACATATATGCCCCTTTTTGAGACCTAGAACATAAGCGATTGTCGACAAAATCAGCTTTTGCGCCTTAAGTAACTAGAGCAGTGAACAGCATATGCATTCAATATCATTATCCTTAAGATCATATAAAAGTTGAAATCAGAAACCACGAAAACAGTATGGCTAATTCAAGCCATCAACCGTTTAAGGAGCGTAGAGAACAATATTATTTATAACATTAACATGTGATTCATAACCTGATTGTTAATTGGCTCCATTTTCCAACCCTGATAGCAATATTTTTATGCTTTTGAAAATTTATTAGTCTACAACCATATAAATCACTTGTTACGGTCATTGCTGATTTACACACACACCACACATATAGTCAATCGTAAGTCTCCATCTCTAAATCAAGAATCAAAGTTTTTCATATAAACTTCTATACCTCGATAAGTTAGGGCTATAGAGTTGCAAGCATATTTGATGGAAACTAGAAAAGATAAGATTACAATCAGTATTTTTCTTGGGTTAAACTTAGATTTAAATGAAATTTTAAAATACAGAACCTACACCTTACAGCTACAAGGAAGCAAAAGAAGAAAATATTTCATTGTCCATAGAACAAATGGAGGAAGAAACCTTTACAGACAAATCAAAAAAAATACCTGGTGCACTAAAAACAGAGAAGATTTTGCATTGAGGAAATGTAAAAGGGATAAAACTCACACGTCCAGTTGCTCGATGATGATACCATCCTTAAGGACCTCAAGGAGGAAAGGGTGCCCAGGAGGTTCGCTCCACGTCGGGATCGAGTAAGGAACGGGTAGTTTGTCGCTTTGAGATCCGAAGGAGCAAGAGGAAGAAACACTAGGGCTCGGTTTCTCAACAATCTTCACTTCAGGCCCGGTACCAGTGGTCTCCGAAGAAGAGATGGGGTTTGCTTCAGATTCCGGAACGGCGGACTCCGCTGCGCAAGCTCCCTCCTGATTCGCACTGAACTGCGAGTGCTGGGCAAGAGGAGGCTCGCCATTAGAGTTCTCGAGGGTAGGGTTTGGGTTTCGAGGAGGGGGAGGACCCATGGGAACCTTCATGACTCCGGAGAAATTCGAGACGAAAGGGACCAAGCGAGCGAACAAAACGAAGCGGCGACGCCGGAGAGGAAGCGAGGACCAGGGTTGGAGAAAGAACCGAGCGTACCTGATCCGATATGGCAACTCGAAGAACTGATCCGAAAATTCAGATTTGGATTTCAGATTTCGGATTTCGGAATTTTCGATATGTCGGGAGTGCGGATTCGAATCGAGTTTCTGAGCTGTAGTATGACTGAGGTTGGAAAAATTCGATCCGAATCTGTCAATAATATTAATATTAAGAAATTTAAAACGATAAAAAAAACTAAAATTAAAAACTCTTCAATAGAAACTGTAAAAAAATATATATTAATTTTTAACTTTTTACTAAATCATGTAGATAAATTTTTAAAATTATCAAATCTAGTAAAATAATTTTAAAATTATTAAATCATATATCTATTTTTTATTTTATCCCTATCAATCTACTATTTTTTTCATCAGTCCATTCAATTTTACTATATGTGAAATGTTAAAATTTGATTTACATCAAAAATTAATTTTAGGAAAAATTAGTTGATGGATGTAACGATCTTAGATTGATATTGATCCGGTAATAAAAGGGGTAGGGTCGACCGATAGGAGGTCAATATCCTGTGGGACCGACCGGCAGGAGGTCAACATCCCTATGGGGTCGATCGACAGGAGGTCAAGGTGGTCAACACCTTGTAGGTGCCCGATCGGGTGAATCATCTCCTCGATCGGCGGAAAGTCGACCCGGCATCTCGATAGATCGGCTCGACTCGGGCCCGAGCTCATGACGCCCGGTGAGTAACTAGCACGGCTTGATAGCAGGGAACAAAACCTAAGCGATCTTCAGCTCGACCGACCGGCAGCGCAAGGGCCTTCATATGATTGGCTGAGCAGATGTCCCGCTCGGGCAACCGCGACGTTAGCCGAGCGATTCTTCCGTCCGGCTTGATATGAGACAAAAGGGGCAGGTAACTCTATCTTCCTCGAGACAAATGTCGTCGACAGGCAGCATGGTAGGCGGTCGGGTCAGACAAAGAATCGTACGATGGAAGTTTTCGTTGTCACGTCAAGGATATGCTCGCGCTATTGAGGTATGGCGTCAGGCACGCTTTTCTGACACACTCATTACAGGTATACTTTGAGAGGCGTGCATGTCTCGATAAGCATGCACGCACCTTTAGGGAGCCATATATAAGGACCCACAGACTCCAACGGAGGTATGCGCGACTCATCACTGTAGCTATAGTTCTTGTCATTCTACTTCGATTTCTTACTACCGGAGGCTGACTTGAGCGTCGGAGGGTCGTCGCCGGAAACCCTTTCCCGCCCCAGTTTTGTGCTTGCAGGTCCTCGTCGAAGGTCTACGTCACTCACAGGGCTATGCGGAGTCAACGAGAGCACCACGTCCCCAGCGACCGTCGACTCAACGCTCAGAGAGGATCAGATATGAAACTAGTTTTTATGTATTTAATTACCTCTCCTATTATATTCATGCTCTCAAATGTCAATTTGACTCAATATATTGAGCAAAGTGACTTTTTGAACACGAATATATTTAAAAAATTTAATTCGTATTAAAAAAAAATATTACTCTCAATATATTAGATAAAATTGATATTTGAGAGCATGCATATAATTAGGAGAGATAGACGAACACATATAAACTAGTTTCATGTCAATCCGAAGTCGTTTGGTGGATCAACCAATTTTGTCCAAAACTAACTAATGGACCAAACAATTCGATTGAAATGAAACTATATCCTATGTGTTCAGCTAGTTCTCTTGATTATATACATACTTCAAACATTAATTTGACACAATATATTAAGAGCAATAATTTTTTAATATGAATTAAAATTTTCAAATATATTCATGTTCAAAAAATCATTGCTCTCAATATCTTGAATCAAATTGACGTTTGAGAGTATAAATATAATCTGAGAGGTAAACGAACACATTAGAACTAATTTCATATCAGTCCGAAATTATTTGATCGATCAGTCAACTTTGGGTAAAATCGATTGATGGACCAAATGACCTCGAATTGACATGAAACTAGTTCACATATGTTCGTCTACCTCTCCTGATTATATTTATGCCCTTAAATATCAATTTGATTCAATATATTAATCTTTTTAATATAAATTAAAATTTGCAAACATATTTATATTAAAAAAATCACTGCTATCAATATATTCAGTTAAATTGTCGTTTAAGGGCATGGATATAATCAGGAGAAGTAACCAAATACATAAAAACTAGTTTAATATCAATCTGAGGTTATTTGGTCCATCAACCGATTTTGTCTAAAATCGGCTTATGAACCAAATAATCGAATTGACATGAAACTATCTTCTACGTGTTCGTCTACTTCTCCAGATTATATTCATACTCTCAAATATTAATTTGACAAAATATATTGAGAACAGTAATTTTTTTAAACACAAATGTACTTGAAACATTTTTAAACATCGAAATTTTGAGCAAACCAGTAAACTGATTTTTTAAATTAGTCACTGATTTTCTTCTTTTTTTTATCAAAGTCGATTTTAAATAAAATTAATTGATGGATCAAACGCCCTCATATTAATATGAAACTAATTCATATGTCTTTGGGTAAAATCGACTGATGGACCAAATTATCTCAGATTGATATCTCTTTTGATTATATTCATATCCTCAAATATCAACTTGACTTAATATATTAAGAGTAGTAATTTTTTTAACACATATATGTTCAAAAAATTTAATTTATGTTAAAAAATTACTACTCTCAATATATTAGGTAAAATTGGTATTTGAGAGCATGAATATAATCAAAAGAGATATCAATCTGAGATAATTTGGTCCATCAGTCAATTTTACCCCAAATCGGTTGGTGGATCAAATGACTTCGGATTGACATGAAACTAGTTTTATATGTGTTTATCTATTTCTCTTGATTATATTTATATTCTTAGAGTGTAGCACAGTTGGGGCACATGGTTTCGTGGTCGAGAGGTCCAGGGTTCGATCCTCGGGGTGTCATTGTCTGGGGTTAGCGTCTCGACCATGCGCTTTCAGCTGTGTACCTACATTTACCTCCCTCCATATCCGTGGGATTAACTCTAGGGGGGTCGTTGATGTGGCGGTTCCACATTTTTTTTCTCTTGATTATATTTATCTCTCAAACGCCAATTTGACTCAATATATGTAGAGCAATGATTTTTTAAATACGAATATGATTAAAAAATTTAATTCGTATTAAAAAAAAATCATTGCTCTTAATATATTGGGTCAAATTGATATTTGAGGACATGAATATAATCAAGAGAATTAGCGGAGCACATGGGATGTAGTTTTAACTTTTATGTTAATCTGAGGTTGTTTAGTCCATCAGCCAATTTTAGGTAAAATCGGTTGATGGACCAAATGACCTCAGATAGACATGAAATTGTTGGAGCAGCGGGGCCGACAATAGGAGGTGAATTGCCTATAAAACAAAATGTCTTTCTCATTCTTTCAACTTAGTTAGTAGCAACAGTATAATTATAAAAATTAAATTAAACAACTACAAAATGAAAGAAGAGACACGAGATTACTTGGTTATAACCTAAGTGGTTGTTAATCCAAGACAAATGAAAAACTCTAAAAAGTCTCCTTCGATGAAGGTGGAGAAGCATACTCGTTGAATACTCAGATAGTTGCTAGGAAATGAATACAAGAGTTGATATTTAATTCCTAGGTTCAGAGGTCTTTTTATAGCCCCTGAAAAATTTGTCCATAACTGGAAGGCGCCTCCAACAAGCTGGAAGGCACCTCCAGCAAGGTAAGAAAGGATAAAACTTTATCATTCGCCAACGACAGTTTTTACCCAGTCGAAGGCGCCTTCAAGTGATTGAAGGTGTCTTCCATAAAGGGTTAAAAGCGCCTTTAATAGCTATTGAAGGCACGTTCCACCAGAAAGGTGCGAGGGTGCCTTCAATCCCTTTGAAGGCGCCTTCAATCCCTTTGAAGGCGCCTTCAACAGCTACTACTGAGCTCCAAGTCTTTTCCTTTGGCTCTTCCGCTGCTCCGCTCGCTTGGGTGATTTTGGCCAACCGGAATAGGGTTCACCCGAACTTATTTTCCGGTCTTCTCCTCGAGCAGTTTTCCTTCCCACCTTCTCATCTCTTGGACCGCCGCGTGCATCATTCTCATCAGCCAGTGTACTCTTCTGTAGCAACTTGTTCCTCAGATGCACCGAGTCTGTCGACTCTCTTCCCATGTCATCTTTCTCGTTAGCTACATCTTTCGCTCGACTTCTTGTGTTCCTAAGTTCCTGCACACTTAGACACAAGGATCAAATAAATAGGACCTAACTTAACTTGGTTGATCACATCAAAACTACCATGGGGTACCAACAATGTCCCCCTTTTTAATGTGCATCAATTCAAGTTGAAGTTAGGGGTTTTAAAAATATAGCATAATAACATGATTAATGTATAATTATAAAGTTGTAATAAATTTAAACAGATTAGTTGCAAAATTCAAAATTAAAAAAAAAATCCTAACTCCCTCTTAATCTCCCTAAACTTTTACTTATCTCCCCTTTTGATCACATCAAAAATGGGAAAAGATAGAATAAAGTGGTACACAAATTTGAGAAAAAAAATTGGCTAAACATTCATTAAGAATTCGAAAAAATGTTTAAAAACATTAAGAATTTGAAAAAAATATATTTTAAAATCATTTTATAATAGTTAACTTTTTAGAAAATTAAATATTCATTTCAGTAATTAACTTTCAGGTTGTGGCGAGACACTTGACCTTTTTGGAAATTAAAACAACAACCAATTCTAAGCAAAGCCTCTTAAAGAAAAGAAATATTTAAATTTTTTTTGAGTATGTTGAATAAATTATAACAATTTAATCTAAGCATGATTTTGGGACCTAGTATAAGTTCCTTCCTACAGGATTTAATAAAAATTTAGGGTACATAATTTCTAGAGATTTTTTTAATTTGACTCATATGGTTCTTGATATACCAATTTAGCTGTCTGTAATTTAAATTTCGAAATCCTTTTTGAGTTGTGCATACATAATAATTTTCTAGTTTTTCTATTTTTAAGCAATCATATATTTTTAGGGGACGTGACTTTGCTAAGTTTAATTTTAACTTAGCATTTTCTTTTTCTAAATTTACTAGATCCTTAGAAAAAACTTTAATAAATTGAAATAATTTTTCAGGAGGTAAGGCACATACCTCACTTACCTTGTGTTCTGATGCTCCCCCTTCATTGCTGCTTTTTCAAAGGATCCCCCTTCGTTGATGCTTATCTCTGAAGAATTTTCAATGTCCCTATGGTGATATGCCATCAGAGCTAGTCTACGCGTAGGCCTCAATCTCGGACTCAGAGGACGATGACTCACCCATGTCGCCTTCAGATTCTTGTGCTTCGATCTTGTCGGTCTTTTACCCTTATCATTCTCTCTTTTCTTTAGTTTGAGGCAGACATCCTTGATGTGCCTTTCTCCTTGGCTGTTGTAGCATCGTACCTTCATTTTGCTACTGAAGTCCTTTTTTTGTCTGTGACTTGAATCAATTAGATTTAATAAATCTATTGAATTTCCTTACCAATAATGATGCTTTATCTACGTCTATTGAATTCTCAGAGTCTTGATCTGGTTCATTCTTTTGGCTGGCTTTTAGTGCTATATTATGGGTTGTCTTTTCTCCTTTGTTTCGCAAGACTGCATATCTCGATTCATGAAGTTCAAAAGTGGAAAAAAAATTTCTAATGAACTAACTTCAAGGTCTTTAGATATGTAAAATGAATCGACTATAGATGTCCACTCGAATGTCCTAGGAAATACATTTAAAGCACACCTTAACGAATTTTAGTTTGTTATCTTTTCTCCGAGATTTGTGAGTCCGGTGATGAATTATTTGATCCTCGAGTGCAAATGTACAATTGCTTCACTTTCTTTCATTTGGAGGTTCATCAGTTGGTTCTAGAGCAGGTCTTATCTCGCGAGCTTTACTTCGGAAGTTTCTTCATGCAGCTCCAAGAACTTCTCCCAAATTTCCTTTGCTGATTCGTAATCTCTGATCTGATTTACTTCTTAGGTAGGAAGTACGTTGAGTAGGTGAAACTTGGCTCATCCGTTCGCTACAAAGTCTGCTTACGCCTTCTTGGTCCATTGGTGTTCTTCCTTTTCATTTCCTTGGGAGTCTTTGGTAGCTACAAAATTATATTTAATTATTAACAAAATTTCAAAATCAGTTTTGAAAAATACCTCCATGCGTTTCTTCCAAGACGCAAATTCTCCATTGAACTTTGGTGGAAAGATTGTCAGTCCGACCATCGTTTTGGTACTTCAATCCACGGTTAGTCCTTCTGAGACGGTTGTGCTCTGATACTAACTATTGTGCAGCAAAGCCGACAATAGGAGGTGAATTGTCTACTGATCAATCAGGTCGTTAAAGCACTATGGCTAACAGCATGCCATGTAAAAAACGCAAATATAACAAATACTTCCAAATGGTTAGGCTATTGTTTATGGATCAATTAAATATAGAAGAATTCAAGGATGTGAAAATAGATAATTTAGAAACTACATAACTTTGATGGTGAAAATACTAATGGAGTGTATGAGAAATTGGTGCATATGAGCACAGAGATACACTTTCTATGTTTGTTAATATTTTTGTTCATCGAAAAAAAACTTACAAATTGTAAGTGGCTTCCTAGTGGAATAGTTAAGAAAAAGTCTCTAGACATGAAAAGACTGTTAGGATCTTCGGATGGCTAGAGAGGGGGGTGTGAATAGCCGACCCCAAATTCGCGTTTCTTTCTACAAATCAAGTTAGCGCAGCGGAAAAATAACAACAGAAACGTAAATGGAGAAATCAAACCTCAAGCACGATGATGTAACGAGGTTCGGAGATGATACTCCTACTCCTCGGCGTGTCCGTAAGGTGGACGAAGCCTATCAATCCGTCGGTGGATGAGACCCCGGATAACCGGCTAATATGAACTCCTTCTGGGTGGAGAAACCTCGCCACAATCTTTTTTGCAACAGCAATAAGGGAGTACAAGAAATAAAGCAAGAAACAATAGATAATATGAATGTAAATACACTCTACCAAGTTTGCTTGCCTTCTTCTCGTCGACTGGAGTCCGTTGATGAAGCGGCAACTTTACGGATGATGCCAACAGTAGCTGATCAACCAGTTGAGGGAAGCTCACACGAAGCTTCAGCAAAGAGGAGTTCAGCAAAACTCAAATCACAGTAAGGAGGAAGAGCAAGAATCGTTACTGTAGAGGCCCTCGACCTCTCGATATATAACCTGCGAAGAAGAAGACACATAAACTAGCCGTTGTGTCGCAACGGCTAGGACCTGGACCGATCAGGCACACTCCTGATCGGTCCAGGAGTGTTCTGATCGGTCCCCAGACCGATCAGCCAACTCTCTGTGAGAGTTGGCCTCGTCTCTGATCGGTCTGTGGACCGATCAGGACTCAGGTGGATCGGTCCACAGACCGATCCCCCCTCTTTCTTCTCCCGATCTTCTTCGCTTCTGATCGATCACCAGACCGATCAGTCAACCAGCGTATCACTGGATCGGTCACCAGACCGATCCAGGTTTAGAGCTCCCAGCCCTAAACCCTACCTAGTCCAGAGAACGAGCTACCGAGCCCTCTCCGACTTCGTCCGGTCCAGAGAACGAGCTACCGAGCCCTCTCTGACCTAGTCCGGAGAACGAGCTACCGAGCCCTCTCCAACTCCATCCGGTCCAGAGAACGAGCTACCGAGCCCTCTCTGACCTAGTCTGGAGAACGAGCTACCGAGCCCTCTCCGACTTCCACGTCCGGTCCAGAGAACGAGCTACCGAGCCCTCTCTGACCTAGTCCGGAGAACGAGCTGCCGAGCCCTCTCCGACTTCGCATGCCAAGCTTCCATACTTGGACTTTTCCCATGCCAAGCTCCCTGCTTGGACTTTTCCGTGCCAAGTCTCCATACTTGGACTTTACTCGTGCCAAGCTCCCTGCTTGGACTTTTCACCAGATGTCTGGTCAACCTTGACCTATCTGGATTTCCCTTGCCTGGCTTCACTCACCAGGACTTTCCAACTGCCTGGCTTCACTCACCAGGACTTTTCCTTGCCTGGCTTCACTCACTAGGGCTTTCCTTGCCTGGCTTCACTCACCAGGACTTTCCAACTGCCTGGCTTCACTCACCAGGACTTTCCCTAATCAGGTCGACTCACCTCGGGTCAACCAGATCAACCTTGACCAAAGATTACACCCACAATCTCCCAAGTTTGTATTCTGTCAAACATCAGAATACAACTTTTCTACTCTCATTAAACATCAGAATAGAGCTTTTCTATTCTCGTCAAACATCAAAATAGAGCTTTTCTATTCTCATCAAACATCAAAATACAACTCGAGTCAGGTCAACTCGAGTCAGGTCAACCAGGTCAACCTTGACCTAAGGTTGCACCAACAAAGACAACGGCAAGTCTATCCTGCATTGTTCAATTCACATTACCAATACTTTATAAGGCATGATATCTCTCTTACAACATCAATCTAGAGTCCAGCAACCAAAACTATCTAACATAGATATATTATATTCTACAAAGAAACAAAAAAGGATTTACCTATTCATATTGGTCAAGAACCAAATAGGCTTTAGCCCACAAGGTTTAGTATCAACATCGATATGACGATAGGGAGGAGCCTACCTGGCACGAGTCAACTGCCTCGGTGTAGGTCAAAGTCAAGGCGATCAATGCTAGGGCTTAAGTAGGGCTCGGCCGCACCCGAGCGGGAAGTGGTTCATCAGCCGATCGGAGGGATCATTGTCCGGTCGACTATTTGAGTAAACTAGTGACTGGCCAACCCGGTCGACAGGAGAGCAAATTGAGCGGGTCAGGAGCCCAAGCCGAGCGGGCCGCCCGTCTGGCTCGAGGTAGGATGTTGGCATTATACACATAATGAACCGATAAAATAATAAAAGAGTAAAAGACAGATAATTAATGAGAGAAATAGAAAATAAAAGAAAACATTCCATCTATCATTAAATGAGAATAAACCAAGACAAAGATGCTTTCCGTCAGTAATTAATATCATCATTAAACAGGGGAAGATAGAGGGTCACTGAGAAAGGTATGAAAGAGTATATCAGGTATGAAGAAAGGCAAGATGAATCTCTTTCCCGAGTACTTTCACTCTCTTCTTCTTCTATTATTTCTAACTTGAGCATCGGAGGGCCAACGTCAGGGATCCCTTCCCTGATTTTGACTTTGTTTTGCAGAGAGGAGAGAGGTCTTGATCCAATCAGTGGAACTGTCACCTCCCTGGCTTTCTAGCTTCGCGCCTTCAAACAAGATCAGACATATTAACATGGAGCAAGTACATCATCCTTGCTTACCTTCACGTACTTATTTCAATAACTGCACTGAAGGAACCAAAGCATGCCCAATCCAAGATTTCTTGCTCTTAGGTTGTTCACAGTCAGGTGCCCGTGACCAAATCTTTGAGGACATATCAAACATTATAATGCTGAACTCTCTGATATTGCAAAACAAAACAATCCCCAATTGATTTATTGTATCAAAATTAAAAAGACTGTTACCACAAAATTGCCGAAAGATTTCATCAGGCATAAAACAAAACATCCCCCATTGCTTTTCCACTAAATCATACTCCCAAATTTCAATTTTTGTGATTGTCAAATCTTCTCTATCCAAACCACCAACTAAGAATAACCTCTCCTCTAAACCCAACAAATGGAAGCACAATAGAGAAAGTATAAGCTCCTCATCTTCCACGCTCCACATTCTTGTTTTCAGATCAAATGAAAGTAGATGATCGGGATCTCTTCCAAGAACAAACAACACACCATTCAATAAGATTGCATTGCCTAACATCGCATAGTGATGCGGAAACTGCCTTGAAGACTCCCATTGGCGAGAAGCAAAATTATGGACTTGGCAATCAGAGGGTCGAAGAATCCCACCATCGATAACGTTCTTGTTGGAAGACACAACCTTAAAATTTGTAGAGTCCTCATCTTCAATCAGTGAGAGGATATAGGAATGAAACGACATCGAGGCGATGGGGGTGATTGTCCTAGAGAGGAGATCGGAGACTAATTGCCCACCTAAGATTCAGAAACCTTTAATGACGAGTTATACACATAAGGGTAGAGGAGCACTATCACTAATAAGTTGAAATAACTGTTAATCGACGCTCTGTACCTCGAAAATCGTCATCTAAAATTATGTTCAATTACAGACCATATATCTCTATGTTCCACCGAGGATATCTAACAATATCCGATCGGTCCATAAGTCAAGATCTTCCATGGATCAGTGTTAGGCGAGTCAACTGATCATCGCCTTATATACCATTATGCTACCACAGGAGATAAGAAGTACTCTATTTCAAAACACCTGAAAATAATCACCAAGTGATTCCTTATTTTTCGAAGATCGTCTTCGGTGTTTTTTGCCAATCAACTGCTGAACCTCGTAAGTGTTAAGCAGTTAGCTCAACATTTTTCCACATTTATAGGGGTTATCTATTTGAATGCACCTTCTAGGTTATCCAACCAGGTACATATAGTTCATAGTCAAAGTTCCCATGGAATATGATACATCGATCCTCTATAGGCTGGTCGAGTCAATAATGATGTACATCTAACTCAGTCTTTTTTATGTCTGTACAAGTCATGTACTCAAATGTGTCTCCCAGATTATCTAACCAAGTATAAGTATCCCAAGGGTCGAAATATCCATGAAATAGAGTAGGTTGGTCCAATACTGACAGAACAACAAGAGTACATCAGTCCTCTACTGACTGAGCTAACAAGAGTATATAACTCTATCCTTCACCTGGCTGGTAGTAGTCGAAGTTGGTATGGTCGGGGGGTATCTCTTGAGACTATAATCTCTGATCTTCAGAAAAATATTAACAGACTCCTACCTTCCAACTCGGTATCAGTTTGTGCGATAGAAGAATCTATCTTCTTTGTATCAGGTTCGGGTCCTAAAGTATCAACTGGTCGCTTCCATGGTTGACCTCAACCATGATTGCAAAACGAGCTAACTCAATAAATGACATCATACTAAGCCCAATTAGAGAGTGACTAATAAACATGTATATTAACATTTACACCATGCGAAGACATATAATCACTCCTATAGCCCGAAGATGTCCTGCTACTGTCTGGTCCTAAAACTCGAAAAGTCACATCGAGAAAAGAAATCATGAAATCCAAAACATAAAACAATATGCCTCGTATACCTGGGATCTGATGTTAATAAATTATCATGCCCTGAGGGTAAGGTTGTTCGACAAAAATTGGGTTGCACCTCCCCTGTAACAATGACAATCAAAACCTGGATACATGATCACAAGGTAATACAAGATAATATCAACAACTCACACGGCTGAAAATAAACGCATCCACACAAAATAAAAACTAGATTGCATACCGGTACGACTTACCTCTGTAAATACATAACACAAAAAAAGGACACATCAAATCTGATTAAATCCACACACAAGTTATACAATACCTAAATTCGTTCGAAAAGCAAAAATACGAGAAAGGATAGCGGCATAACCAAAAACTCTCGACGTGACATGGGACTGATAGCCAGGACCTCTGAGCGACACGACATGTCATCTACCTGCTAACCTAAAAACCAAAGAGAAAGCAAGGGGTAGTAAGTATAACATACTTCGCGAGTACAAGAAGATAATGTGTGATAATAATATAAGGAGATCAAAGGGGGCAGTCTTAGAAGAAATACTTACCATAAAAGTAAGCGTACTCATATAATCATTTTCTAAGCAACACATATCTTATAATATAACCTCCACTAACCTACTCAGCTAAGTGTAACCATTAAATCAAGAGTATCTATAGTACGTCCAAACCCTGCACAAACAAATGCATAACTAGCAAATAACAAGTCCTGACTGTCACAACCATATGCTACAGCGAATGGTCTCGTCGACAGTCAAGGTATGTAAATAGTCAATGTTCGAAGGAGAATGCTCTACCACGAATGATCCCGTGAGCAGACAAGATAAGGTAGCCATCTAGCAATTCAGTCACTGACTGCGGGAGAATACTCTATTATAGATGGTTCCGTAGGTAGTCAGGGTATGTAAACAGTCACTGTCTGCAAGAGAATACTCTACCACGGATGGTCCCATGGGCAGACAAGATATATAAGTGGTCACTATCTGCAAGAGAACACTCTACCATGGATGGTCCCATGGGCAGACAGGATATATAAGTGGCCACTGTTTGTGGGAGAATACTCTATCATGGATGATCCCGTGGGCAGACAAGGTATATACAGATGCCCAACAATAATGACAAATAAGCAGTAACAATCCATCCGAGGATAATGCTCTTCAAGCTACCCTACAGTCCAAAATCAACAGCAGATAGACGTGCCTAAATAATAACCAAGCGTCAAATAGGATACTCGATATCTTACATTATGGTATAATCTTACCAGTATGTAGGCTTGAGCCTACATAACAAGTAAAGGGTCTAGTAGGATATTCAACTATTCACTACAATTTACCTGCAATAGCTCAAGATCACTATCTAATCTAATGGGCAGTTTAAATGCATAGACATGCATTAAATAACAAGTCTAATAACATGTGTTTGGGTACCACAACAGGAAGTACAATAGTAACTATCTCAATCCAAGGAAATTCTAATCATCTAATAATGTCTCATCCAATATAATACTCTATAACCATACTTCAGTGTAACCACACAAGCGTATAGGCATGAGCTTAGATAATAAACAAATGTCTAGTAGGATATTCGATATCCTACACTATGGTATGATCGTCCTAACGATAAGCACGAACTCAAATCATCAACCAAGAGTCTAGGAAGATATCCAACATCCTACACTACGATATGATAATATCATATATATGAAACAAAATCAAGCATGAAGAATAATGATATTGTAGATATAAATTGGATTATCTCTAAGGTCCAATAACCTAGCTATCAAGCTCAAGTAATAATAGGGATAGAGACAAGGTAATAAAACTATCAATCAAATCATAACTGATGCACTATGATCAAAGATCTAAAGAGATAAAGCAAAAAGTACCCACCTTTAATTGTCAATCGTGCTAAAAGAAAACTCACGTCGAGAAGCTCATCTCGAATCAAAGTTCTACAAATCATAGGATACATATTATAGCTAAATTATACAAAAAATCACTTAGCTAATCCTAATCCTATTCTGATTAGCTAAACATGTTTAATTCCATCTAGTAACAAATAGCTACTACATTGAATTAGGACAAATCCCAACTATTGTACAACTAAATTCAATTTAGTTTGTACAAGAATTACTTCCAAACTTACCCAAATCTATTTGCTCCTGAATCAACCCACTGTCGAAAAACCCCCTTACTATCGGAAAGCTGGTCGAAACAACACTGTCAGTCAGAGCCCAAATCTGATTGCTCTGTTGTGCACTCACGACTGAAGGGGACTCAGAAACTTAGGGTACGCAAAGGTTGCAAATGGTTGGTACCGGTGGTCGTGATCCAATTCCAAATAAGAAAACAGTGCGGCGGTAGTGTGAGCATAGCCGCACAACAACACTAGGGCACGACTAGTGCCCTGGTCCGAAAAGGAGAGGAAGAGGACTTCAGGACTGAGTGGATAGACAGTAAATGATCGTCGGCCCCAAAGTTCTCGATTCTATTCCGAGTGGAAAAGTGACGCCGACCAAGAGAGGAAGATCGCCTGAGATGTGGTAAGGAGGAAGAAATCGCCTAAGATCGAGTGAATCTGAAGTGTTAGTGGTGCCTAGCAGTAGATAGCGTCGGCAATGGAAGCTAGAGCACGGGGACAAACTGATGATCAGCATCGACGATGAGTCGGGGAGAAAGATCGTTCTCGCAAGGTGTGGTTTAGGCGGAGACGGGAGAAGAGGATCGGGAGAATGAATCGGCAAGTTAAGGAAATTAAACCTAGGTTTAGATTTTATACTTTGGTCAATTAATTCCAATATTAGGTTTAATGAGATTAATCAACTCCCACTTAAATTAGATATTCTAAACAGGCTTTCTCAGAGCCAATTGATTCATCCCCTTAAACGTATTATACGACCTCAGTTTAAATCTTAAAATTTTTTGAAAAATTCTAATAACGCTATTTCTCAAATAACATTCATTATTAAATTATTGTATCTTACAAGTTGGAAGGCGCCTCTAGCAAGGCAAGAAAGGATAAAACATTATCCTTCGCCAACAACAGTTTTTACCCAGTCGAAGGCGCCTTCAATGATTGAAGGCGTCTTCCATAAATGGTTGAAGGCGCCTTCCACCAGAAAGGCTGAGGACGCCTTCAATCCCGTTGAAGGTGCCTTCAACATCTACTACCGAGCTCCAAGTATTCTCCTTTGGCTCTTCCATTGCTCCACTCGCTTGGGCGATTTAGACCAATAGGAATAGGGCTCACCCGAACCCATTTTTCGGTCTTCTCCTTGAGCAGTCTTCCTCCCCAGCTTCTCGTCCCTCGGACTGTCGTGCGCGTCCTTCTCGTCTGCCAGTGTACTCTTCCGCAACACCTCGTCCCTCGGATGCACCGAACTTGTCTACTATCTTCCTGTGATATCTTTCTCGCTAACTGCGTCTTCCGCTCGACTTCTTGTGTTCCTTAGCTCCTACACACTTAGACATAAGGATCAAACAAACAGGACCTAACTTAATTTGGTTGATCATATCAAACTACCACGGGGTACCAACAGAAACTAGTTCCTATGTGTTCGTCTACCTCTCCTGTTTATAATGATATCCTCAAATACCTATTTGACACAATATATTGAGAGCAATAATTTTTTGAACACGAATTTAAATTTTAAAATATTTTTATGTTAAAAAAATCATTGCTTTTAATATGCTGGGTCAAATTGATGTTTGAAGGAATGAATATAATAAAAAAACTAATCGAACACCTTAGATCTAATTTCATGTCAATCCGAGTTCATTTTGTCTATAGGTTAGTTTTAGTAAAATCAGCTGATAGACTAAATGAGCTTGAATTGACATAAAACTAAGTCATATGTATTTATCTATCTCTCTTGATTTTACACATACCCTCAAATACCAATTTGACCCAATATATGGAGAACAATGATTTTTTTAACACAAATTAAATTTTAAAAATATATTTATATTAAAAAAATCATTGTTCTTAATATATTGAGTCAAATTGATGTTTGAGAGTATATATATAATTAGGAGAACTAGTCAAACACATAGAAACTAGTTTCATATCAATCCGAAGTCGTTTGGTCCATCAATCAATTTTATCTAAAATCGATTTTGATAAAAATAAATCAGTTGGCTGATTAAAAAAAAATCAGTCAACTGATTTACTCAAAGTTTTGACGTTGTGCCACAGAGTAAAATTGATTCGAGTTATCAGTCGATTGATAGAGGTAATATGAAAAATTAATATATGATTTAATAATTTTAAAACTATCGTATGTCATTTGGTAATTTTGAAAATTTATCTAGGCTCGATAAAAAACTACGGCTTTTTACCAAAAAGAGTAGCCACATTTCTTTATTTACCGAAAAGAGGACCTTAGTTTTAAAACTACAAAAAAAAAACACAAAAAATAGTGTTATTCCCTTCCTATCCCTCCCGCTGACCTTCTAAATCCCCACTTTCTCTCTAGGATTAAAAAGAGTCTCATATGTTCCCGTATCAGGCCTATTCTAGGCATGATATGGTCCAATATCAAACCCAGCCTAAGCCTAATATTTTTCATATCAGGCCACTGGGCCTAATATTTTCTCATATCATACATGTTGGGCCTGATATGGAAAATAGTAAATTCATGCTGGGTCTGATATGGTTCAACATCAGGTCCAACGTATGTATGATATTTTTTTTATATTAGGCTCATGCATTGGAAAAAAACATGAGATTTAGGAAGTTGATGGAAGGAGGAAGATGAGAATAATGCTATTTTTGATGTTTTTTTTAGTAATTTTGAAATTATAATATATATATATATATATATATATATATATATATATATATAGAGAGAGAGAGAGAGAGAGAGAGAGAAGTGATATGCTGCGGACAAAGCCGTGCGGACCGCTGCGGACATGCCTTCCTGATCGGTCACCAGTCCGATCAGGGAACCTCCTGATCGGTCTCTGGACCGATCAGGGAATCGATCAAGTCCCGCAGGATATCACTGATCGGTCTGTGGACCGATCAGGATATGTCCTGATCGGTCCACAGACCGATCAGAAGCCTCCCAGACCGATCAGGATATGTCATGATCGGTCCAGAGGGCATGCTGCGTCGACGTCGCGCACAGTCGCGCATCTTAAGTCCCGCAGGATATCACTTCTATATATATATATATAGAGAGAGAAGTGATATGCTGCGGACAAAGCCGCGCGGACCGCTACGGACATGCCTTCCTGATCGGTCACCAGTTCGATCAGGGAACCTCCTGATCGGTCTCTGGACCGATCAGGGAACCGATCAAGTCCCGCAGGATATCACTGATCGGTCTGTGGACCGATCAGGATATGTCCTGATCGGTCTGTGGACCGATCAGGATATGTCCTGATCGGTCCAGAGGGCATGCCGCGTCGATGTCGCGCACAGTCACACATCTTAAGTCCCGCAGGATATCACTTATATATATATATATATATATATATATATATTGATAAATAAAGAAATGTGGTTACTTCTTTTTGGGTAAAAAGCCGAAAAAACTATTTAATGTTTTATCTATCTACAGCACCCATCGTCCGTTTACTTCAAAATACGGTCGTCCCATGGCTCACCAGAAAGTAACTTCCATCCGATTTTAAAAGATACAAAAATCTCTAAAAATTAATCTGCGTATGGAAAGTCATTTTTGTCCATTTATTATTTTATAATGAGTAAATAATGAAAAGAACGATTAATTATATTCTAACCCTTTCAATAAAATAAATACTAGAAAAATTTACGAAGCTTTTCTGAATTTTTAAATTTATTCTCCCAAGTTAGCAAGACATTAAAGAAATCCAGAGTAAGCGCCTAGAGGCTCACCAAAGGAACGGATGCGATGGAACAACGGAAAGAGGTGAGGTGTTTCTCTCATCCTCCAGCAAAGTTTCCTACATTTACGTTTTGAAAAATAATTGTTTATGATGATAAATTGATTTAAAAAAAACATCAATTGTGATGTTACGTTTAGCGTCACATTTAAGGGAATATAGATAACAAATAAATACCAAAAAATTGTAAACGCTCCCTTTAGTGACCACATAACAAAGGAAATAAATACAATTTGTTAGAACGTTATCATCAAATCTGCCAACAAGTCACTATTTCCTCACTTTTTCTTTTTCTTTTTCTTTTTCTCTTCCACTCGTTACTCTTCCTACTTTTGAAACTCATTTTTTATTTATAATAACATTTTCATGATCTGTGTCACTGGATATCCCTTTAAACTTGAAAGCAATGGGCCCCAGCCAGTCAGCCTGCGCACAGACAGCTGGCACACTGATCCCGCTTCGGTCTGCTGATCGCGAGTCACGTGCCTTCTACGTCCGACCGGTTTGGTGAGGCCGGGATCAGCTGTCGCACCTCTGTCAGTTTGAGGATTTTTTTCTACCAACGTGGCAAAAGTAATATGAATAGACCAATACACAGGCACCACGTGGACAGTCAACTGCAATTTGATGATTTTTGATAGATGTGACGACAGAGCAGAAACTCGGGGATCAGAAAATTTCACGTGCTTCCGTGTCGGTGGAAGCTGCTCGTAATAGCGTTGTTGAGCTGCGAGCCTACGACCATGCACGCGCGGTCCGTGTGACTGCTAACCTCCCCCTTCTCTTTCCTTCAAAAGCGGTCCGTCCGCTTCGATTCCGTAGGGAGGAGCGAGCGTTTGCTTCGAGCGCTCGCCCCGTCTCTCTAGATCTTCACGGCGGCGAGATAAACATATCAATGGCGAGCGTTTCCGACGTCCTCGTTGTCGATCTACTTCCTCGATTCCGCTCCTCTCCGGCGATTCCGCGACCCCTTGATATGTCTGGATTTAGGGTTTCAGAGCGTCTCCCCGACGCGGATTTTGAAGGACGCGAGAATGACTGGGCGACGGATGATTTCCTCATCGGAACCCCTTCGATCGAGTTCTCCAGGGCCCTCCAGATCGATTCTGAAGGTCCAAGGCTTGTCGGTTTCGAGTCGGATTCGGAATCTGACGGGCAGCAAATAGATCTTGAAGATTGCGAAGAACTTGATCTGGAAGGTTCTGGTGATCTAGGACTTCCGTGCCGCTGGGAATGCCTCCAATTGGGCGAAAATAGGGGGGAGCAAAACGAGGATTTCGAGTGGGAGGAGGTCGACGGACGCATCGATGAAAGGGACGCTCTTGGGGTTACAATCATCGGCGAAGAGGAGAGATCTGAAGAGGTTAGGGATTTGGTTCGCGATGAACGTGGGGATCAGGGAGACGGGGCAAGATGGGAGGTTCTCTTATCCGCCTATAGTTTTGGCAGAAACGAAATCGACTCTGTGGATGTCGAAGCATATTATGTCGATGAACAAGATGAATTTGTCTATACATCTGATAACGAGGAGGCCTACGAAGTCTTATTTGAGCATTTGGCCGATCATGATAGCGACGTCAAGTGTAGTCCTGCCTCCAAAACGGTGATTGAAAGCCTACCCTCAGTAATTTTCACAGAAGAGGATCTAGCGAACGATAATGCAGTCTGTGCAGTGTGTAAAGATGGGATTTTGGTGAATGAGATAGTCAAACGGCTGCCTTGTTCCCACCTTTATCATAAGGAGTGCATCTTGCCTTGGCTGGAAATTCGGAACACATGTCCACTTTGTCGATTTGAGTTACCAACAGATTCAGAACATGAGAAATTGAAGGACAGGAGGTATGAGGAGCTTCAGCTCAGGTATGATTTTGAAGTTTTACCGGATGCTTAGTGCTGGTAAATAAGCTGTTCTAGATTATGCAGTTGTGGTGTGTCATTTCTCTTGTTTCATACTAAGGGAAGGGGTAAAGCATTATTTAAAAGTTTAGTGTCATTGAACCTCTATTTGTTGCTCAACAAGTCACCAACAGCTGGATGTTTAAGATTCCATAGGTTCCCAACACCTATTTGAATCATCGTGGCTTGTAATGTTGTTGATTTTTGGAGTTCAGACTAAAAATTATTTATTTGATTACTGTAATAAAGTTTGTTATGGAAACAATTGTTTGACCTTGAGTCCATATGTTGTCATGAAATGGGAATCGACCATGCATCCTGATCTTTAGTTAGAATTTTGGCTACTTGAAGGCCACAGTTGATTCATTTTGATGGGTAAGAAAGATACCAACTATGCTTTTAGTGTATTTCATATCAGAAACGAAGTTAGGCACGTTATTGTGTTCATTCATTATTCTTCCAAATTGCATTTTCATTCACATAGAAAGTCTCAAAGCGAGTAAAGTAGTCATTGCCATTACCTACTCCTGTGTTGTTCATTTAGTCGAATCCCAACTTATACATTTATTTTAAATTCTGCGTCTGCTGCTTTGTTCCTCATATTATTTACTGCGCTTCTTGCCAATAGCTTCAATTTAAGTTGCTGGAATTATACTTATGTAATGCACTTACATCTGAATTCATGGAACAGAATCTAGGTACAAGAGTTGTTAAGTCTCACCACATGAAGAAATGCTATCATCTTATATAAATTTCTCAGTTTTCATGCTGTTTCTCTCACTAAGACAGAGATAGATGATAATGTCAAAGATTTTACTCGTCACGAAAATGATAGGATGATTATTAAAGATTTCACAAATGTTATCATCTTAGGGATTTTACTCATTACTAAGATAAGAAAATAATCACTACTGATTTCCTGGGCGTGATAACTTATTGGGTGAAAGCGAGATGAACTCTTTCTTTTTTGTATATCAGATTGTACTACTGTGGTGCTCATTATGGAACTATAATTGTCTTCTCTGCAATTAATAGCACTTTAAATTTTATAAACCGTTTGTGCCTGAAAGGAAGGAGAGAATGCTTAGGAGGAGAGAAGAACGCCCGTGTTGATTTTTGGATGATCGAGATTTTTGTAGGGACGAAAGAGCATCATAAAGAGACAAAATGAAATGATGGGTTGTCTCTTTAATTTGAATTTGATGAGTTGTCGCAAAAAGATGCTCAGCACTTCTTATCCATGGCACTGTGCGTGCTCATCCAGAGACAGAATTGAAGCCAATTTTACCTTAGTCAACACCTTAATGTGTTGTGCACTACCACTGACGAAACACCTTTTGGTGTTGTCCCCTGATCATCACCAACGACAAGCAGCAGTGTTGACTAAAAGTCAACACTCGTAATTTGACATTTTCCATCCTTTTAGTTAATACAGTTGACCACATTCGGCTAATGTTTACAGATAATCTTTGGAAGGGGCCGTAGTTCTACATTTGATGAACAAGAAATATCTTCAGAGATATTTTGGGATATAATTAAATTCTTTATCTGAATTCTGCCCTCTATAAATAAAGATAATATTTCATGTTTCTAATATATGTGTTTTTGTTTCACCCTAATAACTCTTAAATTCCTTCTTGCTCTCATAGTAAAAAGATAAGAAATGATGACAACTCACCCTCCGTTTGGGAGGAGGTGAGGGGAAGGGTAAAGGAAGGGAAACTTTGAACTTGTTGAGAGGGAGTGAACTAAAGAAAGGGAAGGTAAAGAAGGGTAAGAGCATTCAGTTTCTTTATAATGTCTCTAAAATTTAGGGTAAATCATCTATTTTATTAAATTTAGACAATCAATTTTCACTACACATTATATCAGATATCCTAAAATTTTCATTATCTTTATTTTGTTATTATTTTCTTCTCCCTCTTCCACTTTTTAATTATTTTTCTCTCTATGTCATATCTATTTTTCATTATTCAATCCATTTTTTTCTCTCCCAAATTAAATGATATTTTAATGTTTAGGAATGAGTTTCATCTTCTAAATTTAGAGAAGTACTATTCATGAAATATAAATTTAGAAAATGAATAGAGTATCTAATGTAGAAGATTTTTTTATGTAAAATATAAAATTTAAGATAAATTCTGTATTTAGAGAAGTTGATGTGATTTTAACCTTCCTTACCCATGAAATGGAAGATTTTCTTACATCCTAATTTGGGAGGTAAGAATCGGTAAGGGGAATCAAAACAAAGATTGTACCAATTTTATCTCTCCTCCATGATCTACTGTAAGGGGAATCAAAACAAAGGTTGTACCAATTTTATCTCTCCTCCATGATCTACTCCTTCCCCTCGCTCCAACCCCATCTCCTCCTTCCCCTCGCTTCAACCCTATCTCTTCTCCCACCCTTCCTACCTTCTGCTCGAACTCTGCTCCGATCACTACAAGCTCAGGCAATTCCTCCCACAGGTTATCAAGCGCGGCCTCCACCGTGAGCACGTCTTTCAGACCTGCCTGCTCCGACCGCTACAAGCTCAGGCGATTCCTCCCACAAGTTGTCAAGCATGGCCTCCATTGCGAGCACGTCTTCTAGACTCGCCTTGTCACCCTCTTCTCTAGCTTTGCAGCCTCTGCGATGCTGCCCTCATCTTTGACGACGTCAAGCACAAACCCGTGGAGCTTTACCACTCCATGCTCAAATGCCATGCCAAATACTCCTCCCTCGATTGTGCCCTTGCCTTCTACCTAGTCATTAGGCGCGCTGGCTTCCGCCCTACCGTATACAATTTCACCTATCTTCACAAGGTCTGCAACGACTGGTCAGACCTTCGTACGGGAAGGGAGATACACGCTTAGTTGTTTTCCAATCGTTTTGGCTCTAATGTGTTCGCCATGACCATAGTCATCAACATGTATGCCAAATGTCGTTGGATTAATTATGCTAGGAGGATGTTCGATAGGGACATGGTGGCTTGGAATGCACAAATGGGATATCAGAATTGGCTTTACAGATGATGATGATTAGAATGCCAGACTCAATTACTCTCGTTTCAACTTTGTTTGTGTATACAAACATAAGATATTTAAGGATTGGTAAATTAATTCACGCTTTTGCGATAAGAGCTAGATTTTGTTTATGAAGTCGTTTCTTATTCCTCACCAAGGCGGTTCAAATGGTAATTTTAAAAGTGAGGATAGTTTTATAACTTTATATATTTAATTTTTATTACCCTCCCTTTCCAAATTAGGGGAACATAGATACTTTATTTTTCCTCCCTTCTTCTCCTTTCCGTTAATGAATCTTCCCTCACTCCATTCAAACATACACTTAGGCATTTAATTATAATTGTTTTAAATATATATATTAATTAAATTTTGTAAAGACTATGAACAGTACAATATGTGGCATTCTAACTCCAAGTTGGCTAACCTTGGGAAGACATAACAATTCAGGGACTTTTATTTGCTTTTAAGATAAATGCACTCTCATGTAATAATAAGTTATTATAAAAGAGATCAATATATAAAAATAATGAACCATTAAAAGAGACAAACTAAAACATAATTCTCGAGCAGCAGTGTGCCAGTGAAAGTACTTATTGACATATAATTATTGGAATCAGGGAAGCAAACATATCTTTGATGAGAAAAACCTTCCTTTCGGACTGAGCACAGCAACATCTGTGAAAAGCATATGATTCCAAACAAGTGAGCAGTTGATGGTGTGGTAGTGGAGTTCGTGGGGACAATCTGGAGTCACTTTCATGGTGATGCAAGTTCTCAACCAGGAAATTTATAAAGATCAAAGCATTATGGGAAAACACTGTATATATAATTGAGAAGTAGTGAATTTGTGTGAATCCATTTTCATTCTGATATGGGTTATTGTACAGTATCTTTTTCCTGTAACTTTTCTGTTATTGATGACAACAGAGATAGGCAAGGAGAAGTGAAGTATATTGCAGATAGGGTAAGCAAAATCTCGAATAAATTGAAATAATCGATTGAACTGATTTAATTTTGAAATTCCATTTGGTTAACTGGATTCTTAGCTCTAGTTGTAGACATGCAGTTGAGGAAAACTAAATACGAGGATTGTGGAGGGCTTTTTCTTGGGACAAGGAAGATCTTACTTAGCTAGCGAGCAATAAAGGGGAGATTTAGTGCACCTGCAACCAAGCTGGCTTGCCTGTTCTTAAACTTTAATTTGCTGTAGGAGTAACCCTACACGGAGGCAGACTTTGATAGAAGCTTTTATTCTCTTCACTGCTTTGTCATGCTTACTGAGAACAACCATCAGGCATTCAACACCTTCAAATGCTCTATGTTCGCAACTTTTGTTCCCTAGCCACATGCAGCAGCAGATTCACCGGTTTCTCATGGCAATATAATTGCCTAAAGTTGAGGTCTTTCTGTAAACTTATCAGAATTCGAACAAACTTCTTTTTCACTCAATCTTTTAGGATCTATTCGTAGTTCTGATCTACAATTGCTCTTGCAGATCAATTCTACTTTCATTATCCAAAACACCTCCCAGTAAACTGGAGAGTATAAAGCATCATCAGTTTCTATCAAGCATAAATGAGGATTGCCCATCACTGGAGATTTTTGGATTACTAAAGCCAAATCGAATGAGATACATATTCGTGGAATGCAGATTACATGTGGCAAATGCGGAATCGAATTACCCATATGGTCCATTGATGATCTATGTGTTGTACAAAGTACTGGTGCAATGATGCTCTCGAATGATCAAATTTCGATTAAGCTATTTTGATGGGTTTGGTAAAGGGTTTAAGTTATGCAAATCGAATATGTTAGCATTGTTGTTCTATACTAATGTTTAAGGTTGTAGAGAGGGGAATGTCAATGTTAAAAAAAACTATAAAAGAATAAAACCATCATATAAATTTGATTGACTTAGAACAAACTCTCCTTTTTACTAGAGAATTGGTCTTCTAGGTCCATTGTCCCTCAACACATTTGGTCTTTTACTTAACCCACTACTCTCAGTCTAAGTATGGTTCCACACTCAACGCTGCCGGAGTCGCATAATTTGGAGGTTTGCGGAACAAACAACCCGACAAGTGAGAGTGCAAGGAGTTGGGCTAGAGGTTGTCAACTCAATGTTCAGATATGTTGGTCACAATGTGCACCCAGGTGGAAGACCCAATCATTGTTCTTGCTTATGCACATATTTGCTCAAGATAATGCACCAAAGTTTGGCCCCTCCTTTTCTACATGCTTTTTTGTGACTGCAAAATTCTCAAAGCACTTCAACAAGATTTCAGTAGATTTACTTTTAGAAATAGGATGCAACAAAGAAAATTAACAAGAAAACAGTGTGGTTAACCCGGAACTAAGAATTCCATAAACAGAAATGCAACATCTTGTCTCATCGATCTCGGAATGTTATGACCTTGTAGGCCTTCTCCTGCCTCTCAATAATTTTCGAGTGTCGGAAGCTTTCGGAGACAATAAAATGGAGTCAAAAGGAGAAATAAAGATGGTGTGTGAAAACAAGACAAAAGCTTGTTATGTTGCAGTGCATCGGTTGCACACTTTGAACCTCTCAAAAATGTTGTTTTGTTGAAGACTAACAGATATTTGAACTCGTATTCCTTCTCTTTTCTAGTTGTTTGGATGCATTCAAGCCTACTGAAAAACACAAAATAAAGGCTTTAAATCTACCACTCTTGCATTATAATTATTAACCTTACAGAAGAGGCATTTCCGTGTATCATGACTAGAGAAAAAGAACACTAGGCACAGTGGAAATATTCTACCAGAAAGGGGAAAA
Organism: Zingiber officinale; assembly: GCF_018446385.1. Lineage (NCBI taxonomy): Eukaryota > Viridiplantae > Streptophyta > Magnoliopsida > Zingiberales > Zingiberaceae > Zingiber > Zingiber officinale. The sequence goes on along the minus strand of NC_055991.1, from coordinate 129,739,224 downwards.
TGATTCACTCTTATCCACAATTGTAAATATTTTATTAAATATTCCAAGAAGCAAAGAACAGCCTGAAGGCAACAAAAACTTGAAATAAACCAATTAGACGTCAACAAAAAGTAATAGTTTAATCAAGATGCTCAACTGTATACAAAATAATTGTCTCAGCATGATAGGAAAAGTTTACATGGATGTGGTAAAGTGGAGTCTAATTTGATAAATAATAATAATTGGCATCTGATAAGTCTAGAAACGAAAAGATACGACATTGATTACCGATGATCTTAGCGGTGTGAGGATGCAACCTGCCAGCCAAGAATACAAGAATAAGATTCTTCATCAAATTTGTTTATAGTCTTCTTCTTCTTGTCTTTAGTGTATTTCTTTTCCATCAAATTGATGCGAGAGCCATGTACCTAGACATAAAAAGAAAATTATGGTTAATGGTGCATCCAAACCAAAGATTTATTTGATTCTCAAGAGACATGAAAGATTGAAGAGAAAGGCTAGATGAGCTTAGTGATGAATTTACTATGAATGCAAAGAAGAAGAATATGAAGACATTTTTCCTTGTTTACCGAGACAAGCATTGAACATTCTCCATGATTCCTACAAAGGTGTTGACTAGGTAAAAATATCTAACTATAATTACTTAGTATCGAATTCCTGCAATCGGAGAGATGGTAAAAAGTTGAAAAGATTCTTTAATCACATGTGTAGAATAAAATTCTCTATCAATTTCTTCCCTCTTTTACTTATTCTTCTAGAATGCCACACTACTAAACTTATAAGATATATTGCAATTATGAATAGCCTCAAGTAATGTTAGAATATGGATTAATCTTAGCTTTAGTGAGATTGATTCCGCATTAGTTTAATGAACTCTGGGCACTTTTTGGCTGCCTAATTATCTGTCTCACTCCAAACCAGGGCCGTGGATTAGTTTTTGATCTTCAGAAATTGTCTAGTGCTGTTAGAAAGTAATTTCACCGAGTTGGAATTGGTTGACTTCTCACGAGAGAATGCAGGGCTCTCATGGTGCTTCCACGCTATAAATTGTGTCCTGCACCCTTCAGGCCTCAGAGCTTCCTTTCAGAATTTGCTGCCATGCATCCCGGCGACGTCGCCAGCGTCGGATGCCTCTCGCTCTCACCATCAACACTGCTTCCGTCCTTCATGGCTCACAACGCTAGTAACATGAAGCCATGCTTCAACTTCGCCACCACTACTCTCTCTGGTTTTGTTGCAGCAGAGGAAGAGCAGAGGCTGAGGGTGGCTGCGGAGGAGAGGAGGAGGAGGAGGATGGTGTCGAACAGGGAGTCGGCGCGGCGATCGAGGATGAGGAAGCAGGGGCAGCTGTCGGGGCTGTGGTCGCAGGCGGCACGTCTCCGGTCGGCCAACCGCCGGCTTCTGGAGGAGTTGAACGGCGTGATGAGGGAGTGCGATGAGATACTGGTGGAGAACGGACGGCTGAGGGAACAAGAAACAGAGCTGGAAAAGAAGCTGGCGGACCTGCAAGCTCAGGCCGGTGGTTGTTGTGTTGCTGGAACTCAGGACAAAATTATTCTGCTCTGATCAAGAATTCATTTGATGGAGTGTTTTATTTTATTTTATTGTTTTGTTTTCCGTTGCTGAGAATTCCCATCTGATGTTGCTGCTTGCAGTTGCGGGGATTTAACGTGGATGAAGATGAATTGCAAAGAACTGTAGATCTGTTTGCTTTGAAATTATAGCAAGATGCTCTTGATTTTTAACTTTGATCTTTGCAAATCATCAGTTTCTTTTTTTTTTGTAATAGAGTGAAAATTTTATTACGGCTGTAGAAATTGTTTTGCATTTTCAAGAGTAAGTAGATGACGATAAGACAGAGCAGTAATGATCCACGATAAAGGAAACAAATACATAAAGCACACGGTAAAGTAGATTGTTCAATACAACAATTCAAGACACTGATGGCTCAAAGCAAAACACCAAACCCCATACAACTGAAGTACTTGCACAACAACCAAGCACTGGAAACATGAATTAAAACTTACCAAGTTTAAGACACAAACTACATGCATGAAATAGACAACACAAAGTAGATTAGCTGAACACCGCCAGATGAAATTGAGACTAGCATAAGCTTCAGGATCATAATTACTCCTCCTCCTCTGACTCGGCGTTCTGGAGCCACTCGACAAAAGGCTTCATGTTCTTCCAAACAATCGAGCTCTTGTTTGCACCAGTCAGACCTTGTTCATACCATTTCACTATGCATTCTTCCTCCAATACATCTCCATCATAAAGGCATTTGATCACCAGAGCAACTTCCTTCATTGCATCCCCACAGCATTTCCCACAGAATGTTTCAATAGCCCGCAGAAGACATAGCTGTGATTCCTCACCCTCCACTGCAGCATCAAGGTAGTTTTTCTTCTTCTCAACCTCTTTTGCAAACCCTTTGCCCACACCCTCAAACATGGCCTCAAAGAATGCATCCATAATCTCCTGATGAGAACCAGCAAGAGAACTCAGAAAGGAACCAACTTCACCAGAATTAGACCCTTTCTTCAACATATTCTTGATCTCTATTATGAGTCTGTCATTTGTGGTAGGTTTCTCTATTTCTTTAGCTACTGATTTTGTGGCTTCGTCTTTCTTCACTGCCTTGTCGGTTACATCATCTGTCGAAAGCATGACCATTTCAGCAGTAGCAGCACTAAGTTGTTCCTGGATGCGCTGTCGAGCTGCTTCAGCAGACGTATCAGTTTGCCATTGTACACCATCATCTTCAGCTGCCTCGTTGTCATCAGCTTGACTATCTGGAGGGGAAGAATGCTCTTCATCTGAGCCTGTTGGCTTCTTCTTGGATGTAGCACGTTTTGAGCTTGCCCCTTCTTTGGATGACACAGCACCTTTTTTCTTGGATTCTTTCTTCAGCTTCTTCAGTTCTTCATCTGCAGCATCCCCTTCCTTGAGCCTTTCTTTCTCAGCACGTCTCATGCCCTTCTTATCTTTTGATGACTTCTTCTGCTCTGGTGGGTTCTTAATAATAAAAGTAGTGAGCTTATCTCTCATGTCCACATCAGAAACATATCCACACGCAGCACATTTGAGGGTGATCATCTGGGTTTTTGTGATTATTATGTCAGTTTCAGGATTACCACAACCATAGCATTGCACATACTTCTTTATGAAGTTCTCTAAAAGGCCAGCCAATTTGGCAGTGTCATGAGCCCCATTAACCAGTGAAGTACCAGTTTTATCATCAAACTTGGACTGGGCACCAAGCTCACAGCCAAAATACTTAGTTGTGTAAGAGGCTGGTCTGTGCAAGGCCTTTGCAATGTCTATCATGTTCACAACATTGGTCTTGATACCATTCCCACGACCCTCTATTTTGGTTATCATCTTTGGCATCTTATAACGATAGAAGGCATCATCACTATTTGAAGCACCTATATTCTGCAAAGCCATCTTTGCCTATAAAGACACCACTAGATAGGAACTCCAACACCAAATATCAGGCAATCACAGAAGACACTACGACTCTATTTTCCTCGGTGCAGTATTGAGAAGTGACTACAGTGGAAAACGGCTCTGAATTGCAACCTTGGATAATAGTGATCTCTAGAAAAGGCTCAAGATGCAAATAAGCAAAATCTTCCAACAAGCATATATGTTTTTTTCTAAATGTTGGACAATATTCTCCAAGTAACCCAATTGATCCCAAAAAGAGAGACTCCGGTTCAGACATAAAAGATGGCCTGCACTTAACTCCCTCCACTTTGACAGATAAAAATTGTGGAAAGCACTGCTGACAACTTCAGTTGAATTTAATATATCCTGTTTCACAGAAAACAGGCCACTGAGGATGCAGATATAGCAAAAAAAACAAAAAAAAAACCAATTGATAAGTAAACCAATCCAAATAGAGCAGGTGGAAAACAACCTCATATAATAGAGTACATTGTGTTTTTCTTTTAAAAAAAAAACACACTCAATAAACTCTTGTTTCAGATATACTGACAAAAAGTGGCAAAAAAGAACAAAACTCTTATATTTGATGATTAAGGAAGAAGAATCAAATTGAAGGTTGTTTTCATGAGGTTTCAAAAACTTTAGAGGTATGCATAGTGTTTAATGGCATGAAACATGACAGCAACATGGTCGACAAAGTCCTAAACGAAGCCTAAACCAGCCTTGTGTTCTCAAAGAAAATAGCTGCTATATCCTGGTAACAATTAACAAAATTACTATGCTGAGCATGAAATAGGTTTGCTCATGTTATGTACAAGCTGCTTCTCCAATCTCTCAGACATCATATTTATACATAATTAATACTTACTAAACACTATCATACATCACCCATCAGTTTAACAAACAAAAAACTTAATATGGTACTCTAAAATCATACACACACATAACAAGTACCAGGAAGGCATGGCCAGATTGTTGAGACATAGTGTTTAACCACAAGATGAAATATAGGACTTTGTTGTATGGCAAACTCTCTCTTGATCTCTTTATAAGGTCCAACTTATGATTATTTTTAGATGTTGACACAAGAAGTCGGCATAAAAGCAATGCTTCTATATACTCTAGCACGGGTAGACTGAATATAATCTCATGTGTCAATCCGTATAAATGAGCATGACCAAAACATATCACTCTGATTTTGATCCCGTACAGATATTGTGTTGACACTGGTAAATATCAATGTCTAGCCCTGGTAATGTAGATTCTTTAGTATTAATCAAAAAATGACATGTCTCATTCCAGGGAACATTCTGCAATACAAGCATGACAAAGCAATGTCACACGGAGGTCGAAAGCCTACAAATTGTAAACTGTACTTAAAGAAAAAGCAACAATAGCATTTGAGGAACTCACATGTAATAGCTATCTGGTGAGTCGATAACTTAATACAGTGTTTAGTGTGCATTATGTCAAAACTAGTATTACAAATAGATATTCCATCTAGACTTCACTGTTTCTTGATTAAATAGAAAGGTTGTAGACGTGATATGCTATAAGTGAATTCCTCTTCATTAACACAAAAACAAGAAATTTAAAGAAGTATGAAAAGACTGTTTGGCAAAGAAAACTAAATATCAATACAATTAACCAACGCAGTCAACATGCAAAATTATTAAGTTAGATTAGTGTGATAAGTTGGTATATCAGCGATTGTATCCCGTTGGCAAATAATCAACAAACCCTTGTTTGGCACATCCATAAGTCCAAGGTGAAACATAGCAGTATATACATAAACATAGAACAAAGATCCAAACAAGACTATACCATATCGCAGAACAGACTAACACCGAACGCAAGGATGAAAGAATCGTCGAATTTCATTAATTGGACAAAAACACACATATAAAAGTAACGAAGACGACGAAACAAGATCGGATCCAAATCATAAAACAACCAATTTACATGAGCACAGAGGGGAAAAAACCCGAAACAAATCCAAAGACACAAAAAAAAAAAAACAGATTTTATAACTTTAGATATCCCAAGTTTAGTCGATCAAGAATTAATTGAAGAAAGAATCGAATAAGAGAGGGGAAAGGAAAGGGGGCAATTACCTGCAAGAGAACGCAACAGAGGTTTCTTGGAAACCAATTTAGGGAGAATGGGAGAATATGGACCGGATGAGAGATATATATAGTCGTGAAGGAGATGGAAAGGTCCGCAAGGAAACCCTAACATCCGTCCTAAGGAAACTCCTATGCGGCACCAGATTATCTGTCCATTGTTGAGATGACGACGACGTCAATTTAGTGATCCTGATTGGAATGCTACAGGAAGACAAAGCTAAATTAATAATAGTATGCTTTGGTTCCTAACTGAGTTATCTTATCGATTTGCAAATTAAGAAAGTATTTTTTAAATATTTTTTTAGTGCATTTAAGTCGATTAATTTTAATTTGGTGTCGTAAAATTCATCCGTCGCAAATTGAAAAGTACGAATACCGAGTGATCCATCAACTTAACCTTCTCAAATTATGATGGCTCTTGCCCCCAAGCTATAGTCTAACGATAGGATATTCAGATTATCATAAAAAATTTATAATTCGAGTTCTAATTATGATGAATTTGTAAAAAAAAATTTTCAAATGAGGCACGCAACTAAAAAATACTGGGCTCCTAGGCTGTCCGCTGTGAGCGCTTTCCGATTTATTCTGGTAGTCGGTAGAAAACTTCCGTGGGGCCGGACCGGTCACCCCAGACTCGACGTTATCCAGTCTGATTAATCATTTTTTCAAATTATCGTGGCTATGTCCTTGGGGCCATGGTGTCGCGGTAGGACATCCAAGTTATCACCTAGACACCCTCGGTTCGAACCCTAGCTACGGCGTATTTGTAAGAATTTTTCCTCCAAATGAGGGGCGTAACCAAAGGATGCTAGGCTTCTAGTCTGGTCATCGCGTGCGCTTCCCGATTTACTCTGGTGATCGATGGGAAACTTCTGTAGGGTCGGACTGGTCACCCCCATACATAGTCAACGAGACTAATTAGAATTATCATTTTTTTTTCAAATTACTGTGGCTATGGTGCTATGGTAGAATATTCAGTTAGGGCTTCTGGGCTGTCCACCGCATGCGCTTTCTAATTTACTCTAGTGGCTAGTGGGAAATTTCTGTGCGATCGGGTCGATCACCCTAGGGATAGTCAATGAAACTAACTGAGATTATCATTTTTTTTATCCCCGAGGGTGTGGTGTCACGGAAGGATATCCAAGTTATCGCTCAGGCACCCGCGGTTCGAACCCAAACTATAGCGTATTTGCAGGAAGTTTTCCTCCAAATGAGAAGGGGGGGGGGGGCGTAACTAAATGATGCTAAGCTTTTGGACTGGCTGCCACGTATATTTTCTAATTTATCCTAATGATTGATGATAAACTTTTATAGGATCAGACCGATCATCTCTAGAAATAATCAATGGAACTAACTATCATTATTATTATTATTATTATTATTTTCAAATAAACTGTTTATGAAAAAAAAATTTGAGAAAGCACACAGGTAAAGAATTTGACACGTACGGTAGCTTTGCATATATGTTCAAGATCAAATCCTAAACCAAACACTCTTTGCACAAGGTAAATGATACTAATTAGCTTGATTAGCAACGACTAATGCTGAACCAACGTCAATCCTTGCTTAAACTAAGCAAAGATGACCTTCAGGATTGATACAGTTGGTAAATGTGTGAGATAATAACTGTAATAATCAGAAAATTAAAACTTTATAAGAGATTTCATCATCTCTATAAATCTCCATCTATACACTTGTCAATTTAGAGTCTACTAAGCTCTATCTTAATACTATGCGATAGTCATAAGGAGGCCGTTGACACGAGGGTACCACATTTAAACCTGGCAAAGATGGGTCACCAATAAGGTGTTAGCACTTTTTTAATATAAGGGCAGATACACATGTTTGGGGGGATAGATGGTTAGGTAACGCAGCACTACCATTGGTTTCTTCTTTGATTGTTAGATACAGATACTTTGAGATCTTTCCTTCCATCGAGTCATGCTTTTTAATTTCCAGCTCATAGTGGTTGTGATTGTGAGATATCTTTAAAGATGACACATGGTCACTCCTTACTTTCATCTACTGTTTCCATGATTATTTATTCGTTAGGAGAGATTTTCAATAATGGTAATTCAGAAATGTTATTTTACAGGTATTAAAATCTTATAACGATTAATTTTAAAATAGACTTTCGGGCTCAATATTATGCCCATCAAATAAATTCTAAAAACGAGTCGACTCGTAGTCCGTCAGTACATTAGATTTTTAAGCACCGTAGGTAGGCACTCTTGGAGAATTGAAACTTCAACGTCGAGTATATCTGTCGTGTTGCCTCTTTGTAATATAAATCTATTATCTCATACTAACTCAGATAAACTCGCGGGGATAATTTATCATACCTCTTGATATAAAATATGATAATATTCATGCCAAACATTACTCATTATTGGTCCTATTGTGAAATGAGGAGAAATGAGGAGAGATAAATCATGTACCGAATAGATTCCTAAGTGAGAGAGTTATTTATCGTAATCATGATTTAAACTCTTGCTCATTAATATAAGTTTATCATTTGGGTATCAACTAAGTCATCCTCTCGGGGTAATTCGCCATGCCTATTGATGCAAAAAAAAAAAAAAAAAAAAAAGTGTCAATACTCACTTTAAGTGACTTTCATCATCAGTCCCATGGTAATATGAAAGAAGATAAATTAGGTGCTAAACGGTCCTGTAAGTGGAAGAGTTATTTGCCGTAGTTGTGATTCAAACCTTTGTCTATTGATCCAAATCTACCAATTGGGTACCAACTCAATTACACCTTGGGGGTGATCCGCCATGACTCTTTTGGAGCAAAAGATGATATAGCTCACTCCAAGTGACTCAGTATCACCGGCCCATGATAAGATGCAAACAAGTAAATCACGAGAATTTTTTGTCCTAGCAAAACGATACTTTTCATGAGGAAGATTATACATCCAATGAGATATTTTGCACCTGATCTACCAAACCTCTTGATACACTGGCTCTATGCACCTCACATGGCTGGTCTCATAACCATCTATAGAGAGGTAAATCAGGAAACTAAGTAAGCCACTAAGAGGATATTTCCACCGACTTCATCAAGAATCGACCCTTGTCTATTTCTACAAATATACCGGATCCGTGAGGCCTCTTTTTCTAAAAAAAAACTACTTCATCTATCATGCCTCTTGTCAGTTGATCTCGTCCGGAAGCTGAGTCTGATGAAGGCGGGCCGCGCTGTCACGGGGGTTGACGGAAAGTCGCTGCGAAGCTGGGTTGATCTGGTACCCGCCGGGAGGGCTTACACGAACGGATGACGGGGGGTGGTGACGAAGCAAGGGTCCTGCGCACACTCAGACGAGCCCATGAGTCGTTAGAGACCAGAAACCATGGAAAAAGTCCCCGGGTCAGGCCCTCCGACGCTCAAGTTAGGTACTTTTCCCCCAGAAAACACAGAGAAAGGACGAAAAGTAAGAGACGAGTATGAAATGACGAGTGAGCGTACCTGCGTAAGGGACAAAGTATCCCTTTTTATACTGCAATGGATGCTTCTGGAGTTTGACGGGTGTCAGGGAATCTCGGATGTCAGACTTTGTCTGACGGTGAATGACACATGACATCCTCCTATAGGTCTAGAAAGGAATCAACGGGCGGTGAGCACCAGACCGTTAGCATATTCTCTGACACGCAGTGATTATTCCCTGACAGGTTGTTACGATTCCCTGACTTGCTTGTCGTAGACTGTATGCCTTCGCCGATCTGTTAACCCTGGACAGGATCCTTGTATCTGCCAGTCTCGACTTGTGGGTGTAGACCTACATTTCCTGACCTGCGTTTGCCGCTTCATAACTCCAGACCTGTATGTCCCTCCCTGTCCTGAATGTCCTGTTTTGTGAACTCCTGACCTGCCTTACCTTGTAAGTCGTGACCTGTTAAGCCTTAGTCTAGTTCTGCTTATCCTGAATCCCGATCTGTACACCTCAGTTTGCTTCCGCTTATCCTGAATCCCGACCTATACGCCTCAGTCTGCTTCCGTTTATCCTGAATCCCGACCTGTACGCCTCAGTATGCTTCTGCTTATCCTGAGTCCCGACCTGTACGCCTCAGTATGCTTCCGCTTATCCTGAATCCCGACCTGTACGCCTCAGTATGCTTCCTCTTATCCTGAATCCTGACTTGTATGCCTCGGTCCATGTATCTTATGCCGCAAGGCTATAAGTCCTGACATGTATCCTTGGTTTGCACATCCCGACCTGTGTGCGTTGATCCATGTGTTTTGAGTCGTAAGACTATAAATCCTGACCCATATCCTTGGTTTAGCACGTCCCGACCTGTGTGCGTTGATCCATGTGTTTTGAGTCGTAAGGCTATAAGTCTTGACCCATATCCTTAGTTAGCACATTCCGACCTATGCGCGCTGATCCATGTGTTTTGAGCCATAAGGCTATAAGTCCTGACCTGTATCCTTTGTTAGCACATTCCGACCTGTGCGCTTCGATCCATGTATCTTATGCTGCAAGGCTATAAGTCCTGATCTGTATCCTTGGTTTGCACATCTTGACCTATGCGCGTTGATCCATGTGTTTTGAGCCGTAAGACTATAAGTCCTGACCTGTATCCTTGGTTAGCACATTCCGACCTGTGCGCTTCTATGCATGTATCTTATGTTGCAAGACTACAAGTCCTGACCTGTATTCTTGGTTTGCACATCCCGACCTATACGCGCTGATCCATGTGTTTTGAGCCGTAAGGCTATAAGTGTTGGAGTGTATACTGAAAGCCTAAGCTTTGTAAACATTCATTATGAATAAAGAATCACATTTGGTCTAATTATCTACATTTGTTTTGTAGTTGTTCATTTAATTTATATTGTAGATAACATAGTATGTGGTGTCACATACAGAAGATGATGTTATCAGTACCTTATAAATTATAAACAGTAGCTCACGACCAGAATGGAAAGGAACAAACCATTAGAAGGTCGTAGTGTAATTAGGTATTAGTTTATCTTGACTATATAATTACACTAGTACACTCAGAGTGTATTGAGTAGGACTATTTGAGGTCGTTCCTTTTATACTGACTTTATAAAGGAACAAAGACCTCAGTTATTATGGAAGTGTGTGCTCTTAATCCTAATATAATAACAAGCATATATGTTTGATATTTATTTCTTTAATTTATCAATGGGTGAGATTTAGTTCGATGAATCAATAAACCCGATAAATTGGGAAATGGTATCACTCATAGTGTGTGTTGTTGATTATAGAAGGAAACTGTGTCCTAGTGATACTAGGTTGATAATGTCCTCAAGAGGAGCTCATAAAGATTGTCATGTTAAACCCTGCAGGTGGACTTAGTCCAACATGATAATAAGGTTGAGTGGTACTACTCTTGGACTTAGATATTAATTAAATGAGTTGTCAGTAACTCACTTAATTAGTGGACATTCGATATCTTAAACACAGGGAGACTAACACACTCATAATAAGAAGGAGCCCAAAAATGTAATTTGGGATTGGTGCGGTAGTTCAATGATAGTTCTCTAGTGGAATGAATTATCATTGATAAAATTAAGTTGTGTGGGCGAACATGGGATGCTTAATTTTATCGGGAGACCAAAACCAATTCCTCCTCTCGGTCCCTATCGTAGCCTCTTATTTATAGAGTACTATACCCACATATACCCACCTTCTATACCTACCTAAAGGGGGCCGGCCAAGCTAGCTTGGGAACCAAGCTAGGGCCGGCCTAAGCTTGGGTTTAAGGTGGCCGGCCCTAGCTTGAACCCAAGCTAGTAGGGCCGGCCATAATTAAATAAAAAAGAAATTTAATTTTAGATTTTATTATTATGTGGGAGATATATTTTAAAGAGAATTAAAATTAAAATATCTCTCTTGTAAAAGATTTACAAAAGATTAAAGAAAGAGATTAGATCTCTTTCCTTATTTGTAGATTGGAGAGTTTTTTATTTTCTCTTTAAAATTATTCACATGTTAATAAAATTAAAATTATAGATATTTCCTTTTATTAACCATGAAGAGATTTTTAAAGAGAAATTTTATTTTTTAAAATTTCTGGAAACAAATAAGGAAAGTTTTAATTGTTGATTAAAACTTGTCCAATTTGCTTCCTCTTGATGTGGCCGGCCATTAGAGTTTATTTGGGAAATTTTATTTTATTTTTCTCAAATAAATCATGTCAAGGAAATTAAGGAAATTTTATTGTAATTAAATTTCCTAATTTGCCTAGGCCAAGGAATATAAAAGAAGGGGTGAGGGTGCCTTCACAAGACACAACCTCTATTGTTTTCTCTCCCTTTCTCCTTGGTGTTGTGGCCGGCCATTACCCTCTCCCTCTCTTCCTCTTGTGGTGGCCGAATACTTCATCTCTCTTGGAGTTCTTGTGGTGGCCGGATACTACTTGGAGAAGAAGAAGAAGGAGAGAAAGCTAGCATCTCTTGGAGCTTGGTTAGTATTTTGATTTTCTTCTTTGGTAAAGTTCTTCCTTTGTGGCCGAACCTTGCTTGGAGAAGAAGAAGGTGGTTGGTGGTTTCTCATCTTGGTAGATCGTTGCCCACACAACGTCCGAGGTTAGAAGAGGAATACGGTAGAAGATCAAGAGGTCTTTCTAGAAGGTATAACTAGTAATTTCTATTTCCGCATCATGCTAGTTATTTATGGAAATAATACCAAATACAAGAGGCTTACATTCTAGTATTTTCGAAGTTGTGTTCTTTTGTTTCTTTCTTTTCCTTGTGATTTGATTGTTCTCTTTGGTTAACCTAAAGTTATTTTAGGAAATTAAATATTAGCTTTCTATTAAAGGTTTTGTCTAGTCGGTGGTGGTTGCTCCCATATCCAAGAAGGCCATGTGCCTCACCACGTCAGTACTGGGAACCTTTTGTGGAAATTAATATTTAATGGAATTAATAACTTAAGGAGACTTGGGTCGAACGTGTTAAGTTCCGCAGGAGATCCAAGTCAAAACCTAAAAGAACAAATAGATTAAGTTTTGGATCAAACGTGTTAAGTTCCGCAGGAGATCCAAAATTTAATTTAAAAGAACACATGGTAGCTAGGAAAAGGTTCAGACCTTTATACAAAATTTTTGTACAGTGGAACCTATAGGCTTTCCGAGTAGCAACCAACAATTGGTATCAGAGCTAGGGTTTTGCCTCTGTGTATTTGGTATTTAGTTTAATTATGCACATGTCATACATAATTTAGGCAGGTTAATAGTAGGATGTGCTAACTCTATGGATGCAGGATCCAACTATTATGGCTTTTAGTTAATTATGTGTGTGATTGGACCCTTGGACATGTCAAGGGCAATTTATATGTGTGTGCATGATTGTATTAAAATACAGCAGGAGCTGTATTTAGTTTTATTAGGATTTTATTTTTGATCTAGATACATGTACATTCCTTTTATGGAATATAGGATCAAAATGTAAAATTCTATTTATGTTGCGGATCGAATCTTGCAAAGCGTGGAACCTTCTAAGGACCAGAGGCGCAGCGGAACTCGGAGCAAGATGGATGCGACAGTTAGACCCGGTGGCGGTGGCCAAATATGGCAGCAGCTTCGGATGACAACACACGGAGGACAATTAAAGATAAAAGCCATAATAGTTAAAAATTAGATTTTTCTATTTAATGCTTTTATATTGTGCTGTGTGTGCATGTTAGTTTACAAGTTTAGTAGGCTAGCATAGTTAAAATTCCTCATTTATAAATAACTAAGTGGGAGAGGGATTTTTAAGTAAATCCCATGGTCTCCATTACTGGTTTGTAAGTGATGCAAACAAGCTTGCGCGTTGGCTCTGAGTGCCTTCCTCCATAACGGATGAGCTTGTTTGCGGACCACTAGAACAGACTTCCATTTTTGGATGACTATAGGAAGTTAATTAAGAGCGTGTGATCTTCCCCAACGGAAGGGGCATAATCTTATTAATGGACTTAGTGTCAAGTAATGGTGTACACTTAGACACATCTAATAGTATCCTCCCCAACGGAGTCACTGCTATTATTTGTGTGACCAAATAATACCAACTATTAATTTTATTTGTCAAAAGTTAGGTTGACAAGATAATAAAATTAATGGGTTAAAACCCTCCTTTTACAAATGTTGAATTTGTATACGTCCACACTAACGTGGCATACAAAATTCACGGTATTTTAAGGTGTTGGTTAATTTAAAATAGTATTGTTTGAGGAATCAATATTATTCTAAATTTAGAGTTCTGACCAAAAGTTATTTGTGATTCTTAGGATGACTTTCAACCCATTGTCCATCATACTTCAACAAAATAGACTTCTGGACCAAATTACATAGATTGGAAAAGAAACACGGATATTGTTCTTACTGCTGAAAGCTATAAATTTATACTGATTGAGCATTGCACTCATTGGTGAATCTACCCAAGAGGAGATTGAATATCATAGGAAATGGGTAAGCGGATGAGATGGCGCGGTGTTACATTTTGGCTTCAATGTCAAATGTATTGCAACATCGATAAAGATTTACCAACGACTTATGATATTATGAACAATCTCAAGGAACTCTTTGGTCATCGGGATAGGGCTTCTAGACAAGAAGCTATGAGAAAGATAATGACCACCATGCAAGAGGGTACTCCTGTAAGGGATCATATCCTAAACATGATGGCTTATCTGACGAAATACTGATCCTTGGAGGAGAAATTGATGGGAAACCGGATCGATATGATCCTCCAAACCCTACCTAGAAGTTTTGAGCGATTCCGTTGAACTATAATATGAATAAAAGGATTTATTCATTAGGGAAACTACTGAAAGCAGCAGAAGGTTATTTCGTCACAATGCTCAAATTCACTATGTTGAAAATGGTTCTACTTCTAAACCGAAGGTAAGAAGAAGAAGAAACAAACTGGTTCAGAAAGAAAGTGAATAAATCTCAGTGTAACGAGAATGAAGAAGAAGAAGGGCAAGTGCTTCATCTGCAATCGGAAGGCAGACTATCCTCGTAAGAACCAAAACAAAGGTATATCTCATACTCTAGTTGTTGAAACATGTTTAGCGGTGTTATCTACCAGTACCTGGTGTGTAGATATGGCAATTCCTTGCAGGGGTTCCAGGAAACCCGACGACTATCTGAAGGGAGATTACCGTCTACATGGGCAATGCTACTAAGGTGGCAGCTGTTGCAGTGGGAGGCGTCTACTTATCTTTTAGTAGAAATAGAAATTTGGTTTTAAGAAATTGTCTTTATGTACCCGGTTTTAGAAAGAATTTAATTTCGGTTTCTAAACTATTTTTAGATGGATATTCAGTTTCTTTCAGGAACGATGTAGTTATTAAAAGAAATAAAGTGATTATCTGTTCCGGTGCATTAGTTGGCAATTTGTATATTTTAAATCCAAATTCTTCCACAAAGCAAAACATGGAAATTTATAATTCATCTTCTAATTCTAATAAGAGAAAAGAACCTTCGAAATGAACCAAGCATATCTTTGGCATCTAAGGCTTGGTAATTTAAGTAGGATTCAGAGGCTTATAGCCGATGGACTTTTAAGTTCATTAGAGTTGGAAAATTTTCCAACTTGTGAATCTTGCTTAAAAGGTAAAATGACCAAGAGGCCGTTCAAGGCCAAGGGTATAGAGCCAAAGAAGTGTTAGAGTTGGTTCACTCTGATTTGTGTGGTCCTATGTCTGTCAAGAGGAGGTTTTGAATATTTTGTCTCTTTCATAGACGATTATTCAAGATATGGATACATTTACCTAATGCGCCGCAAGTCCGAGTGCTTTGATAAGTTCAAAGAATACAAGGTCGATGTGGAGAAACGACTAGGTAAAAGTATCAAGACACTACGATCGATCGTGGTGGCGAATACCTCTTAGGAGAGTTTAGGAATTACTTATCAGAGGCCAGGATTCAATCCCAATTGTCCGCACCTGGAACACCCCAACAGAATGATGTGGTAGAGCGAAGGAATAGGACTCTTATGGAGATGGTTAGATCAATGATGAGTTATTCGAATTACCAAATTCGTTTTGATATGCTCTGGAAACAGCAGTATATCGTTCCGAACTTAGTACCTTCTAAATCGTTTCTTCTACTCCCATAGAATTGTGGAATGGGAAAAAACCAGTCTAAGACATATTCGGATATGGGGTAGTCCACACATGTCTGAAACCAGATCTTGATAAGTTAGAATCTCGTCAGAAGGCGTGTTTGTAGGATATCCCAAAGGAACGAAGGTGGTTTATTTTATAGTCCTAAAGACGAAGGTCATTGTTAGCACCAATGCCCGTTTTTAGAAGAAGACTATATAATGGATCACAAGCCCAGTAGTAAAGTTGTTTTAGAAGAACTTAGAGAGGACATGTCTACTTCACAGGACAAGATGAAGTACCACAAGAGACTACAACACGTGTCACACATGATACACAACCACGAATGCCTCGTCGTAGTGGGAGGGTTGTAATGCACTGAAAGATTCATGTTTTGGGAGAGTCTTGGTTTGATCCGGGTAAACATGAACCTGATCCCCGGTCATATGACGAAGCACTCCAAGATATAGATGCAGCATCTTGGCAAAAGGCAATGAATTCTGAAATAGAGTCCATGTACTCTAATAAGGTCTGGGAGCTTGTAGAACCACCTGATGGTGTAAAAGACGTTGGATGCAAGTGGATCTACAAAAGGAAAAGAGGGACAGACGGGAAGGTAGAAACCTTCAAAGCTAGGCTTGTTGCGAAAGGGTACACTCAGAAAGAGGGAATCGATTATAAGGAAACCTTTTCATCGGTAGCCATGCTTAAGTCTATCCGGATACTCTTATCCATTGCTGCTCATATGGATTATGAGATTTGGCAAATGGATGTCAAGATAGCTTTCCTTAATGGAAGTCTTGAAGAGAACATCCATATGAAGCAACCAGAAGGATTTATTGAAAAAGGCAAAGAGCATCTAGTATGCAAGCTCAATCGGTCTATTTATGGACTAAAGCAAGCTTCAAGGTCTTGGAACATCCGGTTTAATGAAGTAATCCAGTCATATGGATTTATTCAAAGTCCGGATGAGTCTTGTGTATATAAGAAGTGTAACGGAAACGTGGTGGTATTTCTTGTACTATACGTAGATGATATTTTGTTAATTGGCAACAATGTCAAGGTATTATCAGACGTAAGGGTATGGTTGTCCAAACAATTTGATATGAAGGACTTAGGAGAATGTGCACACATTCTTGGGATCAAAGTTATAAGGGATCGCAAGAAAATAATGTTGTGTCTATCCCAAGCTTCATATATAGATACAATCCTTGCTCGTTTTAGCATGCAAGACTCCAAGAAAGGTTTCTTACCTTTTAGACATGGAGTAGCTCTATCTAAAGAGATGTCTCCAAAGACATCAAAAGAGATAGAGGACATGAAAGCAGTTCCTTATGCTTCGGCTGTAGGAAGCCTAATGTATGCAATGCTATGTACGAGACCTGATATCTGTTTTGCCGTAGGCATGGTCAGCAGATATCAGAGTAACCCTGGACAAGGACATTGGACTGCGGTAAAGCATATATTAAAGTACCTGCTTGATTCAAGGGCTTCACTCCCGTTCGCCTTTAATTTTCACGAACTACGCTCCCGCTTAGTTCTTGGGTTCCATACTCGTTCGGTTCATGTGCTTCGCTCCCATTCGCCTTTGATTTTCACAGGCTATGCTCTTGCTTAGTTCTCGGGCTCCACGCCTTCTTGGTTCACGAGCTTCACTCCTGTTTGCTTTTGATTTTCACATGCTATGCTCCCTCTTAGTTCTCGGGTTCCATGTTCGCTCAGTTCACCGACTTTGGTAACTCATTTATTTAACACATCATTTTGGTTGATATCTTGTGATTTTTGAGCTAATTGCATTTGTTAATTGATATATTTTAGATTATTTACAAATTGAGAATTGTTTTGCGCTAAATTATATTTCTTCTCTTAATTCATAATATTATTTATCATGATTTGCATTTGGTCTTGTAGGATATTTAAGTGGATCTAAATCGATATATGACCAAGGCACAAACAAGTTTAGTTTAACCAACTTAATGAAGAAGCTCAACCTAATCGATTCAACCCATCACAAGGAGTTTACCACTCAAACTTAACCCAAGTCAAATTCACCTCAACAAAACTCTAAAATTCCCACTGAACCAGACCCAAACTAGATCCAAAGTCTGGTTCAAACCAGAGTATAAAGATAAAGATTTTTGCGAATGAACAGTAGCTCGAGTTACTGTTCATCCATGTTTCTTCACCCGCAGCTCCCGAATTTCATCTCCGATCAACTTCTCGAGTGACGACGTTAGTGAGAAAGCTTCAAGGAAGCTCCTAGACCATTTTCCGACTAGATGGAAGCTCGCCGGAGAGAGGTTTCGACGACTAGTGTGTTCTGTTCGAGATTTCTATTTCGCCACTGTTGGAGGCTTCCTCCAATCCGATGGTTCCGTTTCCCATCAACGAACATTGGAGGCGTTCCTCTGGTGTTACTGAGTTCATTCCGATGCCCTTTCACCCATCATCAGATCCCCCCTCATGGAGCAGAAATCCAAATTTCATATTCTAGCCTTGCATTTCTAGTTTAAGTTTGATTATTGCATTCGTCATTGGAGAGGTCTCTGTGGTGAAGATTGCAAGCTTTGGATTGATTCCAAAGTTCAGAAATTACTTTTTTTTTTCTTTTTCGACGATCAGAGTTGGGCATTCTCGTCTCTGGCCTCTAGTGTGACGGCAAGAGCGTTTGTATAGTTGTTTGCGAGTTTGGATTAGTTCCTTTTATTTACTATTTTTGTAGCTTAGAATAGATTTCATTTGATGTTTATTGAATTTAATTCATTAGTTAGATTTTTTATATGCCTTGCTCTTTCTTTTCTTAGCTTATTCATCGCTTTAGATAAGATTTCATTTATGACTTGTTATGTTATACCTTATGGTGTTGATGGTGAAACCCATTGCGTAGAGTGATAATGTGTCATGGATTAATAGTTGCCACTTAGTTAGATTTCATTTAAGCATTAGATTAGTTTTCTACATGTTTTGCTATTTTAATTATTAGATTTAAATCAAAATCCAAAATTCTCATTTCCATATTAAAAATCCCCAAAACATATGAATAACAAACAATCTTAAATTACCATCCTATTATTAGTTTTCTCGAAAGATTCGACCCTGGGATCTTTATTACAATATCTTTGTGTAGTTAAGAGGTTCATTAAATAATAAATTGTTAATTTGATAAGTCCACATGTGACATTCAATTTGGACTTATCAGGCTTCGCTCCCATTTGACTTTGATTTCCACGGGTAATGCTCCCGCTTACTTCTTGGGCTCCACACCCGCTTGGTTCATGAGCTTCGCTCCCGTTCACCTTTGATTTTCACGAGTTACGCTCCAGCTCAGTTCTCGAGTTCCATGCCTGCTCGATTCATTGGTTTCGCTCCCGTTTACCTTCAATTTCACGGGCTACGCTCTCGCTCAGTTCTCGGATTTTAGTTCTATTCGGTTCACGAGTTTCACTCCCGTTCGCCTTTGATTTCACGGGCTACACTCCTGCTGAATTTTCGAGCTCCACACCTGCTCATCTCATGGGCTTCGCTCCCGTTCACCTCCGATTACACAGGTTCCGTACTCGCTCAGCACTCGGGCTTTGCATCCTTCTATCTCACGAGCTCCTCTCCTGCTTAGCGTCGCTTGGTAGCCTACTTGGCGATCTCTCGGTTTCCCGCTTGGCACTATATTTCGCCGCTCAGTCGTTACGTGCATCGCTTGTTGCTCGGTTGACACATGCATCGCTTGCTTCCCCATTGGCCCAAGAATCGCTCGCTGCTTTGTCGATACTTGGCTTGCTTGCTGTTTCGTCGGCACTCGTCAGTACTTGCCATTTGGTCGGTACTTGTTTTTCTCGCCGCTCTGCTAAGCGCTCGCTGTTCGGTTAATACATGTCTCGCGCGTTGCTTCATTGATACTTGTCTCATTCGACAATCGTTCAGTACTATCTTTTATCGCTTGCTCATCATCGCTATCGTCGTTCTATTGACATTGCTACTATTACTTGCTCGACACCGATTCCGTTGATCGATCAACGTTATCATAAATATGGGCTTGACATTACACGGCGAACCCAGCGATCTGACTATGTACTCAAGAGTGATTCAGCTTTTGCGATAGACTGTCTAGTCAGTCAGACTTGTGCCTCGTTCGATTAGACTTGAAGGGAAGGTTTGTGATGCAGATATATCTATGGGGCCCAAAGGAAATTATGGAGAAGAGAGAGGGCATTTTGGTCTTTTCACATGTTGAAGGTTTGGGTTTTTAGAGGAGCACTGTTCACAGAGGAGGAGGAGGAGAAGGGGGGGGGGGGGCTTCGTGGTTTTCTCCGCTGCCAAGGTCACACCATAGGGGGGGGGTCTCCTTCTCCACGCTGACATCGACACTAATGTCAACATCACCGCATCTGTTCTCATCCGAAGTCGGTCGGCTACCCCTTCCCTCTATCGCCACCACTGTCTCCGCCTGCAACCTCATGCACGCTGCCTCCCCATGTCGCCTCCGGCATCACCAACGCTAACGCCAGCGGCCTCCTCTTCCCTCTCTCTCGCATATCGCTGCCTTGGGTGAGAGCAGTAGTCCGCACTGCAGCTTTTGCACCGTCACCTCCTCCACGCTTATCTCCAGCCACTGCCTCTTATGCACGATCAGGTGGCCGCCTTTGATGTTGTCCGCTGTCAACATTCCCTTTTGCCGTTGACGCCATCAGTAGTTGTCGCCTCCGCGCTGCCACTAGCGGTTGCTGCCTCAGCGCCGCCACCAATGGCTATTGCCGCCGGCAGGCAACCTCCTTTCCTGCATCCGTTGTCATCCTCCGATCCGTGCTATCATACATTTCTGACGCCGATCCGATATCCGATCCACATTGACGTGCGCTTTCGGCACTGATATGGCCTTCGAGCCATCGTTATATTTCGGCCATCAAGCTGTTATTTCGTTCTCTCCATGTCATTGTTATATTTCGACCTTCACACCACTATTATAATTGTGAGCTGTTGGTATTATCCAACTGGTGAGCCATTATTATGATCCGACTTGCATGCTATTGTCATATTCCGGCCTGCGTGCCGTTGCTGTATTCCGACAACGTGCCACCTTTCGAATCCATGCTGCATTCGGCATCGTGCTGTCGCCTTCGGACCTAGCTCATCATCCGACTAAGATTCATCTACTCTTTCAGGACACGACGACTTGATTGGCCTTATGACCAACTCATCGGTCTACCAGAGGACATCCCCTGGGCCAGGGTACGTCATCATATTCATTTTTTATTCATTTCATTATTCTACCATTAGCCTGTTCCTTATATATCTGTGGGATTTATCTCGAACATCGGGGTATCAGGGATCGGGGAAACCCGGACCTTGCTTATAGGTAGCGTTGACTAGAAATTTTCTGACGACTTGATCAATATAGAAGATAGTTCATCGTACCCTCTCCTCCGAGATATGACAACTTGATTAACATTCTAACCACATCACATTGATAGATTTTATCTTCTCAACTCTTCGACAAGATCGACAGGATCAAATATCATATGTAAGGAGAGATTGAGGAAATCAATAAGATATTTTATATCCACTGGGATCAACCTCGGTGTCTCTAATTTTTTTTTTTTTAAAAAAACGTGATTTAAGTAGTGTCTCGTCATTATGCTCCGTTATTTTCGGCGTCCATTGGGCCTCTTGCCGTTGTTTCCGTTATTTACGGCAAGAATTGGAAATTTTTGCCACCATCATTTTCGGTTTTGTGCGCCCTTTCAAACGATTTTCATAAATCCAAGAGTTAACAAAAAAAATAAAAAATTGTAAAATTCTATACGACAATGGTCTTCGTTGGTTGACTACCTCGTCCAGCTACTTTATCGGACCAAGTGAAGCAAAGAACTCATCAGATCTCACTTGCCCAATAAATTTTCAAATCGCTTTCTCTGCAGCGTTCAGCCGATCTCCATCTCATCGCCTCCCGGCAAACCCTTCCATGGAGCCTCATCACCCCATTGATCTCTCCTTTTGCGGCCACACCAAGCCCAGGCTCTATCTCCTCTCCTCCTCCTTCTTCCTCCTCCTCCTCCTCTTCGTCCTCGCCCTCATCTCCTCCTCCAAGCAGCCTTCTTTCCCTTCCTTCGACTACCCGCATTCTTCCTCCAGGTTGCCGGCGGGCTGCGACATCTCCCGCGGCGAGTGGGTTCCGGATCCGGCCGCGCCGTACTACACCAACCTCACCTGCTCGCTGATCCAGGAGCACCAGAACTGCATGAAGTATGGGAGGCCGGACAGGGACTTCTTGAAGTGGCGGTGGAAGCCGGCGGCGTGCGATCTGCCCGCGTTCGACGCGGCGCGCTTCCTCGATCTCGTGAGGGGAAAGTCGATGGCGTTCATCGGCGACTCTTTGGCTAGAAACCACATGCAGTCCTTGATGTGCCTCTTGTCCAAGGTAAACCCTTGACCTCTCGAACCTGTTGTTGGATGCAAGATCTGCTTGAGAAAACATGGACAAATTGTTAACAATTTGTCCATGTTTTCTGAAAATCTCCGTCTCTCAATCCTTGTCCATTACTCCTGAATCTCACCAATTGCATGAACAAGGAGACTTCTTAACCACAAATAACTCTCATAATTCAGGTGGAGTTCCCTGAAGACCTCAACTCAACAGATAACTACTTCAAACGCATGTTCTACGCCAACTACAATTTCACCCTATCGAGTTTCTGGTCCCGATTTCTAGTTAAAGCTGAGGAGGTAGATTCAGACGGCCCTAACCACACTGGCCTGTGGAACCTCTACCTCGACGAAGTCGATGACAGTTGGGCTTCCGAAATCGACCAGTTCGACTACGTGATACTATCCGATGGCATCTGGTTCTCACATCCGACATTCTTCTACGAGAAGAGAGAGCTCGTCGGCTGCCACTTTTGCCTCGTCGACAACGTCACCGATCTCCCAATTTGGTACTCCTATAGATCGGCACTCCGGACGACTCTCCGCAGCCTCATCGACATGGACGGATTCAAAGGCAAAATATTTCTACGAACAATTTCGCCGTCTCATTTCGAGAAGGGGGAGTGGAACAAGGGAGGGGACTGCGTGCGGAGGCAACCATTTAAGAAAAACGAGGCGAGATTAGAGGGGAGAGATCTGGACTTCCACCAGATTCAGATAGAGGAGTTCAGGGAAGCCGAGAGGGTTGGCAGGGAGAAAGGAGCGAAGCTGAAGTTGTTGGATGCGACGGGAGCCATGTTGCTGAGGGCCGACGGGCACCCGAGCCGATTTGGGCATTGGGCGCACGAGAACGTGACGCTGTATAATGATTGCGTGCACTGGTGTCTGCCTGGACCCGTCGATTTATGGAGCAACTTTTTGTTTGCGATGATGCTGGACGATCGAGTAGATTGAAGCCGAAGAGATCGATCGAACTTTTGTAATTCTGATGATATCATTAAGTCTCTCTTCTCGACTTGGGTACAAACGCTTTTCGGATGATGGTTGTTCGGATTTGCCCAATTGAATGAAGTTCTTTCTTTTATGGGAATTGATTCGTCATCGTGTGTATCGTCCAAAATGATCATTTTGTGCAGTTGCGTAGCGTGATCATAGCCGATCTTCTCGCAATAATTGACTTCTATGGAAATTCATGCATGTGCATCGCCGACCTTTTTCTGTTTATCACAATGAAGTACTTGCATTACAGCTATGCTATATACTACACTCCGAGTAATAAGTAAAGAATAAAGTAGACAGTTTTAAATTATAATAGAAAATGGAAAAATGTGTATGTCAGTCTCTATTGACTAATGCATTCTCCATTTAATTTTTTCACTTCCTAATCTAATATACTTATCTAATTGTCCTGATATTTTAAGTATAAAAAATTTAAAAATAAGTATAATTATTTTTAAATTCAATATATTAAACAAAAATTTAGTATAATTTTTTTCCACATCAATTGAATGAAAAATATACTAGATTTTCTTTAAATGATACTCAATTGAATGAAAAATATACTAGATTTTATTTAAATGATGTTGAATTTAGGAGGAATTATATTAAGAAGGAAAAAAGTCATGCTCAATTTAATAGAAAATATATTCGATTCTAGTTTAAAGTATAGAATTTAATAGGAATTAGACTTATTTTTAGATTATTTATACTTAAAAAATATGAGGGTCAATTTTAATAGAAAATATACTCGATTCTACTATAAAATGCCGACTTTAAAAGGAATTATACTCATTTTAGTATATTTTCTATCAAATTGAGCACGATTCTTTTTCCACCTCAATTGGATGAAAAATATACTAGATTTTTTTAAATTGTACTAATTGGATAGAAAATTTACTATATTTTCTTTAAATGATATTAAATTTAGGAGGAATTATATTAAAACAAGAAAAAAGTTATGTTCAATTTAATAGAAAATATATTCGATTCTAGTATACAGTACTAACTTTAAGAAGAATGAGTATTTTAAGAAGAATTATACTCATATTTGGATCTTTTGTACTTAAAAAATTTGAAGGACAATTAAATAACAATATTTGCATGAGAGAGTTGAAGTAAATAAAATTTTGTATGTAGAAAGTGAAAATAAAATTTTTTAGTATTGAAGATTACATATAAAATTAAAGTTGTGATTAGAAATTTTTTTCTATTTGCGATGGAAAATTGTGTTTTTTTTTATTTCTTTGATTATAATTTGGGAATAATTTAATATTTAGTGCACATGGATTAGATGGGATTCGGGATTTTTGGTGGTGCAGTTAGTACCTTTTTCCATCAGTGAGCACATGCCACGTGGGTAAGATGGCTTTCTTGGGGTTTTTTAAATGTAAAGTGTAAACCAGAATCTTAGATCGGAGACTTCTGTTTGTCTAATGTGAAAGCTGTTTTCATCTTCTTCTCTCAAAACTGGTAGCTGCATCTTGCAATCAACCATCGTATCTTGCAATGAACCCTCGTGAGCATCCTTTTTGGGGGTGCCCGCCCACACTCCTCGTCTCTTTTCTCCTCCTCCTGATTCTCTCCGTCATTTCCTCCTCAAACCGGCGTTCTTTCCCTTCCTTCAACTACTCACATTCCTCTTCTTCCTTTCCTCCCGCTTGCGATTTCACCAAGGGCGAATGGGTTCGCGATCCGGACCCCCCACGCTACACGAACACGACCTGCTTCGCGATCCAGGAGCACCAGAACTGCATGAAGTACGGGCGGCCGGACACCGAGTTCTTGAAGTGGCGGTGGAGGCCGGCGGCCTGCGAGCTGCCGCGGCTCGACCCGGCGCGCTTCCTGGAGACGGTGAGAGGGCGGTCCATGGCGTTCGTCGGCGACTCCTTGGCTCGGAACCACATGCAGTCCTTGTTGTGCCTCTTGTCCAAGGTAAGGATTGATCAGCTACAATTCGTCGAAATTGGTTGTTAGCGATTAGCAAGATTGCGTCTTGGTTGAGATACCGATTTGTTGATCAGGTGGAGCGCCCAAAAGATGTCTCCAAAACCGGCGACGACTACTTCAAGCAGATGCTCTACTCCACCTACAACTTCACCGTCGCCGTGTTCTGGTCCAGGTTCCTCGTCAACGCCGAACAGGCCGACCCCGACGGCCCCACTCACACCGGCCTGTGGAATCTCTACCTCGATGAACTCGACGACGCTTGGGCGTCCCAGATCGGCCTTTTCGACTACATCGTCCTCTCCGCCGGCAACTGGTTCAACCGCCCCTCCGTCTTCTTCGAACGCCGCCGCCTCGTCGGCTGCAACAACTGCCTTCTCCCCAACGTCACCGACCTCACGAAGAGGTATTCGCAGCGGATGGCCTTCCGCACCGTGCTCCGCGCCCTGGCCGGCGGCCACGGCGGCTTCCGCGGAACGGTCTATATGCGGACGCTCTCCCCGACGCACTTCGAGAACGGGACGTGGAACGGCGGCGGCGACTGCGTGCGGACGCGGCCGCTGGCCGGCGGGGAGGCGAGGCTGGAGGGGCTGCAACGGGAGTACTACGAGGCGCAGTTGGAGGAGTTTCGGGCGGCGGAGAAGATGGCGGCGAGGGGGAAGGGCGTGAGGATGAGGTTGCTAGACACGACGGCGGCGATGTTGGCGAGGGCGGACGGGCACCCGAGTAGGTACGGGCATTGGGCGCACGAGAATGTGACCTTGTACAACGACTGCGTGCATTGGTGCTTGCCGGGGCCGATCGACATTTGGAACGACTTCTTGTTTGCGATGCTGCAATGAAATTGAACGGGATTGTTTTTGATTTCTCGACGAAAAAAACAAAAAATTTGGTTTTTTTTTTTCACACACTCGATCCATAACTTCAAATTGGATGATCGGTAAATTACCTTTAAATTCCAATATTTATTTCAAATGTGATCCAATATTCAAGAAAATATTTTAAATTTTAATTTAAATTATGCTGAATTGAAGAAGAATTATATTTCATTATAGATTTTTGTATTTATATTTTATCATGTATCTAAATAATGTGTACACATGAAATGATACTGAATTTAGGAGGAATTATATTTCATTATGAACTTCTTATATATATATTTTATCATTTACCTAAGAATTATGTGTATAGATAGTGTACTAGATTTGAGTTTAAATGGTAGGGATGACAATGGGTAGTATTTGGATAGAATTTCATATTCTCTGTATCCATTATACCTATACCCACACCCATTCATATATCCATCGGGTATTTAACTTTTATATCCATCCTCATATCCGTCAGAGTTTCGGGTACCCATATCCCTACCATCATTCTATTACTCCATACCATTCTCATTTAAAAAAAAAAAAAATTCAATATACTTGTCAGCTCTTCCTCGTCTCGCGCTCCTTCGATTTGGTGAACATTTTCTGTTGAAAAGAAGATGAGATACGTGTTGATGATCGGATAAAGAGATAAACTAAGTCTTTTTTATAAGAGCATCCACAATAGCATGAGATATTTCTCCCAAATATTTGTGGTCCCCACTTCCACATCACTCTTCAAATATCCTACTATTCAAATATCTCAACTTTCACAATAAAATATCTCACCATCCAAATATTTATGAGTCCCACCAATCAAATATCTCACTCTCAAATATCCTCAACTTCACAATCAAATATCCCACCAATCAAATATTTATGGGTCTCATGACCATTTTATTAACTTACATATAATTTTATATTTAAATAAAATTAATATATATTTTTAATATATTTCGTCTATCATTTATTCATAAATATTTTTTAGACAATTATTCAATATAATTATTTTAATATTAATATTGTATTTAAATGAAAACAATACAACATCGGGCGTACATATTTAAAAAAAACTACAAAATAATTCAAATATTTCACAAAATCAGAATTGAATAACTAAATATTTCATATATAATAAATTAGTTATTTACTCATCATGATGACATGTTTTCCAGATATGTTCAATCAAATCATGACAAAGCTGATGATGCACCTGAGTATCACGTAACTCGGAATTTCTTCGAATGTATTTAGCAAATTCATTGGTTGAGCCATGATTCGCTGTGATTGTATCTTGTTCTTTGCGATCCCAAATTGATATTGCATGACCTTCATCCTCCACAATCATGTTGTGTAAAATAATGCACATATACATGATTTCTTTGCATTTGTCCATAAACCAATGTCGCCCTAGACCTCTTATTATTGCCCAATGAACTTGGAGTACCCCAAATGCCCGCTCGACGTCTTTTCTTGCAGCCTCTTGTCTTTCCTTAAATTTCATTCTTTTTGGATCTTGAGGGCAGGAAAAACTTTTGATGAAAGTGGCTCATTCCGGATATATACCATCTGTTAGGTAATACCCTTTTGTATATTGTGTACCGTTCACAATAAAATTAACTTCCAGTGCATTTCCTTTCAAGACGTCATTAAAAATAGATGATTCATTAAGCACATTGATGTCATTGCGAGATCCAACAACTCCAAAAAAAATGCATGTCATATCCACAAATCGACAGATGCGACTGCCTCAAGCACAATTGTTGGATAGCCATGATCACCTCGTGTGTACTGTGCCCTCCACGCAACCGGATAATGTTTCCAGGCCCAATGTATATAATCAAGACTTCCTAACATTCCAGGGAAACCATGCTTTTGTTCATGCATTTCAAGCAAACGAGTGATGTCAATTGCATTGGGTTTTCTTAAGTACTCACCTCCGTATATTTGTATCACGCATTGGCAAAAGTTGGACAAGCATTCAAGGATAGTACGTTGTTTCACCCATTCGCAAGTACTCGTCAAATTGGTCGGCGGAACCTCCATAAGTCAGTTGACGGATAGCCGCCGTGCATTTTTAAAGCGGCGACAGACCTTTTCTCCTTGCTGCATCTTCTCTTCATTTAAAAAATCCACTAGGATGATTTTCCAAATCAGTGACTATGCGCAAAAATAACTCTTTTCTCATTCGGAATCATCTTCGGGACATATCATCGGTATACACCGGCTCAACACAGAAATAATCATTGACAAGTTGAGTGTGTCCAGCTACACGATCTCTGTTAATTGTTGTTCTTCTTTTTGTACTTCCATGATAATCTTGCACGAATTCAGTCACTCTAAATTGATTGTGCACTACCATCATGAATCACCGAGATCTGATATTGTAGGGCTCGTTGTGTCTTCGGGAATATTATGACGAACTTGAGAACTTTCTTCAGAATTTTTGTCGATATTTGGAGAGTTGAACAAATCCCTAAAATAATGACCAGAATTTTTATCCATTTCTCTTTAAATTTTTGGTAGGCAATGAGTATGGAAATGATGAAAATAGATGAAAGAAAGGATGTATATATAGGGAGAAATTGAACGTTAGCCAACATTTAAGTTTTCAAACGTTTAATTTTCCGAACGTTATTTTTTCAAACGTTAACGTTTGATTTGTTTTTAATTTTTTTAATGTTCTGAATTTAATTAAATTTAAAAAATAAAAAAATCTAAAAGTCACGGCACCCACCATTTTTGGTGGGGCCCATCATATTTGAGTAGAATAAAAAAAAAATAAAAAACTGTAAATAGTGACAACCCACCAAAATGGTAGGCCCCACAAGAGGAAATCACCGGGCAAACATTTGTAGCCGGTGATTTCCATTCATCCCTCAAATATCCTCCACAATGGGGGATATTTGAGAGGGGGGATATTTGGAGAAATTTTCCCTCCAAATATCCCCCATTGGAGATGCTCTAAGACGAAAAACGGGTTAAAGTTTTTTCTTTCTCAATATATATATATATATATATATATATATATATATATATATATATATATATATATATATATATATATACACGGATATCAAGTAGGGTATGGGTAGGATTTTATCACATCCGCCTCCATATGTATACTCAAAATACTCCTACCTGAATACCCATTTATTATAATCGGATATAAAAATTTCCTCCATATCCTCCTCCATTCGGGTCGGATGTTAGATTATCCATCGGATTCGAATAAAATTATTATCTCTATTAAATTATACTGAATTTAGAAGGGATTATATTTTATTTTCGATGAATGATGTCTCTTTTTTAGACTTGTTGTACTTCTATTTTATAATAATCTTTTGAAAAATTAGTATGGATTATAGAGTTGAAATAAATATTCTTTACATAAGGACAGATGCAAACCACTTACAGTGTTAGGCTGTACCTATAGCTCATATGCACTTTTTAGATTTATTTGATCATTAAAAAGAACTGGATACCTAAAAGAAGAGGAAACATGTACTTATATTTTGTAATAGTATCTTGAAATATGCATATAAATAGTTAATTAGATGAATTAATATGAATTAGGTAGTTGAAATAAATATTCTTTGACTGAAGGACAGATGCAAACCACTTACGGTGTTAGGCTGCCCCTATAACTCATATGCACTTTTCAGATTTATTTGATCATCAAAAAGAGCTGGATACAGGAAACATGTGCAAGCAATTAGAAGTTGGCACACACCCTCGACGGGCATTACCTCATTAGGAGGAGAGCATGTGAAATTCTCAAACTTCACGCCCCTTGTTGCTACTACATTGACTATGATTGGAGTGCTGAGTTGGTTTCAACTCACAAGTCTGCTCCTCTTCGGCTTCCAAAAGTAAGTGAATTGTGAATTGGTGATGGATGACTTTGTCGTAGTCTCCTGCTGCAAGCCACTTTGGACCTTCTAAAGATGGCCCAATTGGTAAGTTTGTCTCCTACATTAATTCTCTTGGGCTCTGTTTCTTGTGTCGTATCTCTTAGGTTAGGATGGAATCCTCATGGGTTGAAACACCACTCATAATTTTCTTCATGATCCACCCTGACTAAACATTTGAAAGAAAAGTTGCATGTGAGAATTGTCGGTCTAGGTGCTGGGTGAGTAAATGGCACGCCAAACTAACAAGGATGTAGCTCAAGGTCCCCATCAAATTGCTTGGCCTCAAGTTCATGCATCGACTTGCACGCATTCATGGCCCTCCCCTTCCAACTACAAATCTCATGAGCCAGTCCCTTTCTACGTGAGAATGGAATTAATCAATGATCTATGCAGAGAACTTCCAGGAAGCTTCAGTTTTTTCAAGGGTGGGTTCCTCTCATCTTTGTTTTCAGACCTCTCAGATTCTAACCCAATCATGAGGACGATATCTATACAAATCCAAATAGGGAACCCTTTGTAGATCTTGTGCAATTAAACTGACATTGTTGGTTGCTACTCGGAAAATCTAGAGGTTCCACTGTACAAAAATTTTGTACAAAGGTCTGAACCTTTTCCTAGCTACCATGTGTTCTTTTAAATTAAATTTTGGATCGCCTGCGGAACTTAACACATTTGATCCAAAACTTAATCTATTTGTTCTTTTAGGTTTTGACTTGGATCTCCTGCGGAACTTAACACGTTCGACCCAAGTCTCCTTAAGTTATTAATTCCATTAAATATTAATTTCCATAATTGGTTCCCAGTACTGACGTGGCGAGGCACATGGCCTTCTTGGATATGGGAGCAACCACCACCGACTAGACAAAACCTTTTATAGAAATCTAATATTTAATTTCCTAAAATAACTTTAGGTTAACCAAAGAGAACAATCAAATCACAAGGAAAAGAAAAAACAAAAGAACACAACATCGAAAAACATATTCGAAATTCTAGAACGTAAGCCTATTGTATTTGGTATTATTTCCATAAATAACTAGCATGATGCGGAAAAGGAAAAACTACTAGTTATACCTTCTAGAAAGACCTCTTGATCTTCTACCGTATTCCTCTTCTAACCTCGGACGTTGTGTGGGCAACGATCTACCAAGATGAGAAACCACCAACCACCAACCACCAACCACCAACCACCTTCTTCTCCTCCTAGCTAGGTTCGGCCACAACAAGGAAGCTTCACCAAGGAAGAAAATCAAAACACCAACCAAGCTCCAAGAGATGCTAGCTTCCTCTCCTTCTTCTTCTTCTTCTCCAAGTAGTATCCGGCCACCACAAGAGCTCCAAGCAAGAGATAAGTTTCGGCCACCACAAAGAGGAAGAAAAGAAGAAGATGGCCGGCCAAAATAACTTTCTTCAAGCATGAAGAATTTCGGCCACCACCAATGCTCCAAGGGATGCTAGAGACGAGACTTGCTTTCTCTCCTTCTTCTCCTTCCTTGATCCGGCCACCAACAAAAGCTCCACCAAGAAGATAGGTTTCGGCCATCAAGAGGAGAGGAGAGAAAGGGAAGGGCCGGCCACCATACCAAGGGAAAAGAGGGAGAAAAATAATAGAGGTTATCCCATGAAGGCACCCTCACCCCTTCTTTTATATTCCTTGGCCTAGGCAAATTAGGAAATTTAATTACAATAAAATTTCCTTAATTTCCTTGACATGATTTAATTGAGAAAAATTAAATAAAATTTCCCAATTTAATCTCTAATGGCCGGCCACTTCTAGAGGAAATAAATTAGACAAGTTTTAACAAATTAAAACTTCCTAATTTGTTTCCGGAAATTTTAAAAATTTCTCTTTAAAAATCTCTTCATGGTTGATAAAGGAAATTTCTATAATTTTAATTTTATCAACATGTGGATAATTTTTAAAGAGAAAATAAAATAACTCATCAATCTACAAATAAGGAAAGAGATCTAATCTCTTTCTTTAATCTTTTGTAGATCTTTTACAAGAGAGATATTTTAATTTTAATTCTCTTTAAAAAATTATTTCTTCCACATAATAAAAACTAAAATTAAAATCCCTTTTAATTTAATTTGGCCGGCCCCCACTAGCTTGGGTTCAAGCTAGGGCCGGCCACCCAATATTATACCTAGGCCGGCCCTAGCTTGGTTCCCAAGCTAGCTTGGCCGGCCCCTTATTGGTGGGTATAGAAGGTGGGTATAGGTGGGTATAGAACTTCTACAAATAAGAGGCTACGATAGGGACCGAGAGGAGGAATTGGTTTTGGTCTCCCGATAAAATTAAGCATCCCGTGTTCGCCCCGAACACACAACTTAATTTTATCAATGATAATTCATTCCACTAGAGAACTATCATTGAACTACCGCACCAATCCCAAATTACATTTTTGGGCTCCTTCTTATTATGAGTGTGTTAGTCTCCCTGTGTTTAAGATATCGAATGTCCACTAATTAAGTGAGTTACTGACAACTCATTTAATTAATATCTAAGTCCAAGAGTAGTACCACTCAACCTTATTATCATGTCGGACTAAGTCCACTGCAGGTTTAACATGACAATCTTTATGAGCTCCTCTTGAGGACATTATCAACCTAGTATCTCTAGGACACAGTTTCCTTCTATAATCAACAACACACACTATAAGTGATACCATTTCCCAACTTATCGGGTTTATTGATTTAACGAACTAAATCTCACCCATTGATAAATTAAAGAAATAAATATCAAATATATGTGCTTGTTATTACATTAGGATTAAGAGCACACACTTCCATAATAACCGAGGTCTTTGTTTCTTTATAAAGTCAGTATAAAAGAAACGACCTCAAATGGTCCTACTCAATACACTTTGAGTGTACTAGTGTAATTATATAGTCAAGATAAACTAATACCTAATTACACTACGACCTTCCAATGGTTTGTTCCTTTCCATCATGGTCGTGAGCTACTGTTTATAATTTATAAGGTACTGATAACATGATCTTCTGTGTGTGACACCACACACCATGTCATCTACAATATAAATTAATTGAACAACTACATTTATCATAAATGTAGACATTTGACCAATGTGATTCTTATTTCTAGATAAATGTTTATACCAAAAGCTAGGCTTTTAGTATACACTTCAACAGACATGAAAGCTAGCTAGCTGCTACCTGGTCTCGTGAAGTCTAACTATTTTTTCTACTACTTGTTTGATTGTGATTATGCTTATGATTATGATGTGATATGATTTACACTCTAACCTTAATTTAGTGGCCTATTACTTTTTCTTTCACTTCATTCTGCTGAATGCTGATAGGGTTTGCTGCATCAATCATTGATTGGATGAAGATTGATACAGAAGAAACTGATGAGAGGGGCATTATCACGACTTGAGGTCCCACTTTGCATATCTCAGATTGGGTGGACCAGTTGATGTTACAGAGGCCTAATCGGGGCACGTAAGCTCTCTTGTCCTCTTGAGCAAAGGATGGCAAGTGCAATGGCCTCCAGATGGGCAAGTTCACCTAAAAGAGAAGGATGGTTTTGATATATCGATATTGAAATGTTTCAAGTTCGGATAATACTGACTGATACAGTGAAGTGTGATGGGAAGGGGATGCACAGTCACCGATGGCTAACGTTCAGAGGATGAACATTTCAAGCACCCAAACTATTCTGCAATTGAGCTGAAACTATTCAGTAACCTTTAGAAATTACTGCTTGCTCCATTGAGGTTCATGAAAAAGTTGAAGGAAATTAATAAAAGTCAAGAAAGATTAAAGTAGTTCTTTGGTAGCCAACATCAACAAAGAAATTGAATGAACTTTATATGGTGGAAAAATAAATTACAACAAAAGAAGTACAAGAGTTTTTGTTATTGGAGAGAGACAGATGGAAAAGCCAACTACATATATATATTTCGGCCATCCTTTTCGACGTCATTCTCACTAGCATTAGATTATTATTTTATTAGAGGATTTGGTATTTTATATTGGACATGAAAGTCTCTCTTGGTACAAAATATAGCTTTAGTTAAAAGTTTCAGCTTGTTCAATCCGAACCAATCTAAGTGATAGGAATAGGGAGGGATATAGGTTTGGTTACTTGTGAGTGTATCTCACTTATGTCTTTAAAATAGTGATAATCACAATGGAAATTTTGAAAGTTGTTTAATGGTAAATCCTACTTGCTTTAGTTTAGTCGTATAAATTTTTGAGGTAAATCTATGTTAATATTTTATTGGCATGGCCCAACTGGACTCTCTTTTTTTTCTTAGTAATTAGTGGAGACTAAATTCGATTAGCAATTTAAAAACTCATATGTGCTATTTGAGATTCTCCATCACTTTCAAATGATGATGAAGATGAGTCTGAAGAGTTTTTCTTTTCTTGCGGTTTAAAGTACAAAGGCTACTAGCTTTCTTTCATTTTCCTGATCTCTATCCAAATTATACTTTACTTGATGATTAAGCCTCCATGGTGACAAACATGCCTTCCAAATATTTACTATTAAAATTTTTTACCAATGTGTACAAGTCCACAATCAGAGTCTACATCAAGTGTCCTTGAAAAACTATTCAATGTGCCCTTAAATGTATCTCGGTTGGCAATCTCTTCTCCAATTGCTATGGGAGCCATTGACCATTTTATTGAATTATGCATGCATTTGTGTCGCAATTAATCTCTCTAGTTCTCCTCTTGAAATTTGCAATTTGTGTTTGTAGAAGGCCATTCTTGACTAGTCAAAAATTGGATGAGTCTTCATGCAATTCATGTCCTTCTTCCATTACAAGAGTCATGTCAAAGTTTATTCAAAAGTATGTCTCCATTATCCTTCTTCAAGAGTTGAAATCTCAATCATTACCTATAGCAAAAAAAAAATCTAGCTCTTTAGCTCGAATATCATCCTTGGGCTCACAAATGGTTTCCTTGGTGATGCCACTGACCTTCCTGAGTTGAACATTCTTAGTGATGCTCATTGCTATTTAGAATGCATACAAAAGGCTCCCCATAATTCGCATCAAAATGAAGTAGCACTATTAGGTTCTCCAAGACATGCATTAGGTCTGGCACATATTTACTCAACATAGACACTTGGAAGAAGTCATGAATTCCATCCATAAAGGGAGGCAAGGAAAGCCTATAAATTATTGGGTCAACTCACTTCAAGATTTGAAATGGCTTGATGAACTTTCAAACTCTTGGAATTTTTTGAGAATTTCAAACTATTTGAGGCATTTTAGAAAGCAAGTAGGCAGATGGGATGATTAGATTTAGACACAAGAATCAATAACTGTAAATTTGTGGTGAAATCTGACCTTAAGAACTTTCCAAATAAAGCATCAACTTTCCATCATTTGCAATCTGTGGATGTCCTACTGTTGGTATAATTTGTTCTTATTCCATGGAAAAATATGTCTTCCTAACATCCACCTCATCAATTGGAAAAAGATGATTACACTCGTCTTTAGCATTTTCGTCAGTCTACTCAATATCATCAGGGGATAAATCATAATAATTAAGGGACAAGATGGATAGAGGATGAATTGTATCGGATACTTATTAGATAAATCTGTCATCTATTTATCATCTCAGCTAAGTGTATAGAAGTCATCTACTTGTTCTCTCGGGATGAACTAGTTGCTAGTGTATGAGGTGTTGCCACAATGAGATCTGGGGGTTAAATCCTGACTAGTAGCCAGGTTCTTACCCTTCCCTATGCACTAGTCATTGTCTAGGCTAGCGGCCCCCGTGATTTACCTCCTACGTGTTGGCCTAGGGACGGATTGACAGAGACGCTGAGGACGAGCGAATCATCTTTTACCACAATAGAAGCCATCTACTTGTCCTCTCGGATGGGTCTAGTGGCTAGCGCATGAGGTGTTGCCACAATGAGGTCTGAGGTTCGAATCTCGGCAAAGCCGAGGTAAATACCTCCCTTATGTACTAGTCACAATTCCAAAGGCTAGTAGCCGCCCATGATTTACCTCCTCCGTGTTGACCCTGAGACGGATTGGCGGGAGCGCTGGGGACGAGCGTATTCACTTTTTGCCACAATTGCCACAATAGAAGTCATCTACTTAGTCCCCTCGAGACGATCTAGTGGCTAGCACATGAGGTGTTGTCACCATGAAGTCTGAGGTTCGAATCTCGATAAAGTCGAGATAAATACCTCTCTTATGTACTAGTCACTATTCCAAAGGTTAATAATCGTCCATGATTTACCTACTCTGTGTTAGCCTTGGGATAGATTGACGAAGACACTGGGGGTAAACGTATTTACCTTTTGTCACTATAGATGCCATCTACCAAGATCAAGGTCATGAATTTGGTAATCCATCCAGAGTTTAGTTCCTTACAAGGCAGATGAAGAACTCTAATTTGCATCTCCATCTTTATGGAGATGAGCGATAGGTGATTACGGAAGTAAAGGCCATGGAAATGGTTGTTCGTTCGGATAAAAGTCGTGGAAGTGAGTCATCATCCCAAAGATTGCTATGTCAAGTTCCGTTTGATAAGTCAATGCCCACTTGCACCAAAAGGAGCACCGAGCTATCACTTCCTTTTTCAACCGCCATGGCCTGTAACTTTCTTCCTTTCACTCCTTTTCAAAGCTTAATACTTCCCCTATTGACTAGTTAAAAAAATCGGCTACCTAACCATCCACCACCCTCGCGTTGTGTTTGCGCGTGTTGTGATTTGCGAGACTCCCAGAAACTGAAGGAAAAAAAAAATCTTTTCTTTTTATGCAATAGGACACAATGTTGAGTCTTCCCTGCTGCGGAAGAGGAGGGAACAAAATGTGGAGTCCCTGCCGCGGAAGAGGAGGGAGAAGAGTAGGCAGGAGCAGAATCCAAAGTAGAGTAGAGGGAAACACTAGTGCAGTGACAATATTCTATGTTTCTTCTTGATCCTTTTGCGTCTTCTTTGTGGCTTCCGCCCCCTGGATTCTCTAGGCACTCTCATTTGCCACCTCCTCAAATCCACATAAAAAATGGCACCCTAATCCCCTTTGTCTGCTACCGTATGCACCCCTTTTGAAACTTCAACTGCCATAGCGACGATATAAAAAAAGACGAAGCGTGGGAGGACTGTGAGGTTGCGCTTGCTCGGCAGCAATGGATCTCGAGAGCGGGCACTGTCTCAGAACGTTTAAGGTGAGTTGATTTGCAAAGTTTGTTTTTTTCCCACATCGAAGTCAAGAATCTGTGGTTGCTTGTTGACTTCTCGATGTGAAGTTTGGATTTTGATGGGATATTCGAGTTCAGAGTCTGTGGAACCCTTGTTTTGCTTTTGGATTGCAGAAACAATCTTGGAGGTCGGTTCTGATGCTGGCATACCAGAGCTTGGGGGTAGTTTACGGGGACCTCAGCACGTCGCCCCTTTACGTTTACAAGAGCACCTTCGCCGATATCGAGCACACGGAGAGCAACGACGAGATCTTTGGCGTGCTCTCCTTCGTTTTCTGGACGCTCACCCTTATCCCCCTCCTCAAGTATGTCTCCATAGTGCTTCGCGCCGATGACAACGGCGAAGGTGGCACATTTGCACTCTACTCTCTTCTATGCCGCCAGGGAAGCATTGGCCTCCTGCCAATTCACCAGCTCGCTGACCAGGAGCTGTCCACTTACAAGAAAAACGATGACACTGCCGCTAACGTCGCTGCCTCTGGCCCTGTCACTTCTGCCTCAGTTATAAGGAGACTATTAGAGAAGCATCAAGCCTTGCAGCTCACGCTGCTCATTCTTGCGTTGATTGGGACTTCCATGGTTATTGGGGATGGAATCTTTACCCCTGCAATCTCTGGTTGTAATTTTGTTCCCTGTTTCTGCAATCTGAGGCATAACAACTTTTCTCTTGTTTCTTTTTTCACCAAAAATATCTTAATGGTAAAATCATTAGCTTCTTCGATCTAATATTGTCTTTGATACTTACAGTTTTCTCAGCAGTCTCGGGGCTTGAGCTCTCTATGTCTAAGGAACATCACAAATGTAAGAAGTTGCTACTGTTTGAAGCCTAGATTGTGCATAGTAACTATATGTAGTTTATACAAAGAGATGTATCTATTCCTCAATCATGGTTTCTTTTAACCAGTTTGGGCCAATGACATACTTTTTTGCCTTTTCTTTTCCGAGGATTAAAGACTCGATTTCAGATATACTTTTCAAAGATTTTTTCTAATGGTATTTGAACTAAGAACATACTTTTGTATTTTCCCTGTTTGTTTTTGTCAGTTTAATGGCCCGTTTATTTTAGAAAAGTAATTTTGTTTCTTCCTGTATTTCTTATTTTTCTCTGAGAAACTCATGTGTCTTGGATTGATTTTGAGGGTCATAGGAGGGAAGTTTAGAGTAAAAAGTTACTAAATTGCATTGACCAGTTCCATTTGGGCACTGCTGAAGCTACTTCACAAGTTACTAGATTTTTAATTTGTGCGTCATTAACCTAATCAGATTGACATAATTGATATGTTGAGGCCACAACAAAGTTATCTAACCTCTAGAATGTTATACATCAAATTTGCAAAATGATGAACATCTATCATCTCTTGATCTTGTTATCTGTTCGTTAGATGTCGTCATGATTGACTTTCTATTCTATATGCCATTTTTATGCTTGATTTCCCAAGACCAGCTATGTAATCTTGCATGCAAGCTATATTGATTTTGTTCCTTTAATTATGAACTCTGTTATGCATGGTAACATTTAGCCATTATTCTATCTAGTTGTTCATGTAGACACTTTTCCTATCTTCTCACCATCATAAGTTGTAATCTCCAGATGTTGAGGTTCCAATTGCATGCCTCATTTTAATCTGCTTGTTTGCGGTGCAACATCATGGCACACACCGACTGGGATTCCTTTTTGCTCCAATCATTCTTGCTTGGTTATTATGCATAAGCATAATTGGGGTGTACAACATTTTCTACTGGAATCCACATGTGTATCGTGCCCTTTCTCCGCATTATATGTATAACTTTCTGAAGAAGACTCAAAGAGGAGGGTGGATGTCACTGGGTGGTATTTTGTTATGCATAACAGGTTTGTCAAATTGGCTCATCATGTTAGCGTATTGCTGCTATCTCAATCTCACATGCTGCTTTCTTGTAGGTTCTGAAGCTATGTATGCTGATCTGGGGCATTTTTCCCAATTGTCAATAAAGGTATGCTAAAATTTATCGATTAGTTTACTAATTATCATAATTAAGTCCTTCAATGTACTAATTAGCCTTGTGCAGATTGCATTTGCTTTTGTGGTTTACCCATCCTTGCTGCTTGCTTACATGGGACAAGCTGCATACCTCTCTCAGCATCACATTATCCAAACTGACTATCGAATTGGTTTCTACGTTTCTGTGCCAGGTATTTCTCTCATTTAGAGGCCTAATCTCTTTCAGGATTGATAAGCATAGTAATGCAGGGTGTTCACCAGATCTACATGAAAATTTTCTTTAATTAGAGAATATACGATGGCCGATCATGGGAATTGCTGTTCTTGCGGCTGTGGTGGGAAGTCAAGCAGTCATCACAGGTACTTTCTCAATCATCAAACAGTGCTCTGCTTTGGGATGCTTTCCAAGGGTGAAGATAGTGCATACATCATCAAGAACGCGCGGTCAGATATATATACCGGAGATCAACTGGATTTTGATGATACTTTGCTTAGCAGTCACTGTTGGTTTCAGAGATACAAAGCGCCTTGGCAATGCATCAGGTATGGCATTGTTAAGCTTCACTTTCGTACCCTATGCTCGAACTATTCTTTGGGATACCTCCAATCATGGGAATTGCTGTAAGTTTCTTTAGTGATATGCATCAATTATTTTAAAAGTTGAGTTTGTCCTTGCCGTTATATTGGATTGGAATTGGATAAACACTGTCATTGAAATTGCTTGGGTCTGTTAGTTTAGACTCGCCTGGTTCGATAGGCTGCTTCTTGTCTCGTGTTTAGGTTTATCAAGTTTGTTTTGCTATTTTACGGCTCCTAAGCAGCCTTGACTTTCCTCATTTTTATTGTAGTTTCACTTAGTGTTTCTTTTCTACTTGTTAAGTTGGTAAATATTATTGCCTTCATTTTCTGCTTATTGCCTCGATATCGATTATGCTTGTTTAAGGCATGTTATTGACTATTTAGAATAACTCAAAAGTAGCAAGATTTCGACATGGTGTTGGCAAACTTGGCAGTGGAAATGGTGTGAATTTAAACAAAATAGCATTTATTTTGTTTACTGATGGCATCATGTCTGTGCAGGGTTGACTGTCATCACTGTTATGCTGGTCACCACTTGTTTGATGTCCTTAGTGATGGTCCTCTGTTGGAACAAGAGCATATTTCTTGCTGTATGCTTCGTTGTTTTCTTCGGTTCCATTGAAGCACTCTTCTTCTCGGCCACTCTGATTAAGTTCCTCGAAGGAGCTTGGGTTCCCATTGCACTTTCTTTTGTGTTCGTTGCTATCATGTATATCTGGCATTATGGCACCATTAAGAAATATCAGTTTGACCTTGATAACAAAGTTTCCCTCAACTGGCTCCTAAACTTAGGTCCTACCCTTGGCTTTGTACGTGTCCAGGGCATCGGTGTGATTGACACTGAACTTGTATCAGGCATTCCTGCAATCTTCTCCCACTTTGTCACCAACTTGCCTGCATTCCACCAGGTATTATTCACTTATTAGTGATTTCAAGGTACAAGCTCATGTTTCACTTTGTTGCGAAAGATCATGCTACTCTGTAAATTTCTTTACTCAGGTCGTTGTTTTCCTCTGTATCAAGTCGGTGCCAGTGCCATACATTCAAGCTGAGGAACGCTTCCTAGTTGGCCGTGTTGGCCCGAAAGAATGCAGGCTATATAGGGTCGTTGTCCGGTATGGGTATCATGACATACAAAAGGATGATTCAGAGTTCGAAAGGGATCTGATTTTCAGCATTGCCGAGTTCATCCGCTCAGAAGTATACAAACCCTTCGGCCTGAATGAAGAAACTGAGAACGGCAATGAGAAAATGGCCACTGTCAGCACCGATTCAAGAATTCAAGGGGAGAAAGTGGAACCAGAAGACGCGTCAGGCCTCTCAGGAGAAATACTTTTGCAGGTTCAAGTGCCCCAAAAGCAAGTAAGATTCACACTGCCCCAGAGCCCACCAAAAGAAGAAGGCAATAAGGAAGAGTTGCTGGAACTAATGGAGGCTAGAGAAGCAGGAATGGCATTCATTCTGGGGCATGAGTACATGAGGGCTAAGAGCGGATCGAGTCTTGTTAAGCGACTGGTGGTTGATCTGGGCTACGAGTTCCTTCGAAGGAACTGCAGGGATCGTCGTGCCTATGCTTTTACCATCCCTCACGCTTCGACGCTCGAGGTTGCGATGTTGTACCACGTTTGAACTCCAATGGCCGATCTGTACAGATTGTGCCATGTAAATTGTAAATTGAAATTGTAAATGATAATGTAATGATGGAGAAAAGTGAGCAGGAGGTGCTCTGTTCTGCCTCGACTATACTTGTACATTTTTAGGTGGTCTGTTTTGACATCTGATACAGGTGCTCATTACTGAAAGAGATTACAAATTCTTGCTGTAGGAGTTTGGTAAATTGAGATGTATACTGAGGTCAGCCTACTGTCTCATGGTTGTCACTTGAGTCTTCGTTGAGGAGCTTGATGAGAAGAGAGCCTAAAAGGTAATGGAGGGAAAAGGGCATGGCACTGGACATGTTTGGTGCTTTCTAAGATGGAAACTGAGCCCATGTTGGGTGGTTCTGCATTTTTCCTTGTCACTTCTTTGTGGTGGACCGCAGACATCATCTGCAATGTGCTGTTGTTGTCCATATAGTACAAAAGTGAGCACGATAAAGAATCCACAATTGCATTCCTTTTCAGTGGAAACTGTAAAGTGTTGGATTGCCACAGAATGTGAAATTTGAATTCTTCGATCAGGATGAGAATGAAGAAACAATAAACATAAGATTTGCTGCTTCTTATCAAGCAGCAAGTCACAACTATTTGAGCACAATTACAATTGAAATGGGAGAGTCAAATCTGATCATCAAAAATTGTACCACATTTGCACTCAATGTAATGCATGTCATAGTTTGAGCAAACATTACTAAAATGCAGAGCTTTTTGGCTAGTAGAAACCAATGAAAAATTGTAACAAATGGACTTGGTGCATTTTGTAGATCGTCCTCATTGATACAGCTCCATGGTGGATTTGACATAAAATAGGGATCCCTGGAAGGAGCTGGTAGATTTGTTTTGATATTGTCAGGACTTCTTCTCTAAGACAAAAACAAGAAAGCTGCATCACTGGGAGTAAATCGATCTCTTATGGTAAGTAGCTCTCAAATGGAAGGTATTCACTGCCAAGTCCCTTGGATTCCCCATCATCTTGAAGAAGAGACGTCAGAAATGCTTCTTGACCAAAGAAGCATCTTCATTGTTACTGTCAGTTCTCTGCAACTTTAACTAGTAAGTTTTGATGCGTTTCTTGGCCCTTTGAGCAGTCGAATTCGACAAGAGTTTCCTATTCCTAAATTCCTAAGACGGGCATCAGGTCAAATGAAATGGAGTAGAACCAAACTAGAGATGACAAGCCATAGTTCATGCCTCCTCCATGCACGGAGTAATCCACGGCAAGCCTCTATCGAACGTAGCAGCAGTATCAGCAGAGACAGGGAACTTCCCATTCTTATCGGACCACTGCCAAATCTTGGACACGGACAAGCTCTCATCTCTACTCATTGCATTTCCAGTGGTCCTTCTTCCCCTGGTGGAAGAAGCAGTGAGATCCACTCGGAGATTAGCATCGGCGACCACATACTGGTAAGATCCCATGGAGAAGCACCTCCTACCATCCAAATTGCTACTGCTCGTCTCCCCCAGATCTGTGATTTCCGCGGCACCATCTGTATCTCCACAGCTCAATTTCTTGAACTTTCCAAGCCTAACAGAGAGCATTCTTTCCTTGGCTTCTTGAACTTCTTGGAATTCCTCTTCGTCGGCGGTCGGATCATCGAAGCCGAACATGGGGTTCTCGATCGCGATCCCCTGAGAGAATATGAGGCCCCGGCAAAGGGGGCAGGAGGAGTTGGAGAGAAGCCAAGTGTCGATGCAGGCGAGGTGGAAGGCGTGGCCGCAAGCGGGCAGTAGGCGGAGCTTGTCTTCGGGCGCGAACTCGGCGAGGCAGACCGCGCAGTCGAAGGGGTCCTTGGAGCCGAGGATCTCGGCGTAGAGAAAGAGGGGGAGGGCGTCGATGTGGGCCTGATCGAGTCCGGAGTCGTGGATGTGGAACAGTTGCTGGAGCTGGCGCTGGAGCGTGCCGGGGTCTCCAGGGAGGCGCGTGCGGCGGGTGCGGATGGGCGAGCCGGCGGCGGCGGCGGCGGAGGAAGGGCGCGTGCGGAGGAGGAAGCGAACGAGGAGGTGGAGGAGGCCGGAGAGGAAGAAGATGAGCGCGAGGACGACGATGGCGAAGAGAACCGCGGGGCTGATCCGGGAACTCGAGGAAGAGGGCGACGACGACGAAGGGATCAAGGAATCCCTCCTCCATGTGCGAAAGCGATGAGAAGAGACTCCATTGGTGGTCGACGGAGGAAGTGGCAGAACGACCTTCATCACCTTGCTCAGTGATCCGCGACCAAATCCACAGCATCTGAAGCAAGAAAGGGGAGCCTTTTCAGGGTCGCACCACAAATCTTGTGGCAGATCACATGCTTGTGGAGCAGGTATCTAGTCTAGGGTTTGGTTGTTCGAGCATGCAAGAACAAAAAGGGTTTCCAAACAATACAATAGTAGCAGCCAGGAAGGAAAGGGGGCGCTTTTGCAGCGGCCGTCTATATAAGACAGGGAAAGTTTGAACTAGGATTTGGGAAGGGGACGTCGTGTCAATGAATTCGGTGCCTCATCTTCGGTTTGTTTTTCACTCATTGTAGCATGGTTGTTAGCTTCCGCATCAGAAATAATACGAACGCCTCCCAATGTGTAATATGTAGATTTAAACTTTAACGTCTTTAAAAAATATCTAGTGGTTAATACATGATACTATCAATTTAATATCTGAGATTTAAATTTCAATGTAATTGAGATAAATACCTCGTAAATCACTCACATGAGTAATTCAGGTTGCAGTTGTAATTCATTTCAGTATTTTTAATTGGGATCATGTATTCCGTCGATTAGTCTTGATGACAACCAACTCGGCCATACAAAAAATTTTCATATGTTATCAGGTAAATCGAGAGGTGCTCATGATGATTTATTAAAAAGGTACCCTACTTTGATGTTTGGAAGGACCGATGCATCCACTATTTTTGTGATAGTTGATTATTTAAAGGTTTTTGGGAATAAAGCCAGACATTAAGCAAATTCACTGAAGTATAATATTTACAAGGCAGATGTGGACAACTGTATAAAGGGGGAACTTTTACAAATTACGGGTTTTTAAGAAGGTACCTTCCTTCCCTTTTAGGTACCTTAGTTTACCATTAGCCACATAGAAACTTTGGATTGTAAATTATAGGTCCCTTCTTGATGCAATGACTAAAAGGATTATTTCATGATCAAAGCACACCCTATCTTATGTGGGGTGTTTGGAGCTAGTTTGATCGGTACTACAAGGCGTTGAATGTTTTGGCTATCTATTCTCCTCATCTCTAGTGGAGTGATTGACAAACTCTATGGAATTTACTTGTCTTTTGTTTGGTCCACCAAGCATCTACTGATCTCATGGGCAACTATTTCCTTGTCCCAGGAAGGAGGCTATCACATTCGAGACTTGCATGTATGAAACAGTGCTATACTATACCGGACTTTGTGAAACATTCAAACCAAGAAGAATTCTCTTTGGATTCGTTGGGTGCACCACCATTATCTCGGGGGAATAGAATTTTGACAATGACAGTGTAAAGTTTCGGACTCACTTTTGATTAAGAGGTTGGTCCACATTCGTAGCCAACTTGGGCAGCGAACATGAGCTTATGGGGTAGCCAATATAAAGTTGTTGGAGTGGTTCACAGTAGAAAAGCATGGCACAGCCAATGCTTACAGATTTTTCTAGTCACGAGGAGTGGTTGTATCTTGGGCATCGGT
Organism: Zingiber officinale; assembly: GCF_018446385.1. Lineage (NCBI taxonomy): Eukaryota > Viridiplantae > Streptophyta > Magnoliopsida > Zingiberales > Zingiberaceae > Zingiber > Zingiber officinale. Next base: position 129,694,367 of record NC_055991.1, on the reverse strand, counting down.
TGTTTGGAAGGTCGGCCTACTGCTTAAGAATCGGTTTACCTTTTGGTTGCTTGCTCATCGACAATTGCAAACAATGGATAGGTTGCCTCATGTCCCTCAAAAACAGTGCTCACTACGCCGACAAGCTATGGAGTCAAATGATTACATATTCTTTCAATGCCCCATCACAAGGCTGCTGTGGGACAAATTTTGGGAATGGCTAAGTATCCGATCAACTATCTACACGACAAGTAGCTTAATCTGAGCCTTCTGATGACAATTTCGAGGCCAAGGAAGATTGACGAAAGTCCGCTACTTAGCGGTGACTTGTGTGAATTTTCTTGTATGGAAAGCTCCAAATCGATCTCGCTTTGAGCATGATGGGTCTTGTATTAAAAGGATGCTCATCAAAGTTCAAACTCATGTCTATAGACATCTAGTACTTGTAAGTTTCTTTGATTTATATATTTTTGTTACTATTCTATAAAAGAAAAATTGCCCGCCTACCCATTAGAGAAAAAGTCTTCTATAATTCACCGCATCTGAGTCTTTGTTGAATATAAGTGAATGGAAAATAAATGGAGAGAAAAGAGATTCTATTGTGAATTAGACTTTAGTTCTACATTGAAAGTTTCGAAGTATTTTTTTTATTTATATTGATTCACAAGCATTGTAGTTGTGAGCAAATACATGGGGATACTCTGTCTCAAGCATGAAACCAAGTTGACTTATTTATGAGCATGACTTGCATGTATCGAATGCCGGATCAGTCAGAGCAAAATTTATCCAAGAGAATGAACTAACGTTTTTTAACCCGAATATTTTTGCTTGTTGCTCAAATGTAATAGATGTATTAATCGATGATTAATAAAGAATTTGTAACCTCTAGATGCTTGAGTTGGACGGGTTAATGGGTAGTAAATGACTTTATTTCGGCCATCGACCATTGAATATTGTAAGGATCTAAGCTCCTATATAAGGAGGTTATAACCAAGAGCAAAAAAGGGAGCTAATAGAAAAGATCTCTCCACCGTGCATTTCCTCTCGATAGGGTATTTTCTCAGTTTACCATGAACAACCAGTATTTAGTTGTGCACATCGTTCTGTCATTATATCATGAGAAACAGAGGTCCATACTAACCTCAAAGTACAATCGGAGAAGGACGAATTGTTTTAAAGAAATAACATCACGTTGGCCTCAACAATCTTACTTCCACCTCGGGTCTCGGTCTTGTATCTCAGCATCTCAGCCTCGAGTCTTGGCCTCATGTATCGGCATCTATGTCTCGGCTGGGCATATCGGTATCAACTGGACATCTCTATCTTGGTTGGCCATCTCTGTCTCGGCTGGACATCTCAATCTCGATTGGACATCTCGATCTCGGCTGGACATCTCGGCCAAGTCTTCTAGGCAATCCAGTTTTCCAAGCAGCTCTTCCTTCCTGCTTGCCAGTCTAAAATTATCTATTTAGATCATCTCAACAGGTCTAAAGTTGTATTTTTAGTATATTTCAATTCAGCAATTATCCCTGTAATCTTTGGCTAGCAATCTTCATTGTGGAAGATTGTCCAACAATCTTAAAATAGAATCATTTCTATCGAGATGACCACAGAAAATGTTGAGGCGCAACAAACTAATCACATGAAAGCTCCCTTTGTCCTGATTAGAAGTGTTCTAATCCACCACGGGAAAAGGCCAGAGAAGTTTACTAGGTTAAACTTTAAAAGGTGATAGCAGAAGATGCTCTTCTACTTGACTACACTCAATCTGACTTGATTCTTGACAGAGGAATCTCCCAAGCATGCTGAGGATGTTGATGTTTAGATCATCAGTGTAGTGGAAGCATGAACTCATTCCAAGTATCTATGCTGAAACTACATCTTCAACAACCTTATAGACTCACTATACATAGTGTATAGTACAAAGAGAAAGGATAAGGAGCTATAAGACTCCCTGGACAACAAGTACAAGACAGAGGACGTGGGGGCTGATAAATTCATCATCAACTAATTCCTGGACTATAAGATTGTTGACTCTAAGACTATGATCAGTCAAGTCTAGGAGCTTCAAGTGATCCTTCACAAGCTCCACTCGGAATGTATGGTTCTAAGTGAAGCCTTTTAGGTGACTGCAATCATTGAGAAGGTGCCTCTTAGCTAGAAGGACTTCAAGAACTATTTGAAGCATAAGCAGAAAGAGATGAACATGGAGAAACTTGTTGTTAGACTTCACATAGAAGAAAACAACAGGAGTTCGAAGAGAAAGTTGTTCTCTCAGGCTACTGTAAAATCCAGCATGGTCAAGTACGGTCAAAACTCAAAATGTAATAATCCAAAATCTTCCAAGATGGGACCCAAATAAAGCATGAGGATGAAGAAATTTTCTGGGAAGTACTTCAACTGTGATTGATTGGGTCATAAATCTTCAGAGTGCAAAAAGCCAAAGAAGGAGCAGGAGGTCAACCTAAACAAGGGACCAAAATAATGACCTATGTACCGTGGTGTCCAAACTGAACTTGATGGGTTTAAACCCGTAGTAATGGTGGATCGATACCGGTGTCACCAGATATCTACTACAATAAGGAGCTGCTCCACAACTTTGAAGAAATCAAAGATGGGGAGAAACTATTCATGGGGAACTCAGCAACCTCATACATTAAGGGGTAAGAAAAAGTGGTGTTGAAGATGACCTCGGACAAAGAGTTGACTCTCAATAATATCCTCTCTGTTTTGGAGATTTGAAAATTTCTAGTGTTTGTATCGCTATTAAGTAAGTATGGTTTTTTGCATTGTGTTTGAATCAGACAAAATTGTTGTAGGATCGAGACGTGCTAGAGTAGGGGGGGATGAATAACACTCACGGTTATTTCGCTCTTTTGAAAAACACAGAATAAGTGCAGCGAAAATAGTAAGCAAAATAGCGGAAGTAAAACAATCGCTAACACGTGTTGATTTTACTTAGTTCGAAGCCTTTGATGACTTCTACTCCAAAGCTCGCGATAGTCGATTGCTTTCGTTGGGCAATCCACTATCAGTTCGACAACTAAGGATACAGAAAGTGGTGCTTTCGGTCATTGGAGTCGCGTCACAGAGTCGTAGGATTGTCGTTGAAGCAGTGCACCAGTGAAGGATTGCGAGAATGAGTTATATGCAGCTCTTGCCCAAAGCCTTCTTTTATGGGCTATTGAAGGCGCCTTCAACTCCCATGAAGGTGCCTCCAGCTTGGATCCTTATCCCTAAATTCGCGGAGATGATAATTCCCACATTCTGCGAACTTTATCCCTTTGAAGGCTCCTTCAAGTTCATAGAAGGTGCCTTCCATTTGGGATCTGAGGCGCCTTTAGGCACTTCGAAGATGCCTCTGCGCCTCTTCTGCATGGGTCTTCGACCAAACCAGCTGAGATGCCTCCAACAGCTCTGGAGGTGCCTCGGACAGCGTTCCTCTGAGGTTTTCTTTGTGCATCTCACTTCCTACAAGACTTATTAGTCCAAATACAAAATATACATTGCAAGACAAAGTTAGTATAATAAGATATGAATAATAAATTATTCGACAGTTTTTGGACTATTTGGTTCTGACTTTTTTATTTCTTAGAAATTCTAGGTCGAACCGACGCCTACTGTTCCCTCAACAGGGAACGTGTTCTCACTTACTTCTCTTAGGAGAATTTACCTTTTGCTAGACCGATCCTCTAGACCGTATGGACTTTTGCTTAGTGTCCGAGATGTCAGCGCTTCATGCTGAACGTCCAATCCTTGATCCATCCAGTCTTCCACCTGGTGTTCGTGACCCCCGGGATTTTCACCTAGAGTCCTCGACTCTAGGATTTCGCCCAACGCCCTCAACTCGCCACACCTTTGCCCAGTCCCCCGGACTAGGACTTTGATGTTTAACTGCAACTAGCACTTTCTACCTGCCTAAACTCCACTAGGACTTTTACCTCAGACCACTTAAGACTTTCCTGCATATTTAGTTCAACTTGTTAGATAATAAGACATCTTAACTTTTCACCCTTTGTCATAATCAAAACTTAAGTTCGATCATCTGGTATTTTTTGCACCAACAGTTGTTCTATCTAAAAATAGAACATTTTTTTTTCCAAAATGGTTATGTAACCGATGGATTATTCAAGCTCAATGTAATGACTACTAGGTCTAAGGTTAATAAAATTAAAAACTCTTCCATTTATATGCTTGAGTCTCTATGTTTGTGACATGGTATAATAGGACATGTTAACTACGATGTGTTTCGTAGATTAATTAACACGCAAAGTATACTAACTTTCCACTTTGTCTTGAAAAATAAGTGTGAAATTTATGTTAAAGTAAAAATAATAAGGTTATCATTTCAACATGTTGAAAGAAGCAACGAACCACTCGACCTAATTAACATCAATGTTTGCGACCTAAAATGTACACCAACACATGGCGGGATTAAATACTTCATTTTTATAGTTGATAACACAAAATACTGTTATGTGTATTTTACACTGTTATCGTAATTAGGGGGCACTACTACAATTTGAATATTTTAATTATGATCGGCACTACTAATATTATACCATAGTAGTTAGTGTTCATAACTGTTATAATATGGATGCCTAATCAATATTATATTATAACAACTATGAAATCATAGCTCCTATACCGTTATAACCTTTATGATTTGATTAATATTATGTTTAGTAGTTAAGAATACTAACGACTACATTATAAACAATAATAATCAACATTTTGATATACCAATTTTAGGATCATTAACTGTTACAATTATATAATATCACGAAATCATAATTCCTAAAATTTAATAGTAGTTAAAATATCATAATTACGACAACATCATCTAAAAATAAATAATAGTTTGACATGGGGTTAACTTTGTTTTTATAATAAATTAAAATGTCTTTCGGCTATTCTAATAAAAAAAATTCCCTTTTGATTTTTATTCGAACTTTGTTTTATAGCAGCAGTTCAATCTCCACGAGTCGTCAAGTGAGTGTATGGCGGCTAATGAATTCTTGTTGGATATTGGGACCTTAAATGGACCAAAACGATTTAGAGGAAGGAAGCCATCAATTGTTGAAAGTCGTAATTGACTTCAAAATTGAAATCTACGATTCGCGTAGATAGATTTAGACTATTAATTTGCTCAAAACCGATTAAGGGTGAATGAGAAATTAATGTTTAAAGTCAATCCCAAATAACATTTGTTATTCATTAATAAAGTGCATAGGAGAATAGTCCCACATCGAAAATTCTCGATGTGTATTCTCTACTTATTAATGAAGATGTGTTAATGGAGTTAACACAAAAAAAAAAAGGACAGGTGACCCCTTAGCCCAGGGCGAGCAGGTGCTCGCACCTGTGAGCCCGCCACGTGCGCAGCTTAAATTTATGCTCCAGGTGACATTGCAGTGCCTGCGTGGCACTCGGGTGACGTGTCAGGCTCTTACCTGACGTGGCAGTGCATATGCGGCATCCTCGTGGGCAAAGGGAGATGACTGGACAGTTGACTTAGGGAATGGATGGCTACCGTTGATCAACGTTGATCAAATAGATATGATGGATCGCTTGTGATGTGATCTAGAGCGTTGGATCGCAAAGAGTAACGATCTGACGGCCTGGGATGAGACTTGATCTGAAGCATCGAATCAATGGATCCAGATCCGATGGCTGATGACAATAGGCGGGATCTGAGGGTCACAACTCCTCAGTTCTGATGGATGAGATTGAAGTGGGCTTGGTGAAGGGTTACAACCCTTCAGAATAGATGATCTAGATCGATCCAGCCCAAGGAACACATCCACTCACCCAAAGGACACTCAACCTCTTCGTTCAGTATAAATAGAACCCTCCAGATGATGGAACACTCACTAAATCTTCTCTTCTCTTCCTCAAGCATTCATCTCATCTTGTGCATTCAAGAGTCCAAGAAGTCTACTAAAAGGTTCGCTGGTCTCGGAAGTCGGAGTGCTACGATTCCGAGACGTTCGTCGTCGTTGTATCTTGGGAACGAATTGCAACAATCCGTTAAGCACCGTAGCGGACAATATTAGTGTCGAACACTAGCCTCGACGATCAGTTTGCATACTCCAGAAGCTACCCGGAGACAATAGTCGTAAACGATATTTCCTGCAAACTGATATGGCTACCAACGACATTCCGACGACCGTTCCGACCGTAGTTCCGACCGTCGTTCCGACCGCCATTCCGACAACCATTCCGCACGGAGAAAAGCCGGAGAAATTCACCGGAACCGACTTCAAAAGATAGCAACAGAAGATGTTGTTTTATCTAACAACGCTAAACCTTGTACGGTTTTTGCACGAAGACACGCCAGCCGCTACGGAAGGAAGTAAGGCTGCTAGCGATGCGTGGTCTCATGGAGATTTTCTGTGCTGCAATTATATACTCAACGCCTTGGACAACACGTTATATAACGTATATTGTTCTCTGGAGACGACAAAATCTTTGTGGGAATCCCTTGAGAAGAAATACAAGACCGAAAATGCTGGATTGAAGAAATTCATCGTCGGTCGATTTTTGGATTTCAAGATGGTGGACTCAAAAAGCGTCTCATCTCAAGTCCAAGATATGCAATTAATACTGCATGATCTGGACGCCGAAGGCATGAAGCTGAACGAGACATTCGCAGTTGCTGCGGTAATTGAGAAGCTCCCTCCGTCATGGAAGGATTTCAAGAATTACCTAAAGCGCAAGCAAAAGGAAATAGGGCTGCAAGACCTTATCCTGAGGCTACGAATAGAAGAGGATAATCGAAAGTTATCCGACTCCAGAGGAACCAAGCGGACTATAGACGAAATGTCCAACCTGGTCGAGCCGAACGCTAAAAAGCCGAAGCAGTTCAAAAGGAAGGCTCAAGCAAAGAAGTTCAAAGGCTCCTGCTACAACTGTGGAAAGGCAGGACACCTATCCAAGGACTGCAGACGCCCAAAGATGCCAACCAAGGGGCCAAAGGATGTTGCGAATCATGTCGCAACCTCTCTTGAGGACTTGGATCTCACTGCGGTTGTATTTGAAGCCAACTTGGTGGATACCAACCCGAAGCAGTGGTTCATTGATACTGGAGCAACTCGTCATATCTGTTCCGATAAAGCGATGTTCTCCAAGTATACTCCGATAAATGGCAGGAAGCTCTATATGGGTAATTCCACGACGTCGCCAATTGTTGGACTCGGAAAAGTTGTTCTGAAGATGACGTCCGGAAAGGAGCTAACACTCATTGATGTACTCCATGTTCCCGACATCAGTAAGAACCTAGTTTCTGGAGCGGCATTGGTCAAGGCCGGATTTAGGCTAGTGTTCCAGTCAGACAACTTTGTACTTACGAAGAATGGTGTCTTCGTAGGAAAGGGGTACCTAGAAAAGGGTCTATTCAAAATGGTTGAAATGCCTGTACTCCAAAATTTTGATTGTAATAAAATAAATACTTCCAGCTATGTTGTTGAGTGTTTTAATTTATGGCATGATCGACTCGGACATGTGAATAATAATACTCTCAAACGTCTCGTCAAATTAAATTTATTACCAAACGTCAATGTTGACGGAACACTCAAATGTGAAGTGTGCGTGGAAGCGAAAATGATGAAACTACCTTTTCATTCGGTGGAAAGGACGACAACTCCTCTAGAGTTAATACATAGTGATCTATGTGACTTGAAATTTGTGCAAACTAGAGGAGGTAAAAAATATTTTATTACTTTTATCGATGACTGCACAAAGTTATGTTATGTCTTTCTTTTAAGAAGTAAAGACGAAGCCCTAGAGGCGTTCAGAACCTATAAAACAGAAGTTGAAAACCAACTTGACAAACGAATTAAAATAATTCGAAGCGATAGAGGTGGAGAATATGGTGCACCGTTTGATGAATTTTGTACAGAATCTGGCATTATCCATCAAACAACGGCACCTTACTCACCTCAATCAAACGGTGTTGCCGAACGTAAAAATCGGACACTAAAAGAAATGATGAATGCCTTGTTGATAAATTCAGGCTTACCTCAAAACTTGTGGGGGGAAGCAATATTATCGGCAAATCACATTCTCAACAGAATCTCTCATAAGAAAAATGATAAAACTCCATATGAACTATGGAAAGGCCGCGAGCCATCGTACAAATACCTGAAAGTGTGGGGGTGCTTGGCAAAGGTCGAAGTACATAAACCAAAGCAAGTAAAGATCGGACCTAAAACGTTCGATGTGATATTTGTCGGATATGCCCATAATAGTAGTGCATATCGTTTCCTAATTCACAAATCAGATATTCCTGATATACATGTGGGAACAACCATAGAATCTCGAAATGCGATATTCTTTGAAAACGTATTCCCAAATAAAAAGGGAAACGTTGAAAGTGATAACAACGGAAGTTCAGACAAAAATGACGTTACCGAACTTAGCTGTTATAAAAGGACTATTGACGATCAAAGTGAAGAGCCACGTCGTAGCAAACGGGCTAGAGTTGAGAAATCGTTCGGGCTAGATTTCATGACTTTTATGTCGAAAATGGACCCAAGAACATTAAGCGAAACTCTCTCTAGTCCCGACGCCCAATGTGGAAAGAAGCCGTCAATAGTGAAATTGAGTCCATCATGAATAACCATACTTGGGAATTAGTAGACCTTCCTTCTGGTACCAAACCATTAGGTTGTAAGTGGATACTAAAACGCAAGTATAAAGCTGATGGATCAATTGACAAGTATAAGGTCACACTTGTAGTCAAAGGGTACAAGCAAAAGGAAGACCTTGACTACTTTGATACCTACTCACCGGTGACAAGGATTGCATCCATACGAGCGTTGATAGCCATCGCAGCACTGTATGACATTGAAATACACGAAATGGATGTTAAGACTGCGTTCTTAAATGGTGAGTTGGAAGAAGAAATCTATATGGAGCAACCCGAGGGGTTCATGGCTCTGGAATGAGAAAAAGGTGTGTCGACTTGTTAAGTCGTTGTACGGACTTAAGCAAGCGCCTAAACAATGGCACGAAAAATTTGACAAAGTAATGCTGTCAAACGAATTCAGAATAAATGAATGTGACAAATGCATTTATGTAAAAAACACACCTGAATGCTATGTAATTGTCTGTCTATACGTAGACGACATGCTAATAATGTGCAGTAATCATGACTACAAAGAAAATGTTGACCAGAAATTTTGATATGAAAGATATGAGTCAAGCAGATGTTATATTGGGAATTAAAATTCTCAGGACATCAGAAGGGATAGTTTTAACACAATCCCATTATGTAGAATCTGTATTGAAAAAATTCAATGCGTACGATCTCTCTTCAGTGAAAATACCTATGGATCTAAGTCAACACTTAGCGAAAAACTATGGTGAGACCATATCGCAGTTGGAATACTCTCGGATAATAGGCAGTTTGATGTATCTCACAAACTGCACACGTCCGGATATTGCCTGTACGGTCAACAAACTGAGTCGTTTTACGAGTAATCCAAACGACACCCATTGGAAAGCATTGATGCGAGTTCTCAGATATTTGAAATATACTATGAACTATGGATTACATTATGGAAAATATCCCGCTGTATTGGAAGGATATTGTGATGCTAATTGGATATCAGATACAAAAGACTCCAAATCCACTAGTGGATATGTATTCATGATCGGTGGGGGAGCAGTATCTTGGAAATCCACTAAGCAGACTTGCATTGCTCGATCAACTATGGAATCCGAGTTTATAGCACTAGACAAAGCAGCTGAGGAAGCTGAATGACTGCGGAATTTCTTGGAAGATATTCCTAGCTGGGTGAAACCTGTGCCTGCCGTACTAATCCACTGTGATAGTCAATCGGCGATTGGAAGGGCACAGAGTAATATGTATAATGGGAAGTCACGACATATACGTCGTAGACATATTACCATTAGGTAGTTGATCTCGAATGGAGTGATTGCAATCGACTATGTTAAGTCCAAAGATAATTTGGCAGATCCTCTAACGAAGGGGTTGAGTCGAGATCAAGTATACTGCTCATCAAGAGGAATGGGATTAAAAATCTACAACTAAAACGACTGTAGCGGTAACCCAACCTTGTTGACTGGAGATCCCAAGATCTTGGTTCAATGGGACAACGAAGTTACAGAAGTTGTGGTCCAGCACATTAGATAGTTTATCTCTATCCCAATCCTAGGATGAATTTGTCCTGTCCTACCTCATGTAGTGAGGTTAAGCTTATGCTTTTAGTGACTTCTATATCTGATAAGGTGGAGTATGGTAGGATACTCTTGATAGAAGTGTCACCTATGTGAGTGTGAAGACAGGCCGCTTCAATGAAACACTCATGAATCCAAGATGGTATCCATGGCCGAAACGGAACCAACCATGAGAACCTAAAGTAGGTGAGATAGATCTCTGTGTGGGTGTTATTGTCTAAGTATACACCAACAGCTGAGCAGTTCAAGACATCACGGCGCAGCCTAGTATACTCGATAGCATTTCACTACGGAAGGTTCAAAGCCACAAGCTACCTCTCCCGATGCAGTGACTTATCGATTGGACTCTTGTAAAATGTCAGCATGCATACACGCATTGCATTAATTTCCATTCATGTGGGGGATTGTTGGATATTAGGGCCTTAAATGGACCAAAACGATTTAGAGGAAGGAAGCCATCAATTGTTGAAAGTCGTAATTGACTTCAAAATTGAAATCTACGATTCGCGTAGATAGATTTAGACTATTAATTTGCTCAAAACCGATTAAGGGTGAATGAGAAATTAATGTTTAAAGTCAACCCAAAATAACATTTGTTATTCATTAATAAAGTGCATAGGAGAATAGTCCCACATCGGAAATTCTCGATGTGTATTCTCTACTTATTAATGAAGATGTGTTAATGGAGTTAACACAAAAAAATAAAAGGACAGGTGACCCCTTAGCCCAGGGCGAGCAGGTGCTCGCACCTGTGAGCCCGCCACCCGCCACCCGCCACCCGCCACGTGCGCACGTGCGCAATGGGCGCTTTGTAGGCGCACTTTGCACTTTGCACTTTGCACTTTGCACTTCGCGAGGAGCATTGAGGAGCTTAAATTTATGCTCCAGGTCCTCAGTTCTGATGGATGAGATTGAAGTGGGCTTGGTGAAGGGTTACAACCCTTCAGAATAGATGATCTAGATCGATCCAGCCCAAGGAACACATCCACTCACCCAAAGGACACTCAACCTCTTCGTTCAGTATAAATAGAACCCTCCAGATGATGGAATACTCACTAAATCTTCTCTTCTCTTCCTCAAGCATTCATCTCATCTTGTGCATTCAAGAGTCCAAGAAGTCTACTAAAAGGTTCGCTGGTCTCGGAAGTCGGAGTGCTACGATTCCGAGACGTTCGTCGTCGTTGTATCTTGGGAACGAATTGCAACAATCCGTTAAGCACCGTAGCGGAGCAATATCGTTTACGGAGATAGTGTCGAACACTAGCCTCGACGATCAGTTTGCATACTCCAGAAGCTACCCGAAGACAACAATTCTTACCTGTTTCATAGTAGAACAATAACAAATGCAATTCATTTCTATCACCGAATGATATCCAGAGGTACTCAATCACCTGTGTACCAGAAATTTTGTGGAGAGAAAGCTTTAAAGCATTGAGCTATAAACGTGATGTTCAAGCGTTCCTCGAATATTAATGGCTGAAGATAACATTCTATTTATTTTTTCACATTCAATTATCATTATCATGTTTATTTAGTACAAAACATGATTTTAAAGTTTAACAGTTGGTATTAGCATAACTTTTACCTTCACCTTGATATAATTTTCACTCAAGCAATTTTTATTTATTTATTTAAAAAGAATAATTTTCAAAATAAAAAAAATCAAAATTTAGAATTTGAAAATTTTGCATATATGAAATTTAGATTTTTGGGGAAAAAAATTGTCCATACAAAATTATGAATATTTTTTTTAGAATAAATTTCTATGTGACATGTCAATGATTGTGAATTATTTCTTTATATATATATATATATATATATATATTAGAATTTGAAAAAATTATTCTTCCAAAATTATATTGATTTTTTTGGAATAAATTTACATGTCATATATCAATTATTATAAATTTTTCTTATTATACATTTGATTTGATGTTACATTTGAAAATTTTACATGTAAATTAAGTTGAAAATTTTTAGCTTATGAAAATTCATTATTTGAATAATTAAGTTTAAATAGCAATTCGAAGGTGAAATAAGAAGGCATGATCCAAAGAAGTTATTCATAGACTAGTCTTATTGATGTTCTCGTTTTGGGCTAATGCTAGGCCACTAGTATGCTTGGTAACATTGCTTTGTCTAAGGAGGTTGGTTTTATAAAGGCCTTGCTCTACCAATCTTTTTGGCAATACTCTTGAAAAGTGTTAATTGTGTTACTAAATGATTACTATATAAAAATTAATTAAAAAATGTACAGTGAACTATATAATTTTAAATAATTAAGGTTTAATCATAACATCCTTAATTAAATAAAATTATACATTAAGGGGGCGTTTGGTTCTTTCCTAGGAATAGGAATCGGAATGAGAATCATTGTATTGTGGAATGAGAATGGGTATGAGTATGGATATCACTCTTAAAAGCAATGTTTGGTTAATTATATATCTTCTATCGGAATAAATCAAAGTTTCCTTTTTTATCCTTAAAGGAAAATAAGAGAAAAAATTAGATGTGAGAGAAAGATGAATGTGAAATAAAATATGATGAAAGAGAATGATGAGAGAGAATGTATTATGAGAGAGAAAGTGTGATGAGAGAAAATGAAAAAAAGAGTGTGATTGGAGAGAGCATGATGAGAGAAAATATGATGTGAGAGAAAGTATGATAGGAGAGGATGAAGAGAGAGAAAATATAGTGAGAAAAAAATGAGGAGAGAGTGTGTCATGAGAGAGATTGAGGAGAGATAAAATATGGTGAGAGATAAAGAGAACAGTGAATATGATGGGAGAGATTGAGGAGAGAGAAAGTATGATGAGAGAGAAAGTGTGTTGAGGAAAAAAGGAGTAAGTGTGATAAGAGAGATTGAGGAGAGAGAAAGTATGATGAGAGAGAAAGTATAATGAGAGAGAAAGTGTGTTGAGGAAAAAAGGAGTAAGTGTGATAAGAGAGATTGAGGAGAGAGAAAATATGATGAGAGAGAAAGTATGATGAGAGAGACAGTGTGTTGAGGAAAAAAGGAAGAAGTGTGATAAGAGAGATTGAGGAGAGAGAAAGTATGATGAGAGAGAAAGTATGATGAGAAAAAAAAGAGTGTGATGGGAGAGATTGAGGAGAGAGAAAGCATGATGAGAGAGAAAGTGTGATGAGGAAAAAAAGAAGGAAGAGAATGCGATGGAAGAGATTGAGGAGAGAGAAAGTATGATGAGAGAGAAAGTGTGATGAGGAAAAAAAGAAGGAAGAGAATGCGATGGAAGAGATTGAGGAGAGAGAAAGTATGATGAGAGAGAAAGTATGATGAGAGAGAAAGTGTAATGAGAAAAAAAGAGGAAAGAGAGTGTGATAGGAGAGAGAATGTGTGTGATAAAATGATAAGAGAGAAACTATGATGAGAGAAAAAATATAATGAGAGAGAATAAGGAGAGATAAGTGATATGAAAGAAAAAATAAATAAATATATTTTGATATTTTATATTAATGGAGAAAATTTTAGTTTTAAGTCAAGGGTATTTTTGGAATAAGGGAATATTTTGATTGATGAAAATAGGGTAATGGCTCATTGAAGGGGTACATGGGAATGAGTTATTACCCAATTTCAAGGATTCATTCCCTTATTTGTATTCCTATTCCTATAATCCAAATATTAACAATGGGAATCAATGATTCCCATTCCCATTCCCCACTCCTATTACCCTAAACCAAACGCCCCCTAAGTGGATTAGATCATATAACAAACATAAACTGTAATTAATTATGTATACAAAATAAATTTTAACCTACAAAGGATCTTTGTTATATTTATATGATTAACTTGAATAAAATTATATATTTTTTAATTTAAATAAAATATAATTAAATAGTTTTATTATAAAGTTATAGTAAAATTTATTGAATTAAACTTTAGCCCATAGGCAAACTTTTTTCACTAGATTTTTTTTCTCTAAACATGTTTCCTCAATTTTTTTAATAAGCATGTATTTAATTTATGCAGCACAATCTTCAAATTTCTCTAATATGCATTGTGATATCTCCAAACTCAAGGATGATAACTATAAAGTCTGGAAGGAAAGGGTTCTCCTTCATTTAGGATTGTTGAACATTGACTATTAATGAAATTAGCATTCCTGATGAGATTGACCTTTATGAAAAATGGGAACAATCTAATCATCTCCGCGTAATGTTCATAAGACCAAATCTCTACTAGTATTCGTGGTTTGATTAGGAGAATGGAAAAGTCAAGGATTTACTTAAGGTAATTGATGAACAATTTACAACTTCAGACAAGACCCTTATTAGCACCCTAATAATGGAATTCTCATCATTAAGGCTCACCAACATGAAAGGTGTGCGAGAGCACATCATAAAGATAAGGGATATAGCGGCTCGATTAAAGACACTCGAGGTGGAGATATATGAAACTTTCCTTGCGCACTACATCTTATGCACTCTTCCTCATCAATATGATCCTTTCAAAATATCTTACAATACAATTAAGGATAAATGGTCAATTAATGAGTTAATGACCATGTGTGTATAAGAGGAAGGTTGTTAATAGAAATAAGTGATAATATTTTATGACTGCACAAGGGAAGCCACAAAAACAAGCCGCAGTTAAGGGAAAAGGGAAAAGGGAAAAGGGAAAGGGAAAGGGAAGATTTCACCCCAACCTGACATCAAGAAGGAATCCAAGTGCTTCTTTTGTGAAAAGAAGGGGGTGAAAAGAATCACTACAAGAATTCGGACTTTTAACGACGCATTTTAGCGTCGCCATATGTACGTAAAATGCGTCTTAGAACATTAATTTTGTGATGCAAAAACGCATCGCCGACATGCATCGCAACTGGTTCGTATGCAAATATCAATATGATCTTTGGCGACTCATTAAGGTACGTGTCGCCAAAGGTTACAACATTTCGCGACGCAAGTATTGGCGACACCTTGTATTACGTCGCCAAAGGTGATGTCATTTCGCAAAGGCTCTAACATGTCGCGACGCATGAAATGCGTCGCGAAATATATTTTTGCTATATTTTTTCTATGCATTACAAAATATATTGCTCATTCAGTCACAACATTATAATGTGTCTAAAATGTATCATAAAAGTGCAATTTACTATTAATTAGTCAAATATTTTTAAAACATGAACACAACTAGTCAAATATTATGCAAAAGAACATAAGTAGTAAAATGCGCATTACATAATGTTGCAAAACAAAAAACTACATAGTCGATGATGGAGGCGGGGGAGGTGGTGGAGGAGGTCGAATTGAAGAGCACGTTGGTGGAGGCTGGAATGAGAAGCCAAGAATGACCTGTTGAAGTTGGTGCAATAATGCTTCAAATTTTTGATGTGCTCACATATAGCCAGATTTTGTTCATCGATCATTTTTTGCATAGCTGCAAATTTTCCAAAATCATCATGATGTTTTAAACTGATGTTTGTGGCTCTAGAACCACCCACTACAGATAGTTTAAGTAATAGACCTAAACCCTTCACGTAACGATACCGTGAGCCTAAGACTTGCGTCATGATATTGACATCCTTTGGCTGGTGCACATTATCAACAGTAGAGGTGAACACTTCACTTTCTGATTGAGTCAATCGAAGGTCTACCATTTCAGCCTAAAAAAATATTAGTATAAAAAAATGGATTAATGAATTTAAATTTTATGAATAAATACATCAACAATATGTAAAAAATTATAAACAAATTAATCATCAAATATGCAAATAAATAGCCAAATACTATTTCATTTTACATTAATTCAATGAAGCGGAAGGAATTATGTGAAGTATGTATCAACTGAAGGGCGCTGGAATTTCATTATGTTTCAATTTCCCTGTACAAAAAATTATACAAGAACAAAACTTTTCCTAGCAACCCGCATGTTCAATCAATCATATGTTTGATCAATCAAGCAAGTTCTTGAATGATCAAAGCACACCTTGATCGAAGTACAAGATTGTTGGCCTCTTGTGTTGGTATTCCAAAAATGATACAAAGAAAACTAACTAATTATGCAGCGGAATTAAAGAACTAGTTGTACCTTTTCTTTGTAGCTAAAGACCTCTTGATCTTCTGCCATATTCCTCTCCTCTTCTTGGGCATCGTGTGGGTGACGATCTACCAAGACAACACCACTCTCCTTCTCTTCTCGATTTCCAAACTGTTGGCTACAAAAGGAGACTCTAGAATGGGGCACCTTCTAATCTTCTTCCTTCTCTTCTTCTTGCTCTTCTTCTTCCTCTTCTCCGATCCGTCGGCCACCAAGTAGGAGGGAGTGCCGACACCAAGGAGGAGGGGGTGCCGGCCACCAAGGAGGAGGGGCGCCGGCCACCAAGGATAAAGGGGGCGCTGACCCTAGCAAAGGAGAAGGGGAGGGGCGCCGACCCTAGGTGAGGAGGAAAGGGAGGGGCACCGGCCGCAAGGAGGAGAAGAGAGACAATTAGGTTTTAGGGGTCACTACCTACTCCTTTTTATAGGCTTGCCGTCGGTTACAAAGAAAGAAAAATAACATAATTCTGTTAAGAAAAAATCTCCCTTTCTATAACCAAGTTAAACGAAACCAAGTTAAGTTAAACCAAACCAAGTTAAGTTAAACCAAACCAAGTTATTGATGGGTGGATGTGAGGCTTTATATAGAGGCTACAATAGGGACCTAGAGGAGGAATTGGTTTAGGCCTCCTGATGGGCTTGGGCTTCCTGTGTTCGGCCCGAACACCCAACTCAAGTCCATCAATAATAACTCATACCACTAAAGGGTTATTATTAAATTACCGCATCAATCTCATATTACAATATGGGCTCCTTCTTATCATGAGTACGTTAATCTCCCCGTGTTTAAGATATTAGATGCCCGTTAATTAAATGAGTTATTGACAACTCAGTTAATTAACATCTGATTCCAAGAGTAGTACCACTCAATTTTATCATGCCAGACTAAGTTCACCTGTAGAGTTTACAGGATAATCCTTATGAGCTCTTCAAGGGGGCATCATCAGCCTAAATAATTAGGACACGGATTCCTTCTATAATCAACAACACACCATATAAATAATACTATCTTCCAACTCATCAGGCCTATTGATTTAATGAATAAATCTCACTCATTGATAAGTTAAAGAAATAAATATTAAGTATACGTGCTTGTTATTATATAGGGATTAAGAGAATGCACATCCATAATAACAGAGGTTCTGTTCTTTTATATAGTCAGTACAAATCGAACAACCTCAAATGGTCCTGCTCAATACACACATAGTGTACTAGTATAATTTTATAGTCAAGACATACTAATATCAAATTACACTACAACCGTTCCAATGGTTTGTCTCTATCCATCTTGGTTATGAGCTACTATTTATAATTTATAAGGAACCTGTTGAACACCGTGGTTGTTTTGATGTGATAAACTAAGTTAGTTAGGTCCTATTTGTTGTTGATCCCTGTGTTTAAGTGTGCAGGAGCTTAGGAGCACAGGAAGTCGAGCAGAAGACGCAGCTAGCGAGAAGGACGACACGGGGAAGGGAGCCGACGGGCTCGGTGCGTCCGAAGGACGAGAGAGCTGTGGAAGAGTACACCGGTGGGCGAGAAGAACGTGCGCGATGTTCGAGGGACGTAAAGTCGGGACGGAAGATTGCTCGAGGAGAAGGCCGGAAATTGGGTTCGGGTGAGGCCTATTTTGGTTGGCCGAAATCACCTAAGCAAACGGAGTTTCGGAAGTCAAAGCAAATGAGAAAGCGAGCTGGAAATGCAGCTCAAGGCACCTTCATCAAGATTGGAGGCGCCTCCACCTTTGAGGCGCCTCAATCAAGCATTGAAGGCGCCTCAAACCTTTGAGGCGCCTTCAAGCTTGTTTGAGGCACCTCAGCCCGGGTCAACTCGACCGTTTATGCGCGGATATAACTTTATCCGCTTGACTTGGTTGGAGGCGCCTCGAACCTTGTTGGAGGCGCCTTGGACCCTCGGGATAGACTTTCCAGGAGCTATATAAAGGCCCCTGGAGCTAGGAATAATCATTCATTCAAACATTCAACTCTGTGTTCATTTCTAGCAACCTCTGATCATTATAAGTGTGTAAAAAGGCTTCTCTGCCTACAGTGAAGGAGATACTCTAGTGGAGATGTTCAACCGCCTTGGATTAATAACCGTCTTGGTTGTAACCAAGTTAAATCCTTGTCTCCTCTTCTTTTTCTATTATTTAGTTTTTATATTATTAGTGTTGCATTTTTGAGTTGAAAGCCTTGAGGAGGGTATAATCTGATTTTGCAGGCAATTCACCCCCCTCTTGCCGACCCCGCTGCACCAACAAGTGGTATCAGAGCCCGACCACATCAGAAGGACTAACCGCTAACTAAAGCACAAAGATCAAGACGATGGTCAGAGCTACCATTCATCCCCCGAAGTTCGACGGAGACTTCGCTATGTGGAAACGCAAAATGGAGGTATTTTTTAAGACCGAATTCGATATTCTTTTAATAATGAAATATGGATATACAGCGCCAAAAGACAAAGAAGAATGCAACTGGACGAAGAAGGAGCAGGTTGATTGCGTGGCCAACGGAAAGGCAGAATTTCACCTGCTCAGTGTTTTACCGCCTCAGGAGGTAAGTCGGATTGGAAGATACGACTCCGCCAAAGACCTCTGGGATAAATTCCTGGAGCTCCACGAGGGCACCTCAGAAGCGAAGCTAGCAAGGCGCGACATCCTCCGGACACAACTAACAATCCTCCGGACACAACTAACAAATCTCCGGATGAACAACGACGAGAAGGTTGTGCAACTTCAAGCGAGGATCAAGGAGCTGATAACGCAACTGACAAATCTCGACGAAACGGTAACAAACCGAGATTCCATCCGGTATGCACTAAACGCCTTCCCCAGAACTCCGAAATGGGCTTCCTTAGTAGATTCTTACTACATCTCTAAGGACTTTGAGGTAAGTAGCTTAGAAAGTTTATTCTCTACCTTTGAACTTCACGAGTCTCGAATTGCAGAGCCTAAAGAAATAGTGAGGTCAAACCTCGACATCGCCTTACAATCCAAGTTAGACGATCCCGACTCCGAAGCTTCAATCGACGAAACCGAAGCAGCGCTACTGGTAAGACGTTTCAATAAATTTCTTAAAACTAATAAATTTAAATCGCAGTCGAGGAAGCATCAACGCAATAGAAGGACGGTCCGGTGCTACAAATGCAACGAAGAATGGCACATCAAGAATGACTGCCCAAAGATAAAGCTAAAGACAAAAGACAAGGAGAAGGTAAAGTACAAGTCAAATTCTTCCAAGCATAAAATCCTGAAGGCCACTTGGGACGATTCGACGTCCTCCAAACCTGAAGTCGAAGAATTCTCGGGACTAGCGCTGATGGCGAACCACCAGCTAGATGAGGAGTCAAGTTTAGAAATGAGCATAGATGAAGGGGGAGGATCATCAGAAGAGGAAAGCTATGATGAAGGGGGAGCATCACAAAGTAAGGTAAGTAAGGTACGTACTCTAAACCCTAAACAGTCGTTTCAATTTATTAAAGCTCTTTCTAAAGACTTAGCTGAATCAGAAAAAGAAATTGCTAACTTAAATAAAATGTTAGATAGCTTAAAATCTGAAAATGATAAATTGAAACTTCAAATTGAAAGTTTAAAATCTGATGCATGTTTAAACACTAATGTTTTTCAAAAATCAAAAATTAAAGTTTATGAAAAATTAAACTGGTATATAAGAAAGCATCAGGGACAACTTAGACAAATTCCAAGAAATTATATACCCCCTAAGTTCTTAAACAATCTTGTAGGAAGGAACCTATACTGGGTTTCCAAATCTTTGCTAGTTTAAATTATTTTTAAGTTAGGGATTACAGCGAGAAAATTAAACATTACAATTTCTTTATAAGGTTTTGTCTAAGGAAGTGGTTGTTGTTCCAATAACCAAGAACACCTAGTGCCTCGCCATGACTTGGAAACCAAAATATTGAAATAAATATTTAATTAACTTTCTGGTAAAACATTAAAATTTGAAATTAAAATGCTTTAGAAAGTTTATCTTTAACATCGTTTTTCAACAAAAATATTTCTTGCATAAAATTTTTTTTACTTAGGAAAATTCTCCATAATATATATTTTTTTGCCTAAGTTAAAAATTTCTTCTGAAATTAGAACTAAATTAGAAATTTCTTTTTCTTGCCTAAGTTTTAACATAGAAAATTCTTTCAAAATACTCAGAAATTTGTTTTACATAACTTAGGAATTTTTTCCCCTGTTTTTGCTGTGATCAAAGGGGAAGAGTTTAGGTAACAAGTTTAGGGGGAGTTAGGAAAATTAATTTTTTCTAATTTTTTTTATTCCAACTTATGCAAATTCTATTATTGCAATTTATATGCTTAAAATGTTAGTTTAGTATTTTTTTTTCTTAAAATTACTATTTGTTTGTTTTTACCCTAACTTGAACTTAGGTTGATGCACATCAAAAAGGGGGAGATTGTTGGACCCCGTGGTTGTTTTGATGTGATCAACCAAGTTAGTTAGGTCCTGTTTGTTGTTGATCCCTGTGTCTAAGTGTGCAGGAGCTTAGGAGAACAGGAAGTCGAGTAGAAGACGCAGCTAGCGAGAACGACGACATGGGAAGGGAGCCGACGGGCTCGGTGCGTCCGAAGGACGAGAGAGCTGCGGAAGAATACACCGGTGGGCGAGAAGAATGTGCGCGACGTTCAAGGGACGTAAAACCAGGATGGAAGATTGCTCTAGGAGAAGGCCAAAAATTGGGTTCGGGTGAGCCCTATTTCGGTTGGCCGAAATCACCCAAGCAAACGGAGCTTCGGAAGTCAAAGCAAAGGAGAAAGTGAACTGGAAGTGCAGCTCAAGGCGCCTTCATCAAGATTGGAGGCGCCTCCACCTTTTAGGCGCCTCAATCAAGCATTGGAGGTGCCTCAAACCTTTGAGGCGCCTTCAAGCTTGTTTGAGGGGCCTCAGCCCGGGTCAACTCGACCGTTTATGTGCGGATAGAACTTTATCCGCTTGACTTGGTTGGAGGCGCCTTGGACCATCGGGATAGACTTTCCAGGAGCTATATAAAGGCCCCTGGAGCTAGGAAATAATCATTCATTCAAGCATTCAACTCTGTGTTCATTCCTAGCAACCTCTGAGCATTCTAAGTGTGTAAAAAGGCTTCTCCGCCTACAGTGAAGGAGTTACTCTAGTGGAGCTGTTCAACCGCCTTGGATTAACAACCGTTTTGGTTGTAACCAAGTTAAATCCTTGTCTCCTCTTCTTTTTCTGTCATTTAGTTTTTATATTATTAGTGTTGCATTTTTTAGTTGAAAGCCTTGAGGAGGGTATAATCTGATTTTGCAGGCAATTCACCCCCCTCTTGCCGGCCCCGCTGCGCTAACAGAACCGATAATATGATTTTCTGTGTGACATCACACACCATGTTATCTACAATATAAATTAAATGGACAACTGCATCGATATATATATAAATATAAAATACAAATATTTGACCAAAGTGATTCTCATTTCAAAATATTTCAAAACAGATGTTTATACAAAAGCTAGACATATAGTATACATCCCAACATCAACTATATATGCAGACAACACAATTAAAATACAATTGGATCAAGTAGCAACTATTATGTATAGATATTCATTAAACAAAATTCTTAAAACAAAATATTAAGAAACATGCAAGCAGTAGAAACATTCAAACACCTATTACGTAATTAGGTACATAGAGTCTTAGGCAATTCTATGTTAACAACAGAATTTACAAATGGTTGGTCAAAAGTTAGAGGGTGGGGACCACCATCAAACCTATGTGCTCTCATGCTCAAGGGGCTATGAAGCCCCCCACGGGCTGGATCAGCTGGTTAGGTGCCTGCAGTTTGTCAATGAAGTCGTGGGGTCGAAGGTCGCCAGTTGCACTCGGGGATAAAACCCTGGTCTGCTGCGCCAAAAATTCTTTCGACCCTCAGTCACCTATCCTGCCCAGCATTAACTGTGATTTACTCCCTCTGGAATCTTGTGGGGTCGGGGCCAGGGGGCCGCTAGGGTGGCGGTTCCACCTTTTACCTATGAATGTTAACAATCAAATAAGTTCAGTAATTCTAATGTAAGGGTGGTGTGCGGTGAAGGAATGCCTCATTGTCTCAAAGTGTAGTTAAAGATTATTATTATCCATCAACTTCTCTCATTCTACAGTATTATATATGTACATAGTTAAAGATATATGAAAGATTTGCTTGAATATGTAACTTTCAACAATAAAATTCTTCAAATATATATGTACGTAGTTAAAGTGACCATGCATGAAGTTTGTGAGGAGGAACAACTTCAGTGCTCTCTTTCTTTTCCTAGCTCTCTGCATTGGGTGAATAAGTCCAAAGCACTTTGAATGACAAGCATCCAATTTCTATGGCACACTGAGAAGAGCTAATGTACTGAGTTTAATTTGTTACTAGTGCAGTAATAAGGTTGAGAGAATATATTTATGTATCCTCAAGGTTAAATGCTGGTTGGGTTCAGCGATTGGCCTTTGTCTCCATTCCATTCTCAGAGGAAGAAACCAAACCGAGAAGGCAGCTCAATTGGAAGTTTATAAATTTAAAGTACGCTTACGTATTTTCAATGCCCACCCTTGATAAAATAGTAAAAAATACTTACATGTTTTTGTGCAGCCCAATCATTCTTCCATTGTCCTCCTTTGTGAAAAAATTTCTCGAAGGTGTCGATCACACTCAGAAGTTCTCCCGTCATAGGATCAGCCTTAAAAAATGAAATAATTTATTATCATATAAATTGTGATAAGAAATTTTATTTTCAAATAAAACTTACAGCTTTGTGATAATGTTAAACCAAAGTCTTCAATCCTTGTGCGCCTTCAAAAGGCCTATTAAACTGATTATTAGTATTCTTTTCATATATTTCCTATAAAAAAAGATAATATTAGTGCAAGTAACAATTAAAAAATATTTATCAACTAATTTAATTATTACTAACCATTTGTTTTTTTGTGCCAAAATAATTACAAAGAAAATTTCAATCATCTTGGCTTACTCCACTTCCTCTTTGGTGCATCTTTATTTTCAAATCCCTCGAGTTGCTTCCAATGCCTCCTCATCTTACACCTTCCTTCTCGAATAGCTCTCATGGCAAGCTGCTCTACCTCTGCCATCACCAAGTTCGTCTTTTCATATTCAAATTTGTTTTGCCAAAAAAATTCATAAATACATAAATTATTATATAATAAGAACATAATACATTAAAGAACATAATGTAATTTCCCAATCTTACATCAAGACGGTCAAATATGAGTTGTTTTTCAGCCAAAGAGACATCCTCCCAACTCGTAATACGAGGAGATATTGTGTCTCGAACTATTTGAGCTATCAAGTTATTAAATCATTTTCCATTTTCTCCCAGACTACCTCCAGTATGCTCTTCAAATTCAACCTTCAATTTATCTTCTTTTTTTTTTTTTTTGCTTTTTTAATGCCTTCTCGAGAACTCTACTACAAGATTGTTGTCTCTGTGTCGTTTGTTTACCTCTTCCATCACCTCCTGATCCACCCTCATTAGCACCTCAACTACTACCATCCAAACTAGACATCCTGTAAAAAAAATAATAATAACATGAATAAATGAATGTAATCATAAATCATGAATAAATGGACTATATATACAACATGAATAGAACAAACAAATATTAATTCATATAAATATATTTCTTACTTCTTCTGAAGTTGTGCCATTAGTTTCAATGTCAATACTATCATCATCGTCAATTTCAACAGTACCGTCATCTTCTTCATCATATTCTTCTAATGTGTCATCTTGAAAATCATCGTCATCAACTACAAAATCACCTATATTTTGCTGCAACTGATCGATATTGATAACCTCGGTTGGTTTGATATCATCACGATAGAAGCTGACATTCTCTAACTCTGGTAATTCTACCACTAATTGCAATGGTTGCGAATTAAGTTCTTGCACTACGTGAGCATCAGTAGTAGTTCTATCAACGTCATTTTCAACTTCAATATTTGGATAGTCCCACACATTATGTGGGGCATAAGCTCGCACCAATTTCCACATTGGGTCATTCTTGATATCATTCAAGTAATACACTGATTTTGCTTGCGATGCAAGTATAAATGGATCATTCTTGTACCATTCTGCCCCAGTATAGATGCTCGTGAATCTGTTGTCTTCTTGAATTCTTCTTCTCCTAGGATTAGTGTCAAAACATTTGCACTTGAATATCAATACCATACAATCTTTTACATAACACAACTCTATAACGTCTTGAAGAACACCATAATAGTTCTGCCCTCCTACGTCAGGTACAAGAATACCATTATTTTGTGTAGTTAGTCTGACATCTCGTTGTTCCACAAGAAACTTAACACCATTGATAATAGCACCAGAGTATGAATACGCACTAAAATTGGATCTATTAGCTAATGCATATAATTCATCTGTGGCCTCAGATGATCCCACTGCTCGCATTTCATTAACCTACAGAATTTTTGGAGAAGTATTACATATAAATTTAATTTGATTTCTAAGATTATTAAGAATTGAACCATTTATCGTATTAATGTAAAAAAGTCTTTTTACTTGCCTTATCTTTAAACCACAATGGAAATTCAACTTCTTGTTGTTGCTCCAAATTACGCACTCCCCTTGCTAGTAGACCATTTCAATGCTCTCTACATGATATTTAAAATAATATTATCAACTAAAAATATGCATTTAGGTAAAGGCAATAATTGAAAGGGTTACATATGACTTACTCAAGGTATTTTTCAACTTCTTGGCAATTATTTAGCACATACCACTCTGCCTTAATCTGTAATGAAGGTTCAAGAACTATGACCTCTTTCTTGCCCAAAGATTGACCAACATGCTTGAATATATAAATAACTCGAGACAGACAAGTGTTTATCCTACCATCATTTCTTTCAGGGCGATTATATCAGGTTTTGATATCTCGAAAATACACTGAGTAAAAGGTTAAAGCCTCTAAATAATGTAAGCTTTGGCAATTGACCCCTCTGGACGTGCTCGATTGTTAACATATTGTTTGTAGATACCCATAGATCGTTCAATGAAATACATCCATCTAAAATACACAGGACCACCCATCATTGCCTCTTGTGGTAAATGAAGAATCAAGTGAACCATAATATCAAAAAATGCCGAAGGGAATATTCTTTCCAACTTGCACAAAATAAGAACAACATTTGTCTCCAACAATTTAAGATCACTCACGTTCAATGTCTTGGCACATATTTGTTGAAAGAAATTACACAACTCAATAATAGTTTCACGAACTTCTTTGTTCAAGTATGACCAAATTCCTGCTGACAATAAACCCTGGAGCAAAACATGATAGTCATGAGACTTAACTCCCGAAATTTTACTAGTGGTCTCATTGACATTTTTTGCTAAGTTGGCGGCAAAACCATCCGGAAACTTCACTGATTTGATAAATTGACAAAATAATCTTCTCTCTTGAGAACTTAATGTATATGTTGCTGGTTGCTTTTTTCATTTATTTCCATCTTTGTAGAGATGCAACTCTTTCCTAATCCCCATGTCTTGATGATCTAGTCTCGCCTTTTCTGTATCTTTTGATTTTCCTTCTATATTCAACAATATATTCAGAACATTATCACTTCCATTCTTCTCGATGTGCATTACATCTAAGTTATGCTGAAGTGGTAAGTGTTGCCAATATTCAAGCTAAAAAAATATGCTCTTTTTCGACCAATTAAGCTCGATGGGAGAACGCTTGCGCTTTATACCTCCATATTGCTTATGTTTTCCTAGAATACCAACATGCACATGTTCTAACTGAGCTAATATTTCTTTAGCAGTTATTTCACTAGGAGGAGATCTCATTTCCGTCTGACCATCAAATTGTTTGCTTCGTCTCATTGGATCATTTAGAGGAAGAAAACGTCTATGTCCAATATAAGCTATCTTACTCCTTATGCCTTTTGAAGGAGTTTCTTCATTACAAGTTGGACATGCTTTATACCCTTTTGTACTCCATCCAGATATTAAAGCATACGCAGGGAAATCATTGATGGTCCACAAAACTGTTGCACGCATTAAGAAAGTATCACTAGTTACTACATCTCGAGTATTCACACCTTCCCACATTTTTTTTAACTCCTCTATTAAGTGGCTGAAGGAACACATCCATGTCTTTTCCAGGAGATGTCGGTCCAGGTATTAATAAAGACAACATCATGTTTTCAGACTTCATACACTTCCAAGGTGGCATGTTACATGGAACAACTATAACATGCCACATACTATAAGCAGTGTTCATGCTGCCAAATGGATTAAAACTGTCTGTTGCCAAACCAAGATGCACATTTCTAGGATCCATGCCAAATACTGGAAATTTATCATCAAACATCTTCCAAGCAGAACCATCTATTGGGTGTCTAAAACACCAGTCTCTTTTGGTTGCTCAACATCATGTCATCTCATATCTTTTGCGGTATGCCTAGAACTATACAGACGCTTTAATCTAGGAGTTAGGGGAAAGTATCACATTACCTTTTTTGGTACCTTTTTCCCTTTTGTATTTTTGTTAACCCATCTACTCGAGCCACATATAGGCCAATTCTCAAACCCAATATTTTCTTTCCAGAAAAGAGCACAATCATGTTCACATATATGGATTGACTCGTACCCTAGTCCCAATTCACGGAGCTTTCTCTTTGCCTCATAATGTGAGTCGGGTAATATTGCTTGAGGAAATACTTGCTTCATTAACTTAAGTAACATATCAAAAGACTTGTTACTCCACTTGTTGAGTACTTTCACATGAATTAATTTTACCAAGAAATTAAGTGCTGAGAAATTTACACATCCCGGATATAGTTCTTTCTCAATTTCCTCCAACATATCATCGAAATTCTCAGTTTGGAAACCTTCTTGTTGAATAGGCTCACTAGATTCTCCAATCTCTACTGGTCTCATCAAATCAGCTAGAACATTTGTCATTTCATCTGGGGCATCAGTATCACATAAAACTTCATGCTCTATTGGTGGATGTTCATATTGCTCACCATGGTAATCCCACACTTTGTATGACTGTTGTATGCCATTTCATATTAGGTGTATCTCTACTAAGCCCGGTGGATGTAGCCGATGATTCAAACAATTGTTACATGGACATCTTATTTTCTCCTCTTCATTGGTATACTCGACAGCACGTGCTACAAACATCCGAACACCATTTTTATATTCACGAGAGATTCAATTCGTCAAACTCATCCAACTTTTGTCAACCGTCATTTTGTGAAATTGGAACCAATTCAAAATATATAAAACAATTGAAAAATTTTAAGATGCAGGTAACATCTAATCTATACACAAGTGGAAGAGCATTCAACAGAAATTTTAGTAGAAAATCAATATGTGAGACTAAGCAAGGCGGGTAATTGTAGAGAATACCATCAATATCATCCAACTTAAAACACAAATTGCCAAGAGAAAAGAGAGAGTGACACAATTTCAGTATGATGGCATGACATCGATTTAGTTAACTAATTTTAAACTACTTTCTTAGTTGTTTCATAAATGCCTACTTAAGTATATCACTAATTTGTCAAACATGGATCAAATGATAAAGAATGACTTATGTTACACGACACAAAATGCATTCATATTTCTATTTTTGTAAATTAATTTAGTAGAAAAACCAAAATGCAAGATTAAGTAAGGCTGGTAATTGTAGAAACGGTCATATATATCAGTGAGGCTGGAAAACTAATGGTGGCAGCGGTTGTGGCCAAGGAGGCGGTAGCAAGTTGCTACGATTTGGTCACACACCGCCAAAGAGGCCACAGGTCGCTTGCCGCTAAAGAGGCTAATGGTTGTGCGCATCTACGACCAAGGAGGCGGCAGCATATCGTTGTGATTGGTCGTGCGCCACCAAAGATGCTATTGGTCATGCGCATCTACTACCGGCAATAAGGGCGTGCAACAATACAGTATAAGGATAAACCAAGGATTACCTGTTGAGAGAGAGCAGGAGATCCTCGGCGAGCAAGATGTTGGTGCAGCGGAGACCGGCAAGAGGGGTTGAATTGCTGTAAACAAAAATGAAACTACCCTCCTCGGATTTCAACTCAGAATAAATGCAGTAGTAAAATAATAAGGACAGAAAGTAAAAGCAGAAACAGAAGTTTAACCTGGTTACAACCAAGAGGATTGTTAATCCAGGGCAATGAAAAGTGCACTAAGAAAATTCTCCTTCTCTGAAGGCGGAGAAGTCTTTTACACTCTAATTGCTCAGAACTACTGCTAGGAATTGCTTACAGATTGATTGCTTGAGTTGTTGTTGAATTCCTAGCTCCAGGGGCCCTTTTATAGCTCTTGGAAAGTCTATCCCGAGGGTCCAAGGTGCCTCCAACAAGGTTCAAGGCGCTTCCAGCTTGGTCAGCGGATAAAACTTTATCCGCACGCAAACGGTCAAAACTGACCTGTTGAGGGTGCCTTCAACAGGGTTGAAGGCGCCTTCTAGCTTGGTTTCTTCAGCTTCCGACGCTCCGTTCTTTTGGGTGATTGCGGCCAACCGGAATAGGGCTCACCCGAACCCAATTCCCGGCCTTCTCCTCGAGCAGCCTTCCGTCCCGGCTTAACGTCCCTTGAACGTCGTGCACGCTCTTCACGCCCATCGGAGTACTCTTCCGCAGCTCTCTCGTCCTTCGGACACACCGAGCCCGTCGGCTCCCTTCCCGTGCCGTCCTTCTTGCTAGCTGCGTCTTCCTGTGTTCCTAAGCTCCTGGACACTCAGACACTGGGATCAAACACAGCAGGACCTAACCAACTTGGTTGATCACATCAAAACTACCACGGGGTCCAACAATCTCCCCTTTTTGATGTGCATAAACCCAAGTTCAAGTTAGGGTTAAAAATAGACATAAACAGTAATTTTAAAGAAAAAATTACTAAACTAACAAGTTAAGAATAATTTTTGTAATTAGTAAAATTGCAACACTTTTTTTTTAAAAAATTAAGTTTTCTCTATTGCAACACTTTTTTAAAAAAATTTAAGTATTCTCTAACTCCCCCTAAACTTGTACTTTTCTCTCCTCCTTTGATCACAGCAAAAATGGGGTCTTAAGAATTTTCAAGTAAGATTGAAGTTTTTTGAAAATTTTCTATGTTAAAAATGAATTTTTGAAAAAATTGCTAAGTTAAAATAAATTTTTCAAAAAAAAATTCTAAGTAAAAAAAATCCTAAGTAAATGTTCAAATGTTCCCCAAAAAAAAATTCTAAGTCAAGTGAATGAACTTTTAGAATTTTCCAGAAGAAAATTTCTAACCCAAAAAAAATTAAGTTAGAATTTAAAAAAAAAAATTCTAAGGAATTTTTGTTTATTTTAACAAATATTTGATAAACTTTCAAAACATTATTTAATTCTTGTTTAATGCTTTTTTCAGAAAGTTAATTAAACATTTTTTTTTCAATATTTTAGCTTCCAGGTCGTGGCGAGACACTAGGCCTTCTTGGTTATTGGAGCAATAACCACTTCCTTAGATAAAGATTCCATAAAGAATTTCAATGTTTAATTTTCTCACTGTAAGCTTTTAATTTTTGAAAAATTAATTAAGCACAGATTTTGGAACCCAATAGAGGTTCCTTCCTACAGGATTATTCAAAAATCTAGGGGGTACATAGTTTCTTGGTATTTTCCTAAGTTGACTTTGATGTTTCCTTATATACCAATTTAATTTACCATAAATTCTTATTTTTGACTTTGGAAATTTCTTTAAGCATGCATCATTTTTCAATTTTTCAATTTCTAATTTTAAATTTTCATTTTCTGATTTCAAATTTTCATTTTCTTTTTCTAATTTATCTAATTCTCTAGAAAGCGATTTAATAAATCGAAATGACTGAGACGGGGTTAGATTGCGTACCTTACTTACCTGATTTGGTGACGCTCCCCCTTCACTGCTGCTTTCTTCTTCTGATGTTCCTCCCCCTTCATCGATGCTCATCTCTGAGCTTGAGTCTTCTTCCGGTTGATGGTTCGCCAATAGCGCTAACCCCGAGAATTCTTCGATGTCCGACTCAGAGGTTGACGAATCTGACCAAGTAGCCTTCAGATTCTTGTGCTTGGAGGGTTCTGGTTTCTTGTATTTTGGCTATTCCTTTTCTTTCTCCTTTCTTTTCAATTTTGGGCAGTCCTCCTTGATGTGCCCTTCTTCGTTGCAGTTGTAGCAACGAATCGTCCTCTTCTTTCGATGATGCCTCTGCGATTTAAATTTATTAGTACTGAAAAACTTATTGAAGTGTCTTACTAGTAGTGCCGCTTCGGATTCGTCGACTGAGGCTTCGGAGTCAAAACCATTACTTTTGCCTTTAGAGCTATGTTCTGACTGGTCTTCTCTACTCCATTTGGCTCTGAAACTCGAGATTTGTGAAGTTCAAAAGTCAAAAATAATTATTCTAACATACTTACCTCGAGGTCCTTAGAGATGTAATACGCATCTACTAAGGAGGCCCACTCTGGAGTTCTCGGGAAGACATTGAGCGTGTATCGGATAGAATCCCGGTTGGTTACCTCTTCTCCAAGGTTCGTTAGTTGCGTTATCAGCTCCTTAATTCTCGCTTGGAGTTGGCTACCTTCTCGCCTTGGTTCATCCGGAGGTTCGTTAACTGGTTCCGAAGGATGTCGCGCTTCGCTAGCTTCGCTTCGGAAATACCTTCATGAAGCTCCAGGAATTTTTCCCAGAGATCTTTCGCTGAGTCGTAGCTTCCGATCCGATTTACCTCCTGCGGCGGTAGAACGCTGAGTAGGTGGAACTCAGCCTTTCCGTTGGCGACGAAATCTGCTTGCTCCTTTTTCGTCCAGGTATTTTCCTCCTTATCTTTCGGAACTGCATAGCCATATTTCATTATTAACAGAATGTCAAATTCGGTTTTAAAAAATACCTCCATTTTACGCCTCCATGTGGCGAAGTCTCCGTCGAACTTCGGGGGATGAATGTTCGCTCCGGCCATCGTCTTGATCGTAGTGCTTCAGTTGGCGGTTAGTCCTTCTGAGGCGATCAGGCTCTGATACCACTTGTTGGTGCAGCGGAGACCGGCAAGAGGGGGCTGAATTGCTGTAAACAAAATGAAACTACCCTCCTCGGATTTCAACTCAGAATAAATGCAGTAGTAAAATAATAAGGACAGAAAGTAAAAGCAGAAACAGAAGTTTAACCTGGTTACAACCAAGAGGGTTGTTAATCCAGGGCAGTGAAAAGCGTACTAAGAAAATTCTCCTTCTCTGAAGGCGGAGAAGCCTTTTACACTCTAATTACTCAGAACTACTGCTAGGAATTGCTTACAGATTGATTGCTTGAGTTGTTGTTGAATTCCTACCTCCAAGGGCCTTTTTATAGCTCCTGGAAAGTCTATCCCGAGGGTCCAAGGCGCCTCCAACAATGTTCAAGGCGCCTCCAGCTCGGTCAGTGGATAAAACTTTATCCACACGCAAACGGTCAAAACTGACCTGTTGAGGGCGCCTTCAACAGGGTTGAAGGCGCCTTCAAGGGCGCCTTCCAGGGCACCTCCAAGCTGGTAGCCTAATTTCCAGCTTGGTTTCTTCAGCTTCCGACGCTCTGTTCTTTTGGGTGATTGCGGCCAACCGGAATAGGGCTCACCCGAACCCAATTCCCGGCCTTCTCCTCGAGCAGCCTTCCGTCCCGGCTTAACGTCTCTCGAACGTCGCACACGCTCTTCACGCCCACCGGAGTACTCTTCCGTAGCTCTCTCGTCCTTCGGACGCACCGAGCCCGTCGGCTCCCTTCCCGTGCTGTCCTTCTCGCTAGCTGCGTCTTCCACTCGACTTCCTGTGTTCCTAAGCTCCTGCACACTCAGACACAGGGATCAAACACTGCAGGACCTAACCAACTTGGTTGATCACATCAAAACTACCACGGGGTCCAACACAAGATGCACAGGAGAGAAGAAATCAGCAATGGCGAGAATGCCCGAAATTGGCAACGACGAGAAGGCTTTTTGGCGAAATCGGGAATGCATGAACGAACAAGGGAATAGGGTTTTAATATATTAAAATATAATAAAATAAGAATTATTTAATAAATTTCTTTTTGATTTGTTTTTAAATGATATTTATTTTGATTTATAATTTTGTTAAAGGGGAATACGAGCAGTTAGCTTATTAAAATAAGTTAAAAATTAATTATTTAATAAATTTCTTTCTAATGTGTTTTCAAATGATATTTATTTTAACTTATAATTTATAAAAAAATTTGAAAATTTTTAATCTTGAATTTTATTTTAGCGACGCTTAATACATCTACGTCGCCAAATGACCACAATTTGAAGTAGAAAATTTTTTCACTACTATTAGTGATGTTGAGTTTAGAATGCATTGCCATAGTGTCACATTTGGCGACGTGTTTTCTATGTTGTGTCGCAAAATGATCCAGGAAAATTTTGTGCTACCTTTTAGCGACGTGGAGTGATATGTGTGTCACCAAAGGCCTTCATTTGATGACGCGTATTGTTTAACGAGTCGCTAAATGATACAAAATAAATGTGGGAAAATTCCCTCCTAATGTTCTATCTTTTAGCGACGCGAAACATTCCAAGCATCACCAAAAGGTCATATTTTGCGACGTTGACCGTGCTATGCATCGCTAAAAGTCAAAATTCTTGTAGTCAATGATTGTACCAAATTTAAGGATTGGTTTGAAAATAAATGTATTTCTATTTCATTTGTCTATTATGAATCTAATATGATTAGTATGATTTATAACACTTGGTGAATTGATTCTAGTTCTACAATCCATGTAATAAATATCTTGCAAGATATGCCCATATGTGGAGATAATTAGAACATGTGCTTTAATTTTATATAGTGGTTTTATTTAAAAGTTGAAAAAAAAATTTTATTTTCCTAATTTTACAAGAAATTTAATTTCTATCATTTGGATACTCTTTTAAATTTTTAAATAATTCTGTAAATTTATTTTATAAATCCAATCTTATTGGAAATGGTATTCTATATCTTTGCAAAATAATAACAATATTACTATGCATGTTCGAGCAAGTATTAAAAGATGTGCTATAAATGAGGATTCCTCTACTTTGTGGCACTAGAGATTGAGATATATATCCATAGAGAGGATAAAAAGATTAGTAAATGATGAAGTACTTGGTACTTTAGATTTTGCTAATTGTGAGACTTGTGCGGATTGTATTAAGGGAAAGCAGACCAACAAATCCAAAAAAGTGTCAAGAGGAGTACTGAAATATTAGATATCATATATTCAGATATATGTTGTCCAGTCATAGATATGCATGATCTGAAATACTTCATCTCTTTCATTGATGATTACTCACGATATATATATATATATATATATATATATATATATATATATATATATATATATATATATATATATATATATATATATCTGCTTCATAATAAAAGTGAAGTATTAATCGCCTTTAAGATATTTGAGATGAAGTTAGAAAAATAATGTGAAAAATAAATTAAGATCATGAGAACAGATAGAGGTGGAGAATTCTATGATATGATACACTGAAAGTGGACAAGCACTTGGTTCATTTGTGAAGTTTCTTCAAGAAAATGGGATTATTGCCCAATACACCATGCCTAGTTCACGAGACTAGAATGTTGTGGCTGAGAGAAGAAACTAAACTTTGATGGACATGGTTAGGAGTATGCACAGCAACTCCAAACTTCCTAAATCCTTGTGGACTAAAGCTCTTAAAATGAAAGTGTATATATTAAACCGAATTCCAACTAAAGTTGTTTCAAAGGCGCCAATTGACTTGTGGAAAGGTTGGAAACTGAGTATACACATTTGGGGATGCTCGTTTGAAGTCAGGGTTTATAATCCACAAGAAAAGAAACTTGACCCAAGGACTATAAGTGAGTATTTCATTGGATATGTCGAAAAGTCCAAAAGATATAGATTTTATTATCCATTTCACGGTACAAAAATTGTGAAATCAAGAAATGTAAAATTTCTTGAGAATGACTTGACTAGCG
This sequence comes from Zingiber officinale, assembly GCF_018446385.1. NCBI lineage: Eukaryota > Viridiplantae > Streptophyta > Magnoliopsida > Zingiberales > Zingiberaceae > Zingiber > Zingiber officinale. The sequence goes on along the minus strand of NC_055991.1, from coordinate 129,660,113 downwards.
GGAGTGATCATTATCAATACATAGCTTTTGAGAAATATTACATTAATAATCAACCACCTTATTGAAGTTATGGATAAGTTGTCATTCATACCCCTCAAGCACAAATGGGTGTTAGACAACCAATTGAGGAGATTCCGTAAAATATTGATGAAAATCTAGTCGATCAAATTGTTAATAAGGAACAATAAGAAATTATTCAACAGATTGAACAACAAATTCCTCAAGAGGATAATTTAAGAAGATTTACTAGAATAAGGAAATCAATAATACCTAGTGACTATGTTGTGTATCTACAAGAATCAGATTTTAATGTTAGAGATGAAAATGATCCTGAAACATTTTCACAAGCCATAAGTTGTAGTGAATCAAAATTTGGTATAATGCTATGAAAGAAGAATTGAATTCTATGACATCAAATGGAGTCTAGGATCTTGTCGATTTGCCCGATAATGCAAAAATCATAGGATGTAAATGGGTCTTTAAAATAAAGAAGAACTCATTGGGCAATATTGAGAGATATAAAGCAAGACTGGCTAAAGGATTAACTGAAATAGAAAGAATTGACTACAAAGAGACATTTTCTCCTATCTCTAAGAAAAATTCCTTCCACATTATTATGGCATTGATTGCACATTTTGACTTAGAATTGCAACAAATAGATGTGAAAACTATGTTTCTTAATGGAGATTTAGAGGAAGAAGTTTATATGAAACAACCATAAGGTCTTTTCTTTAGTAATGGTGATCACTTGGTATGCAAGCTCAAGAAATTCATATATTGATTGAAACAAGCTTTCCGTCAATGGTATTTGAAATTTCATGATGTCATCTCTTCATTTGGTTTCTTGGAGAATGTCATAGATCAATGTATATACTAGGAGGTCAGTGAGAGCAAGATTTGTTTCCTTATTCTCTATGCAAATGGTATTTTACTTACAACCAATGATAAGGGTTTACTATATGAGATAAAATAATTTATCTCTAAGAACTTTGATATAAAAGAAATGGGTGACGCATCTTATGTCATTAGCATTAAGATACACAGAGACAGATTTCAAGGAAACTTGGTTTGTCTCAATAAACCTATATGGACAAAGTTTTAGAGAGATTTCAAATGAAAAATTGTTTACCAAATATAGCTCCCATTATGAAAGGTGACAAATTTAATATGGATCAATGTTCAAAAAATAACTTTGAAAGAGAACAAATGAAAAAATATTCTTTATGCTTCTGCTGTCAAAAGCTTGATGTATGCTCAAGTCTGCACTATCCCTGACATTGCATTTGTTGTTGGTATGTTGGGAAGATATCAGAGTAATCCATGTGTAGACCACTAGAAAGTTGTAAAGAAGGTGATGAGATGCCTTCAAGGGACTAAAAACTACATGGTTGTATTTAAACGAGCTGAGAATTTAGAAGTAATTGATTACTCTAATGCAGCTTATCCTGGCTACATTGATTCACGAAAATCAACTTCTAGATATATTTTTATGCTAGCCGATGGAACTGTGTCTTGGAGAAGTGCAAAGTAGATGTTGATTGTCATTTCCACTCGCATGTTGTTTGGATGAAAAGTTTCATTTCGGGTTAGAATTGTGAATTCTATTTCTCATTAAGGATATATTGTAACAATTCAACTGCTGGCCTTATGACTAAGAACAATAAAAGTAAGAGTTGAACTAAGCATATTGACATTAAGTATCTAGCTATAAAAGAATGTGTTAGAGATAAGACGGTGGTTATTGAACACATTAGCACTAAATTGATGATTGTTGATATTTTGACTAAGGGCATATCACTGTTGAAATTTAGGGATCAAGTAGAGAGGATGAAACTTGGTTCTCTTATATAATTTTTATTGTTAGAACAATTTGGTTACCAATAAAACTCAATTATGATATTTTCTCATATTTGTGTACACATTAATTAATTTGAGAAATATCACTAAAGTTGGACCTTGAATAAACATAAGATTTATTCATTAAGATATATTGGTTGAGAAGCATGATACAAATGTAATACATATAAGATAATATTCGCATTTAGAGGACATATCGCCATAATTCATATTATCGTGTACACTCATTTAGTGAATGATGAGATACTTGTGTGTTAAGTGGCAGAATGTTAGAAATATTTTATTTTGATTACAAATCTTTCTTTATTAAGTGACACATATTTGTTAAGATTTTATTTATGCACAATCCTTGTCTTAATTAAGAGGGCATATATTGCAAGATTTAAATGTGCATAATTAATTGAAATCTTACCTTAATATGTATATCATATCTTTTAATCAACAAAAGTGGTGTTCAAGCGTTTGCCAAATATCAATGGTCGGAGATAACAATCAATTTATTGTTTCGCAATCAGTTATCATATTTATTTAGTACAAAGCATGATTTAAAGGTCTAATAGTTTTGCCTCAAACTATGGTGTAATTGTAGTGTGTCTATGTAGTCTTTCAAGCATTCATGGTTTGATTTACAACTATAGCATTCTGCAGGGCATTTTTCTCTGGTAAAATGATAAATTTGAAATGTTGGAATGTTGGGCTGTCGTTTGTGAGCACTTTCAGATTTACCTTGATGGCCGGTAAAAAACGTCCATGGGACACAAGGGCGGAGCTAAGCTATTAGTTCACTGTAGGCGCGGTCATTTATGCTACCTGGTGAGACAACAATGTGGCAGTCTCACCAACATCTAGTACCCCCATCAAGTAACAACATAGCCCCGCAAGGCAGCGGCTGCTTGTGAGGTGGTTGCACTGTTGCCTTGCAGGCAATGGCCACTTCACGAGCGGCCGCATTGCTGTTTAGCAAAGCAGCGGCTGCATTGTTGCTTGGTGGGGCAACAATTGCTTAAGAGGTTGCCAGGTCGCTACCTTGTGGGGCACAGAAGCGCACCTTGCATCTTTTTTGCTAAACAAGAAAAAAAAATAAGGTTATCTTTGAGCAGAATTCCTTACTTGTGCAAAGGGCATGCTATGCAAAGGATATTGCCTGCTTAAGAGAGGGAAGGAGACGAAGGGACATTGCTGTTTTGCTGTGGAAAGGGAAGGAGATGGAGTGTTGCCTGCCGCGGAGAGGGAAGGAGACGGTCCAGACAGAGAACATTGCTTGCTAACTTGCTACGGAGAGAGAAGGAGACGCCCAGACTAAGGGCATTGCTTGCAGCAGAGAGGAAGGTTGGAAGGAGGTGAAGCCGAATTGATTGCTGTGGAGAGAGAAAGGAGATGAACAATTTAGGCTTTAGGGTAAAAATATGTGTAATAATTTTTTTAAAAAATTTTGTGGTCATGAGAATGGCTTTTGCCTTGACTCCGATGGTGTCTAAGAGCAGCGGTGGCAACGTCTTTCGTATGAGGCTGGGCAACAAGTTCTTTGAGAGATTGCAATTCATTACATAACTCGAGTGGCTATTGGGATCACATCTACGAATATCTTAGGTCTAAGTCGGTCATTCCCAAAATTAATCCGTCTGAAGGATTGAATATTTTGTGCTAGCTATAAAAAAAAAAGAAAAAAATGAAAGAAATTTTTGTAGAGTGTCAAGCCATTTGTATTTGTTAAGGAGCTCATGTCCAAGTGGTGGTAACCTCGAGCCCAAGCATATTTTCCCACTCCACCATAGCCCACCTCAGAGTGGGTAGGGATCTTCTAGTTCAAGGTTCTTGGACCAGTCTTAATCTCTTGTTTATTCATTAGTTGGGTGGACTGGATCTCATCTGTCAAATAGATGAGATCCAATCTATCCAACCAATAAATGAACAGGACTTCTTCTGGTCCAGAAAATTACGGACTAGAGGATCTGGGTGCTGCATGGGTGACAATTTTGTAGAAAATATATGTTCAATATAATTATCTATTAATTTTCAAGATTTTATAAGTCATAAGAACTCCTCAAGGACCTCACAGAATTTGTGTAAGCTGCAAAGAAAGGGAGCAGCTACCTTCCACATGCCTCGCCGCTTACTCATTAATACAAAGCCTCTCCATCTAAAGGGAGGTGCCCTGCCACTCAGTTGTAAATCGGGAAGTACTCACGAAAGTCCATCTAAATGATTCTTAGGTTTCCCACATGCATGAACTCTCTCTCTTACATTTATATATGGATGCATGCTTATCTGTCCCTCCCAAAGTGCATCAAACTTAACCCACTGGCGAGGGCAACCCTAAGAGCACATGCACCTTCAAACCCTTGTGCCCCATGAACAGTCTTATCCATAATCCATATGGGGCATAATTGAAGGTTATGCCCACTAATGATTGTGCACTGCGCACCAAACATCTAGACATTGATTGATAGGGAATTAAGTGAAAGAGGGTAGAGACAAGGATCGAAGGAAGTTACGTTACATAAAGGTCATTTCGGTTTTTGATTTCTTAATTCCTTATAAGTTGCCACTTCTGTTTAATTTATAAGAAAGTTCAGAAACAGTTGCAATTCAATGAAAGAGTTTCTCTATATATTTTTTTAGTAAAAGGGAATCGGGAAGTGCTCATCGAATCTTATCTAAATAACCAATATTTTTATGACCGGTTTTCACTGGAGAAAAAAAATTGTTAATGAGTCTAGAATAGTCTATGACTGTGATCCATCCATATTTTGTCATTTACATGCATAGAGCAATTATTAAATTGAAAATTAATTAGAAAATAGTAATTATGAAGGTTGGCTGTATGCAATTAATCAATGAAACCTACTTAATAAAACTTTATATTATAAAAAATATTAATGTTTTTGATCCGGCAGTAAGGATGGGGACCTCCCTTTAAGGGAAGTCAATGCCACGTAGAGGTCAAAAGTCAAAAGGCCGACCGGAAAAGGGGGGCCGACCGGTCGAACGGGGTATAAGCAGAAGCGAAGATAACCCGACGGGGAGTCGGGTCTCCGACGCTCATGGTAAGCTAGGTCGCCGGGCCGAGCAGGTATAAGTAGCCCGCTCGGCCGAGGCATAAAGCAGTAATGTTGTGAATAGTTTCATCCGGGCACCCGAGCACCCGACCTGAAATCTCCCGAGCGGATCCGTACCTAAGTCCGGTCGGACGCGATGGGACTGCCGAGCGGCCGGACGCTCGGCGCAGGAGCAGAAAAGACAAAAGGGCAAGGGCAACATCAGGAAACATCTTCTGACAACAAGCATGTCCAGTGACCAAGCCCTATGCTGAACCTTACGACAGAAGGTTCTAACGTCCCATCAGAGAGATGCTTGGACTGTAGCGGTATGGGCTTGTCAGAGCAGCTTGCCTGATACATATGTGTGCAAGCTGCTCTGACAAGCCCATACTGAGGTATGATAAGAGGACACGTATTCGCCTCGGTATGTGTGCATCAGCCTCCTCATAGCTCTATATAAGGGTCCTCATACTTCGCCGGAGGTACGCAATCTTGGATCTTGGAAGCCACTTCCTTAGTTTCCTCTTGCCTGACTTGAGCGTCGGAGGGTCGTCGCCGGGAACCCCTTCCCGGCCCGACTTCTTTGCAAGTTCGCCGGAGCTCCATACGGCCAGTCAGAAATCCACGTCATCAGTTCGAAGAGTACCACGTACCTAGCATCCATCAATTCAGCGTTCGGACAGGATCAATTTTAATCCGCTGTATGTGTAATATTAGCATGTGAGTTCATTTAATTTTTGATAGCCTAATAACGTCAAGGCACCTTGAAATTAAATTAAAAGTAGTTTCGAGGGAGAAAAATGTATACAAACATGTGCAGAGTTTAATATATATTGAAATTACACTTTTTTCAAGCAATTGACCTAGTATAACTCTCCTCCGTATCTTCACTATAGTCGAGAGCTCCAGGTCGATCATCTCAAAAATAGTTAATGAGATTAATTAGAATTATCATATTATATAGTCGAGAGCTTGTCCCCACGGGCTAATTGAGATGATAAATGGCATGATTGATGTCATATAAGGTCTAGGGGTCAATTCTCGGGGTTGAGTGGTTGACGGAGCGTAAACCCTTGCAACCTGTGTAAACCTCACCCCCTGTCATTTGCGTTCTCAGTCATCGTGATTTACTTCCTCCATGTTAATGCTGGGGCGGGCTGGCGAATAATGAAAATGCTTATTAGAATTGAGTGAAAATACACAAAAATGATTGCACCTACTCAAATTAAATGATAACACTTGGAAATTCTATATAAAAACTTTTCTACATCTTCACAATGAAGTTGATCCTGCTTTGATTTACTAGTTTCCTAGGCAAAATTGAACCAAACTATTTTTATATATATATGTGAACAAATCAGCCCAAAAACAAACCTTTCGGTTGAAATTAACATAACCAAAAGATTAGGTTTGATTTTGAATGGGTTCGAGTTAGACCAAAATTTATATTATAATTAATTAGTTGTTAGTCATTCAAACAATAAAAGAACGTTCGAAGATGTAAAATTCCTTTGATTTCTTAATGACTATATATATATATATATAATAACTAAAGGGACTAGTATGACTACAATGTCTATGTAGGTCGCCTGCCGTGGTGTCTGATCAGATACCTAACAAGTGTGCAAACAAAAGGAGAAGAATTAATTAAGCATTATATTAATTAATCACCCATGTTTGTTTGAAGGTAGAAGATTAAGAGAGAAACTGAGGTACAGTGCAGTGGCACGTCGTAGTTAGCTAGCTAGCTATAGCTTCTTGTCACTTATTGTTAATAATGAGACGAAGAAATTATGGACTTGCATGGGAACTGTTGCGAGGTATATGTGCATGCATGTGCTTGCATGTGCAACCGTCCCGTTTTCAGTAACCCTAACAGCGAAGACAAACACCACCACCACCACCTCCTTCCTCATGGCGATGGGGCTCTTAATTAATTCTCTGATTGCCAACTCCCTCTTTATGTTTACTTGCAAAGGCATGGTGCACTACATGTCTACCTACTTCCTTCTTCAGCAGCCATCTACCCATGTTCCTCTTCTAATTATATGTATTTGATGGTCCCAATCTTATACTTCACAGCTTGCAAAGACCCAGCTATACGATGAGTGTATATACACTACTTGTACTGATTGTAATAATTAATTAATTAATTAGTCTGATATCAATTGTTTGTTTATTTGTCACTGCTATGATCGCTTGTGAATATCGATCCGTCGAAAGAACGACCAGATTCGATCGACAGATCTTCGTGGATTACGATGAAACCGCTTGCATGCGCATGCAGCGGAAGGTCGTAAATCCTCGAATGCAAATTAGCTAGTGATCCAGCACAAACAGTAACTAAATTGATGGAGATAGATCACGTTCCTCGGTGGGGCCCTCCGCGGTATCCAACACCAGAGCTGTTAGACGCGTGGACCAAACATGAGATCCCACGTGCACGTGTTCCCCCCTACACGTACGCTGCTTTTGGAATTCCCTGGCTTCCCCTCCATCCAGTTGGCTCACACCTCTCTCTCTCTCTCCTTCTTCTTCTTCTATATATCGTCTTCCCATACCTTCAGTTCATATCCGTCTCCTCCTATTTCCTCTACTTGTTAATTCATGGAGGACGAGGAGGAGAAGAAGAAGAAAGAATTGCAGCTCATAAGGCGGCCGTGGCGGAGGGAAGGGCGGCAGTCGGCAGCGGTGCGGAGGAAGGTGAGGAGGCTGCAGAGGCTGGTGCCGGGCGGGAAGGAGTTGCAGCCGGAGCAGCTCTTCTTGCAGACGGCGCGGTACATACATCGGTTGAGGCTGCAAGTGCATGTCCTCAGAGCTCTCTCCAATTTGGACCCACCGTCGCCATGATTAATCAGTTGATTGATTCCTAAGTATTCGTTTCAATAATATTCTCTATATTGGATACGCCATCTTTTTTAAGATCTACGATTGGATGGGGATGATTTTCATTTTTCAGTCTATCGATTGATTTGTTTGTGCATAGTTTATAAAATTTGGATATAGAGGTTTATATATATCTGATGTGCTGGTTTAATGTGAGTTGTTTTTTTTTTTATCGATTGGGGAAAACATGTGGAAGATCATAATTTAGTGTTCATGAATTTATGGAGAGGTTTTAATTATTGTCTTACATAATATTTGAGATGGACTATAAAAATATATTATACTCTTTCTAAATATCTCTCTCTCATGAATTCTTTCTTTCTTTCTTTTTGTTTTTGAGTCAAATCTCTACTATCTATCTTGTTCTATCTTCACATCTTCATTTAGTTACATAAGATAAACTAGAAGTAGCTAGAAATCAAGAATACTGTTATTGTAGCTTAGACAAGCTGTGTACTTAGTTGCATCCCTCTCTTTAGAGTAAAGAAACAATTGTCATCACCATAAAAGCTCAATTAGGTATACTTAGAGAGCACGTATATGTTTCAGTTGTTGCCTAATTATGGATAAGTAATTGTCTTTTTTTGCAATGGTTTCACATGAATATTAATGCATGTAACAAAATGTAATGATTTTTTTCAAAGAATTTAGCATGAATATGTGTGTGTATGTGTGTGGAATTGAATCCTATGTATCAAAATATTTTATTAGAGGTAAAAGACTTCATATCTAGTATGCCATTCATTCAAATAAGTCATGTTTACTGAAGTGTACATGTTCTTTTAAACACATGAGCGTTTCTTGTTTGATACTCTACATCCACTAAATGGCCATAAAAAGCTTCTTAAAGTTGTAGACCCGGACTAGACTAATTAAAGATTCATATACCATGGATTGCCTCCATATTTGTGAATTTTGTTTCACATGCATTATGTTAGATTTGAAAGCAGTGGAAGACCATCAATGACAAAGTGTGTGAAGGAACAATTTGATTCATCAATGGCAGAGTAGCAAATAAGATGATCAAAGTTTGAATCTCATACTCAAGAAAAAGAAATAGTAATTTAGCGATGAATTTTAGCAACGAAAAAATTTCATTGTAAATTAGCAACAAAATTTATGACAAACAAAGTAATATATCGTCGTAAATTAGCAATGAACTTTACGACAAAATAAATTGTCCCTAAATTAGCAATAAACCTATTTGGTCGTAAAATTCGTTGTTAACAATAAATTCGTCACTAAATTCGTCTTAAATTTGTGAAGAAAATTCAATTCGTCGTTAATAAATTTGTCGAATTCTTTATTCAGAGTTCATTTCCAATTTGATGATGAATCCAAGATTCATCGCCAATTTCGTGACGAATTGAAACTTCATCGCTAAATTTAAAGATTATCAAACTTAAAGATCTTCACCAAATTTAAATATCGAGAGGGATTTCAAATTTGGCAATGAATGTAAATCTACTTGTTGTTCTTAATCAGGAGCCTACTGAAGAAGAATAAGAAGAAAGGTAGCAATTTTGATTGTCTGACCAATTACAATATTTTACTTTGTAACAACAAGAATAAGAAGAAAAAGTCATCTACTTGTGATAATAAGAACAATTTCTATTCAACTTGAAAAGTAGAAATTTTGGGAAAAATATATGTATCGAAGAAGAAGTAGAAATCATCTGCTTGTAATAATGAGCACAATTTCGATTAGAATTGAAAAGCAAAAGTTAAAATTTTGGTAAAATCCAAGTACCTGAAGGAGGGGAGGAGGAGGAGGAAGCATGCAGGTGATGATGGACATGCTTATTTAACCATCAAAGAAGTAATTGCAATCAGTAAAAATCCTAATTGATTGCATAACCACATAAACAACAAAATCCGAATTAACTAGGCAAAGAATCAAGATATGGTCGTCGTTGCCCTAATTGATAAGAGAGATTACTAACCGGAGGAGCAGTCGTTGAGGTTGCCGACGCCATAGGCCCTAGCGATATGGTTGGTCCTCTCGATGGTGAGGTTAAAGGCACTGGAGATTTTGGGGTCGATGAGGATGGCGGCTGAGGAGAATCGTCATGAGGGTGAGATTCGAGAGAGCAAGGCTAGGGTTTCAGAGTTCGAAGACGGCTTCGACGATGAGAAACGCGAGAGTGAGAAAAAAAAGAGTATTTTTGGGCCCTGGCAAGGGTCTTGGTAATTCTGGCCTAGGGCCGGCTCTGCAGGAGAAATATGATGAGATAGAGCTAGTATTAAAAAGTTTAGGTGCTAGTGATGATAATGACCAATCTGAACCCTCTGTTGGTGATAAGATGAGTATATGGCTGGAGGCGGGTGGGGGACTAAAAGGGCGAGGATATTGGGAATAAGTTATTTGAGTAGAACTCATAGAATTGTTGGTACATCTTCTTCCACCCTACCAGCAGTAAGAGTACAAATAGAAACTTGACTGAAGAGGTTAGCAATTTGAAGGGGATAATATGACAAAGGGATCAAAAATAAGGAAATTAGCAAATTGTGCCAACAACAGGAATTCATAATGTGACTCTTCAGTTAAGTTCCGCTCCAAGCCAGATTCCTCCCTGTTCTAGTGATGATGGTGATGACGATGATGATAATGATGGTGGTGGCGGTGATGCTTTTTTATGAATTTGTTATGTATGAATGTTATTTGTCTAAGAATTAGTGCTTTTGAACATTTATTATTTGATTGAGTTTGTGAACCCTTTATTTTTATATTTTTATTAGTATTTGATCCTGTCCGAACGCTGAATCAACGGACGCTGGGCACGTGGCGCTCTTCGGGTTGCTGATGTAGATATTCGGCTAGTCTCACGAAGCTCCGGCGAACCTGCACAGAAGTCGGGCCGGGAAGGGGTTCCCGGCGGCGACCCTCCGACGCTCAAGTCAGGTAAGCAAGTGGTGGAAACAGTAGCTCAAAGCTTGTAGAACGCGTACCTCCGGCGAAGTCTGCGGCTCTTTATATAGAGCGGTGGAAGCGCTTCTACACGCCCACCGAGGCGCGTACGTGTCCGCAGCCCATACCTCGGTATGGGTTTGTCAGAAAGCTTACCTGACGCCATACTTCTGTAAGACCGTTGAATTCGATAGAGGGGGGGTGAATATTGATTCGAAAATCTCGAGTTAAGACGCAGCGGAAAAGTAAAGAAGTAAAGAGATGAACACTGTTGATTTTTACTTCGTTCGGAGCCTGTGACGACTCCTACTCGAAGGCCCGTACTCCTTGAGTACTTTCGTTGGGCAATTCACTAGCAATTCGGATAATTACAATTTACGTACAAATATTGCTAATGAAAAGAAAGAAAACAAAGCTAACCGACAAACAATGAATTAAAAAGAGAGCCGGAGTAAGTCGTCGGAGCTTTGTGAACGTCGTTGGAGCGCAGAGCAGCAGAGTGATTGGACTCAGAGTTCTCAGAAGACTGATGTGTTGAAGCTCCTGCCTGGGGCTTCTTTTATATGCTCGGGCGGCTGGATCCCTTCCGAGCGCTGGAATGTGACGTAACACTCCCAACCAGCATGCTCCAAGTGTCAACGTCGTCCGGGATAAATTTGCCTCCGGCGCTGGATCCTTCCAAGCGCCGGACTTCGGCGCCCGAGCCATTCCGGCGCCGGACCTCATTCCCTACCTGCAAAACAGTGTTAGTCCGAGGCAAATAAACCCTGCAGCACAGTTTGTTAGCACATTTTTACAGATACGCTAAGTAATAAAAATTAGCATCAAGAGTATGACTTAGATTCCGTCTTTCCGAGACCGGAATCTAGTCACGATCTCGACTTAGATATCCGAAATGGATCTAAGCCGGATCGACGCCTAATGTTCCCTTCCCGGGAACGCGTCCTCGCAGTCACTCCCCTCCAGTGACTTACCTTACTTACCTGCCAGACGTCCGGTCAGCCCGTCGACCCGTCTGGACTTCTCGCCAAGCGTCCGGTCAGCCCGTCGACCCGCTTGGACTTCTCGCCAGCTATCCGGTCAGCCCGTCGACCTAGCTGGACTTTTCCTGCACACTTGATCAAAGTGTCAGACAACAACACAACTAACTTAACCTATTTGTCATTCATCAAAACCTGGGTTAGACCGTTAGTGCTACCCGCACCAACAACTTCAACAGTCCCATCGCGCCTTCGATGGGACAACAGGACACACCGTTGTCAGTCTAGGAGTATGGCCTAGCCATACGACTTGACGGCTGTCAGCAGATGTTCCTGTCCCTATTTACCCACCGCTGGCCAGGACGTCCATCCGACCGGCTAGACGAAGAGCGCCGTCCCGCCGTCCATAATTCCCTGCGCCGTCCGGGCGGCGCACCCATTACGTCCTGCCTTCTCTTAGGCCTTCCGCTCGGTCATTATGTACTATTTCATTGAGCGTCGGAACCCCGATCCCTGTCAGGGTGCCTTTTACTATCAGATGTTTACTGGTAGACCGATCGGCCTGCCCTTTTCTCATGAGTCCGGTCGGCTCACCCTTCTTCGACGGACCACCTGGCCTTTTGACCTCCACGTGGCGTTGACCCCTCGTTAGGGGGTCTCAGGCTCTTACCACCGGATCACTTGCCTTCCCCTCGAGTCTAGTCGAAGGAGGCGAAGTCCGACTGACTGGACTGCCGATCTGACTGAGCAATGATCACTGTATCAGGCCGCTCGGCCAGGCATAGGGATACTCATCCGTTCGGCGGTATCCTGTCTGTGCCTTGTGTTCTCTTGGAATCCATGTCTGATGCTCTCCCTTACTACCCATCACGTGCGCCGCGCACGGTAAGGGGAGCTCATTAAATGCGGCCAGTATCCTGCTGACATGTGGCGATCGTGCGTTTGTCAACGTATGGCGGTGGCGTCACTTCCGATGGGACAACCGCCGTTTGAAATGAACGGCTGGATGATGACCTCGTTTTCGACGACCTGGATCGGACGGTGTAAATTGATCGCGGCCGCCCTTATAAAGCTCCCGATCCCAACTCTTCGCCGCATTTCGACCTTATCGTCTCCAGCCATCCCCCTGTTCCTTTTTTCCGGCAACCTTGCGTTTCAGCTCTCCGACGACTCTACAGCCCCCCTTTGATCGTCTTCCTTGCCCGTAAGGATTCTTTTTCCTTGCTGCCTCTCCTTTTTTCTCTCTATTAGCTATTTCTTTCATCATCCCACATTCTTTCCCTGTTTTTACTTCTCCCTCCTTCCATCGCGCGTCCATCCCTAGCCTTATAACATGACCAACACCTCACAGCCGACCGGCGGTGCTCCGGGTCTATGGTACTCGACCATGAAAAGCCGGTTCGACGAGGAGGACGCCTTGCGCCTCACTCGAACCTATGATCTGCCGACCGACCACCAAATAGTGTTAGCCACACCGGCCGATCGGCCTCACGAACCGCCGCCCGGCACCGTTCTATTCTTCCGAGACCAATTTTTGGCCAGGCTACGTTTTCCACCCCACAAGTTCTTCTTACAAATTTGCAATTATTTTCGCATTCCGCTCGGCCAGGTAGTCCCCAACTCCATTAGGCTGTTGAGCGGAGTGATAGTCCTTTTTAAACTGAACAACATCCCCCTCGAGCCTAAGATTTTTCACTACTTTTTTTATCCCAAGCAAGCCGAGTAGGGTACCTTTATTTTCCAATCTAGGATAGGTTTCGTCTTTTTTGATAATATGCCGAGCTCCAACAAACATTGGAATGAGCACTTTTTCTATGTGCGTTTTCCTGAGCGGCCAACTTTTCGCACCAAGTGGCAGACGGCGATGCCGGCGCAACCGGAGCTCGGCAAATTTAGAGGTGATGCGGCCTACCTTCATGCGGCCGAGCGGTTGGTGGGTCAGCGCTATCACATTGGCAAGCTGCTCCTCCCAGGAGTAATGTATATATTCGGCCTGTCTTCCACCCCAGCCGATCTGCCCTGCAACATGAGTAAGCGATTCTCATCCCTCCTTTTTCTTTTGTTCTAATTGATTTAATCTTTGTTTCTGCAGCTGAAGTTATGTGGCGTGCTAAGGCGACCGAGAAGCTCAAATTGAAAGCCGTTCAGATTGAGGCGGTGAAGAACAAGGAGGTCGCCGAGCGGGGCCTTGATCCAGCCGATCCGACCGGCGAATTAGGCAAGGGGACTCAGGATGCCCTTGAAGCCTTAGCAGCTACTACCTCTCCTGACGAGGCAGCGGGCGGCACAGAACCTTCTACCCAAGCCGAGGTAGAGGGTCGTTCGGCCGATGACGTTCCGCTAGTCACTCGGAAGCGACGACGACCGGAATCTGCATCTGCCTCAACTCCACTTGATGAGTCACAGCCCGAGCGAGGCGCGGATGCTCCGGTGTTGTCCGGGATGGTTTCCCTAGAGAGTACCCCGACCCCACATGGCTCTCCGAGGGCAAGCTCTGAGGTGCCGCCGTCCAGCCCTTCAAGAACTCTGCGCCGTATCAGGCGTTTGGGCAAGCTTCCTTCCTCGTCCACCGGTGGGCCGTCCGGTAAGGCCGATGCTTTTCAGAGCGAGCCGAGCGGCTCAAATTTAATTAAAATCGTCCTGCGCCTCCCCTCAGAGGAATACATGGCTGCTGCTGATCGACCAGTGGTCCCCGAGCAGCAGATCACCTTGACGGGCCCTCTTGCACAAGCTTGGGAGGACGCTCGGCGCCGAATAAAAGCGATGACTCCCGGGCAGCTCGGCGACAGCAACCTTCAACAGGCCACCGGGGTATGCTCTTTTTCTTTGTTCGTGTATTTGAATTAAGTTTTTAACCTGTTCACCTTTGCTCGTAGAACTGGGTGGAGCAAATTGCCGTTAGCAATCGGTTGGCCGAGCTGGAGGATGAACTGAAAAAACTCAAGGCCGCGGGAGATAGCCGACAGTCGACGGCCGATCTGGAGAAGGCCAAAAAATTACTGGAGGCCGAACGGAAACGAGCTTCCGATCTAGCGAGCAAGGTCGTTCGGCTCGAAGCGATGATCAAACAACGAGATAAGGAGATCAAGACGGCGACCACCCGGAAGCGCCGGGTCATCGATGACATGGACCGAATGAAGGTGGAGATCAGAGGGCTGGAGCAACGCATCAAGGATCTGGATGCTCTTCTGGCCACCGAGAAGGAGGCCACTCGGCCGATCTTCAAAGATTTGATGGAGATTTGAAGGATCTCCAAGCTGCCAGCGACGCCGCCCACGCAGAGCTCAAAGAGTATCAAGAGGGGGAGTCGGCTCGTTCCGACGAGGTGAGGAAGGTATTCGTCCGCTCGGATGCCTTTGGGGAGAAATTTACTGACAAGATCTCCCTCACCTTTGAAGAGGCGATCAAAGCGGCTGTGGATCACTTAAAGGCCAAAGGCCACCTGCCCGCCGAGTTGACCATCCCTCCCGAGGACCTCGCGACCGTGATGGGCGCCATCCCTGATGCTCTTTTTGATTTCGACGCATGAGGAGTGCTTCTTATGAACTTTTTTGTATCCCCACCGTTCGGCCAAACTTATTTTTGCTGTAACTATAGATAATCTTTTCCTTTCCTTCAGCTTTTGTTTTAGCAAGAAATTTTTCTTTCATCATGTGTGAAGTGTTCTTTAAAACTCCTCCGCTCGGCTTCACTCTATAACGTGGACCCAAGCCGCCTGCCTTCAATAACGTCTTTCGCCGCGCAATTAAGCAGCCGCTCGGCGCGCGAACGCCACCCGTTCACTTGCTCGCATTTTTAATTCTAATTAACCATCTTTTGCTTTGCGCCTTACTTCAAAGGGGTTTTCCATAGATTTTGCTATGCGAGCCGCTCAGCTACTCAGGGGTCTTAAAGAACAAGCTTTGTCGTCGATCGGCTTCTTACCGCCGGAATATATTACATGGATGACTCTCCCGCTCCGACGTTGAAGGCAAGTGATCCGGTGGTAAGAGCCCGGGACCCCTAATGAGGGGTCAACGCCACGTGAAGGTCAAAAGGCCTGGTGGTCCGTCGAAGAAGGGTGAGCCGACCGGACTCATGAGAAAAGGGCAGGCCGATTGGTCTGCCAGTAAACATCTGGTAGTAAAAGGCACCCTGACAGGGATCGGGGTTCCGACGTTCAATGAAACAGTAAATAATGACCGAGCGGAAGGCCTAAGAGAAGGCAGGACGTAATGGGTGCGCCGCCCGGCCGGCGCCGGAAATTAGGGCCGTCCGGACGGCGCTCTTCGTCTAGCCGGTCGGACGGACGTCCTGGCCGGCGGTGGGTAAATAGGGACAGGAACATCTGCTGACAGCCGTCAAGTCGTATGGCTAGGTCATACTAGACTGATAACGGGGTGTCCTGTTGTCCCATCTGAGGCGCGATGGGACTGTTGAAGTATGGCGTCAGGTAAGCTTTCTGACAAACCCATACCGAGGTATGGGCTACGGACACGTACGCGCCTCGGTGGGCTTGTAGAAGCTCTTTCACCGCTCTATATAAAGAGCCGCAGACTTCGCCGGAGGTACGCGTTCTACAAGCTTTGAGCTACTGTTTCCACCACTTGCTTACCTGACTTGAGCGTCGGAGGGTCGCCGCCGGGAACCCCTTCCCGGCCCGACTTTTGTGCAGGTTCGCCGGAGCTTCGTGAGACTAGCCGAAGATCTACATCAGCAACCCGAAGAGCGCCACGTGCCCAGCGTCTGTTGATTCAGCGTTCGGACAGGATCAATATTGTTAATTTATTTTGAACAGGGTTGGTTAAGCTAAGACAAAGAGAAAAAAAATAAGAGGAAGTATGAAAGAAAAAGAAAGTGTCTATCCAAGACGAAGAGGATTATGATCTCTTTCTTTTTTTTATCTTTCCTCTATTTTGAGACCTTTTTCATTTGGATATGATGACTTGTTGAACTTAAAGATGGTTAGATTGGAATGTTGATTATTTTTGGATATGATGACTTATTTGAGATTATTTAAGTTTGTTTGTTTGTATTTGTAACTTTATGTGTTGTATGAATATGATGTGATGGGAGTTATTATGTTGTATGTATGCATAGGTTGTCATATGTTGTAGTGTATGAATTGGAATTTTGTGTCTGATGATCTGAAATAAACAGGTTTGGTTGTACTATTTGTATACCAAAATGGACATATTCTCGGGAAAAAATTTACGTTTTGCGATAAATTTTGTGACAAACAATTTTTGTCACAGAATTATCTTAAATCACTATGTATTGTAAATTTGTGATGAAAACCGATTTTCGTCGTAGATTTGCGACAAATCCATTTTCACCGCTAATTTGTGATGAAACCATTTTCATAACAAATTTACGACGAAAATTGATTTTTGTCGCAAATTCGCATTTAGGAATTTGATGTGAATTGTTCGACAAATTTAGTTTTCATAGTAAAATTGCAACAAATTTGACTAAAAAAAAGTTTGTCAAAATTTACGATGAATTTGCATTATTTTATCATAGAATTTGGTGATGACTTATTCGAGACTTATTAAAAAAATTTATCACAGATTTTTTCGCAAATCACCTTTTTTTTAGTGTCAATAGGGACGAATATTATAAAATTTAATTTTAAGTATGCATAGGTTATGCTTCGAATTTACATCCGGATGTCCTTATGAAGTCGAGGCCTATTTGAAACACCCCTCATGGTATATGTAATTTCATACCCGATCATGCACGTCTAAGTAATCTCACCTCATCAATTTCATATTCAATTTGGGTCAGTCTAATAATTAGAGCGGTCCGTTCCCAATGTAAAGTTCACACTCACGACTCAACGTCGAACTGAATCGATTAAAGACCACCCTTGAAGATCCTTTAAATCCTCCACATCGCTTTGAAAAGGAGATGCTACAATGCAAATACAACTGGGTAATGCATTTGAACTTTGGTAGGATTAAACACAAGACCATTTTCGTCATTTGAAGTTAATTTGAGCAATGAATGAAACAACAGTTCGAAGTTTAGAAAATTACAAATACGCTAGTTGGAGATTGAACCACGAGTGTTTGGGTGACAGTCTGGATGTCCTACCATGACATCATAACCTCAGGGATAAAATGTCGGGATAAATTTTTTATAGTGACCGGTCCCACCGTCAAAATGACCTCATATATCAGAAAACTCCCTAACTTGGCCCCCTAAGGGATTTTTTAGAGGTAGGGTACTGTTAGCCCCCTAACTCGGCGGCTAGACAGGGCACAAGGATTGACTCGTTGCTCCTTTGATCTAGCCTATTGGGCATATGCGCGGGACACATGCTAAGCAGCAGAGACTTTGGACAGTGCACGGTGGCTGTCCAAGCCCAAGTCTTGCAGGAGGCAGACTTGGCAAATGTTCAAGGCGTGGCATGTGCGCAAGGCATGCCAAGCGAAGCGGCAGCGCGGGGCTGCCCAAGCCCAAGTCTTACAGGAGGAAGACTTGGCAAACCAGCAAGCATGGCATGGGCGCAAGCCATGCCAAGTAGCAGATTGGCAGTGCACAGGGCACTGTCCAAGCAGAAGTTTGCAGGAGGTGGATTTGGCATTCCATAGAGTTTGGCATGTGGCATATGTCAAGCAATGGAGCGACGACGCGGGGTTGTCCAAAGCCCAAGTTTTACTGGAGAAGGACTTGGCAATGATCCGGGCGTGGCTTGTGCACGAGGCACGTCAAAGTAACGGATTCGGTAGCACGTGGGGTGCTACCCAAGCCCAAGTCATGCATGTGGCAGACTTGGCGATCGGGCGAGCAAGGCATGTGTGATGGGCATGCCAAAGCAGTAAAAGTGTGGGCAGATGGACTTGTCCGTTGTGTGGGCAGATGGACTTGCTTGTGTTGCCGAAGGAGCAGACAGATGGGCTTGTATGTGTCAACGAAGGTGCGGGCAGATGGACTTGGCTGTGGCGCCAAGGGAGCAGACAGACGGACTTGTTCGTGGTGCCAAAGAGATGGAGCCGTGGGCCGAGCACTTGGTGTGCAAATAGACTTTGGCACGGGGCCAAAGAAGAGGAGCCATAGATAACGCGGACAGATGGACTTGTTCGTGGTGCAGACAGATGGACTGGACGTGGTGCCAAAGGTGGACAGATGGACTGTCCATGGTGCCAAAGAAACGGAGCCGTTGTGCGAACACTGGGTGAACAGATGGACTGTTCGTGGGTGCCAACGAAGCTAGAACGTGGTCAAGCACAAGGGGTGTAGATTGACACTTAGCATGGACCAATGCAATGAAGCCATGGGACGAAGCACAAGTAGAGCATGCTGACACTTGGCGTGAAACCAATGCAGCATCATGGAGCAAAGCACAAGGGTGCAGGCTGCCACTTGGCGTGGTGCCAATGCAGCCAAAAGACATGTGGACAAGACGGTTTTGGAAGTTGAGTTAGTTGTGTACATGTGTGCAAGAGTGTGCATTGTGCACAAATTCGTGGGGAATTTGTGAAGGCGGATCATGACGAGTTGTGAGCAAATCATGAAGGATTTGTATGGGCGGATCTTGAGGGATTTGTAAGTGGCTCTATGTTGTTCACTTGTATTTCTTTATTGAGACTAATAAAGGTAGGGAGTTTTCCTGTAATTGTGCATGTTGCTTTGCTATGACTTTCTTGTGGCGTTGAGGTGCCTTTTCCTTGAGATTTCTTTGTGCCTTTGTAGTGCAATCGTTGGAAGGCTGAGAGTCAAGTGCGAGACTTGACTGCCTCGTAGAAAATGTTTGAAGGTCAAAAATTACCCCTGTGACAGGTACCACTGTTTTGATAAGAGATCTCACTGCTGAGACAACACCTTAGTCTTCAAAGGGGAGATTTGTTTGTTGCTAAGGGGACTCGAACCCGAAACCCCAGACAACACATATCTCCATACTTACCACTTGGAATAAGTCACTTCGACGCTATCAGGGAAAACAAAAAAAATGATAATCCCAGTTAGCCTCATTGACTATCCCTGAGGTGATTGGTCTGACCCCACGAAAGTTTCCCATCGATCACTAGAATAAACCAGGAAGCGCACGTGGCGGCCAGCCCAGAAGTTCAGCATCCTTTGGTTGCGGCCCCCCCCCCCCCCCTTCCATTTGGAGAAAAAAATCCTACAAATATATCACAACTAGGATTCGAACTGTAAATATCTAGGTAACAACTTGTATATCTTATCATGGTATCATAGCCCAGGGACAACTACCAAGGAAAACAAAGATACATATGTTGGTTGGCATCACGAGAGTAGTGCATCATTAAAGATTCTAATGTTGGAATGCATGCCATCTTTTGTTGGCATATGTTTACTAGTAAGAATATTCCCAATGAACCTGTCATGCAAAATATAGCATGCTTTACCAGTATTCGGGGGCATTTTTGATGCCTTCCAAGTTCCATCCGTCAAAAGCGGTCCAGAAGATCCGGTTTGATTATAGGGTATCAGTGTATCATGAACACTTTTGCTGTTTCCTACTCCTACCTATCGATTCTATGATTCCATAGCTCCCATAGTCTGTGAGAAAATTGTCAGATGGAATCAATTATCAGGAATGTTTTTGTGATGCAGAACTTACTCCCTGATAGAAGAGATTTCATGTTTGGCAAACAAGTTTGATGCACCGTGTCCACATATTCTGTAATGATGCTGATCTTTGACTCCAGTATAAATTCAGTTGCCTCCACCTACAGGAGCACCATGAGGTAGACAGTACTTCCATCCAAAAGAGTACTGGCCCAAAAAAAGCTAGAGCACCCTTTGAGAAAGAAAGCTGGTAATTTTTGTAATGGATAAAAGTTGTCACCCAACTCGATCAACAAGTGGAAATTATCTACATCTTATCGGATGGAAGTTGTCAGTCCAATCCATCGACAATGAAAGCCTCATTTGAATTTCCAGTTCGATTGTAATCACACAGAAATTTGCATCCAAATAGAGCGAGTAAGAGATGCATTTCCTTTTATTGAATAAGAATACACATCATTTTCCAGGTTGACAAATGCATGATGCTTACAATCACACTGTAAGAACTAGTATCGTCGTGACTGTAGAGAAAGAAGATCCACCAGCTGTTCTCCTTCATTCAACAATCAATTCAGACCTCATATTTAGCAATGTCCACACACAAACAAGATCCCCCTCCCTTGAGGATCTCAAACACTATGGCACTTTATTCTGAATAATTAGCAAAGTGTCATGAATTAAAGAAATTTAAGAAGAAAAAAGGGGTGGGCAAAGACAACCAATATGTGTCCTCTCACCTTAGCTGCTATCCTAACCACTAGACTAACATCACCCCACTTAAAAAATGAGGGGGAAGCTGCAAATCCCAAAAAAGCTGGTTTCACTTCCTAAAGCCTTGACCAAAAAAAGCAAACAAAAAATTCCTATAAGCTCTCCTTGACACTGTCCACCCATAAGCAATTGTTCTTCAGTTTCCTTCTTTTGTTAGGTGAAGAAGAAGAGGAAGAGGTCCTTTGGTCAATGTCAATCGATGTAAGTATAGTGGAAGGCCTCCTTGAGCGATTGATTATAACATTCTCCAGTGAATGATAACAATTAGTAATCCCCTCCTGCATATAAGAAAAAAGAAAGACAACACACTATGTAAATTTGATGGCATCCTTTAGCACATCTTCAACATCGATCAACTTCTTATATACCTCTATAAATCCAATGCACCAAGATGCTGCCGAATCCAGACCCATAATCCCATCAGTTGCATGGATTGTGGCAGCCGCAGCGAGTGATGATGGGCAGTGACTCAAGAACCTTATTTTTGTTACACCACATGTTTCAGATTAGTAGCAAAAAAAAAAAAATAGAGATCTCCTTATCATTCATACTCAAATAATTAACCTTTCAACGTTGCAAGTGTAATTTCAGTGGCTAATGCAACCAAATATTGGGCATATTTTCCTGTTGTGTCGATCTTATGAACAAAGAAGTCAATGAAAGTGAAAGGAGTCACAGATCGAAGCCTCCAATTTAATGCAGTCAGCACAAGAAGCTCCATTCTGAGAATTGCTGGAGGCTCGAAGATGAACTTTGCACCCTCAACCTAAGCACATTGCAAGAAGTGCAGAAAATAAATGATCAAGTAAAATACATTGCAATGAGACAGAGTTTGAATCTGATTACCTACCTGCAAGTCTAACAGAGATGGAAGAAATGCTTCATCCATCTTTGCAGCTAGAGACAAGCATGCCACTGACAAAAGTTGCAACGCCCATTCATTTTGCTGCACAAGTAGAATTATCATATATGAGATTAATTATCCACACATATCTCCAAATTAAGGGAGCCAACAACACCGAGTTCCATAATAGCAGAAAGATTGTTCTGAAATCTTAATCTCCATCATCTCCTATAGTCCTTTATATATCTTCTTCATCTCATTTTTAAATGATCCCCTTCAATCTATCAAAACTTAAGTACATAAAAAGGGGGAAAAGGGCATACAAATCATAGCCAAAACATGAAGATATTAGTTTCCTGGTCTCTTCCATCCACTCTGAGCCAAAAAAAATCCTCAAATCCTCAAACACGTCAGTATTCATTGTTAAATTTATGCGAGCTTCAAAGCCCTGAACTTTAATCTTAAAACTCGACTCACCGGTAGCCGATGAGAAGAGAGGAAACGATCCATGTGGTTCACGGCGAGATACGCCGTCGGTGGATGGAAGCGGTGGAATGCATGCACCAGAAAAAGAAAGCAAAGCGATCCGGCTCAATCTAACAAGAAACTGCTGTTCCAAACTACCATGCGCCGAGGAAAACACGAGGGAACCTTGAGGATCCAGGCGACGGCCTCTTGGCGGGCGGCCAAGTCGAGCGAGTTGGACCGGAAGCGGTCGGAGTAGCCGCTTCCGGGCGAGTAATCGGCCGCGCCCTCGATGAACCCGGCGACGGACTCGTCCGAGTAGTCGGGAAACTCGGCGGGGGGCCACGCAGCGGCGGCGGCGGCGGAGTCGCCGCCGCCCTCACACAGCGTGTGTTCGGCGAGCTCAGTGGCGTCCTCGCTGCAGAGCAGGTCGCAGCAGGTGGCGTTGGGGTGGTCGGGAAGAGCGAGCGGCATGGGCACCTCATGCCTCTAACATCGTCATGGAGCACCACAACCCCGCAGAGAGGATGAGGAAAGAAAGAGCCTGTAGGAGGGAAAGAAGAGGGATGTGATGATTGATGAAGAGAAGTGAGGGAACGGTAGATTTTGTTTGTCGATCGGTATATAAAATTGGAGAAGTATGGATAGCACCGTAAAATAAATTTAATATTCAGTTTAATAAGAGTTTTTGTTGGTGAATAAGTTTGATGTTCAATTTAGTAAGAGTTTTTATTTATGTTCATTTAATATATATAAAATTAATTAAATAATCAAATTTGAACGGCTTATTAAATTAAATAAATAAACTTGAATAATATATGTTCAACTTGTTAACGTTCGTGAATAATATTCGTGGACGACGTTCGTGAACAATATTCGTGAATAGCATTTGTGAACAACGTTCACGAATCATATTAATTAATAAAACTCTTTTCAATATGTTAAATAAATAATAAAATAAAATAAAATAAACAAATAAATTTAAATTATCAAGCTCAACAACCAATCAAACAACTAAAGTTTTCAAACAATCAAACAAACTTGAATTGAGAGCATGATAACATCTAAACAAGCCAAACTTGAATTGAGAGCTCGATAACATTTAAACAAGCCAAGCTTCAAACAAGTTGAAACTCATAAAAAATAAACCAAGACAAGTTTGAACAATCATTTCAAAAGCTTGGTTCATTTTAAGCTCGGCTCGATTTGGCTTAGTTACTTTATCAAATAAGTTTGAACACTCCAAAAACTCGACTCGGCTCGTTTGTAACCCTAAGTATGGGGGCATCTCTAGGGCTCTAAACAAGTCAATTGTACAATACAAACTGGTTTAATAAGATAGTCGAGTGGAGCATAAAATAAATTAAATTATTAAAATAATTATCCAAGCTTAGTTTGATTTTTTTTATAAGTTTAAATTTAATTTAAACTTAGTGCATTTAAATAAGGGTGGAGCCACGTATTGGCTACTCAAGGTAGATCATCTGGGCTGGCTCTGCCAGTGCATTTAGACGTTATCGAACTCTCAATTTAAACTTATTTAATTCTTTGAAACTTTTACTTTTTAAGTTTGTTTGATTAGTTATTGAGTTTGATAATATAAAATTGTGCCACGGACGTTTTTCATAAATATTGTTCACTAATATTATTCACAAATATTGTTTAGGAATATTATTTACGGATATTATTCACGAATATTGTTCACGAACGTTAACAAGCTAAACATATATGTATTCAAGTTTATTCGTTTAATTAAATAAGTTGTTCAAGTTTATTCATTTAATTGATCTCATATATATTGAACGAACATAAATAAATTCTTACCAAATCAAATACTAAATTTATTATCGAATGTTCAATTTATTTACAACCACAGCTAGTCAAAAAATGTTAACACGTAAAATCTACGGAGAGATCTTCCACGTGATTTGCAATGGATCATGAGATTACACGATTCAATTAGAAAGGAAAAAAATGTCGATTACAAATTAGTAAAGTAGATCATGTGAGCCGTCAGTGTCATTAAATCGCCGCGGTCAAAAAAAGGTGAAGTGAGGAGGCAAGCGAATGAGGATGAGTTATACCGGATATAGAAATTTATTTTCCATCTGTTCTAAAATTTGATCTCTCAATCTCAAATGATAAATTTTCATTCACTTACCATCACAGATCCCACCTTATCTGCGGGAGCATATCATGCTGCAAACAAGGGAGGACCTCCGAATACAGCATTTGCGTCTGACAATGGAACCCCTTAGCCCCTTTAAAACTGAGCAGTGACTTGTACATCTAAAAATGAAATAGAAAAAATATTTATCTTTGACTATATTAAAATTTTACTTCAGATTTTATAATGACAATATTTTATGTGCTAGTCATTAAATCATCCTTAGAGAATGACAAATCCACACCAACAATGTACACAAGATGGCCCAAAATGGCTGGACAAACACAAACGGTCAAATTCACCCTCAATCCTGCCAGAGGTCAGGTTGGTTGAGTCTAACAAGAGATTTGGTCGAGTCTGGGTCCAACAATACGATCCCAACAGTGGAATCAGATGAGAAAGCCGATGAAAGAGAAAAGAAAATAAGAAGAAAAGACATTAATTTAAAATCATATAGATAATATTATTGAGGATGTTTATTTTTTAAAATCATATAAATCATAGTCAGTCAACTTTCTCATTTAATTAGCTGCTATTGCCGTGAAGCGTGAAGGGTTGTGCGTCCAATCCATCAATGTGTTCTCCTAACTGGTGCGTGGCTTCAAGTAAACTCAAGATGTTGTTGCCTTATCACTAATATGCATTAAATTTTTTGGTTCAAGCCGTGTCTTGTTTATATAAGTCATGTCAGAGGCTTAAAGATTAGAAAATATTATAGGACAACTATTATTTGCCGTGCTTATATGAATGGACAGTGACAGACTAAAATTTATAATTTTATCTTATTAAATAATAAAAAAAAAACAATACAATCTACATTAATTTCGGCATTTTACTTTACCATAGAGATAAATTTCGATATTATCTAAATCAAGTACTCAACTTTTGTAACATTTACAGAAGACTTTATTGTGTGCTATCGAATTTAGATGGAGGGTATTGATACATTAAAAAGACTTTTAAAATATATATTAATTTTATTTTAAAATGATTCGGAATTTTCATCACTCAATTTCAGTTTAATTTTTGGATAAATTTGTATGCAGTCCTCGTTGACAAACACAACTTTGCATGTACTCTCCATTGGAAAAAAATTTTATTTTCACTCCCTAGTCTAATATACTTACCTAATTGCCCCTAATATTTTAAGGTTAAAAAGTCTAAAAATGAGTATAAATCATCTTAAATTCAGTACATTAAATTAGAATATAGTATATTTTCTATCAAATTGAGTACGATTCTTTTTACATCTCAATTGGATGGAAAATATACTAGATTTTCTTTAAATGGTACTCAATTGGATGAAAAATATACTAGATTTTCTTTAAATGATACTCAATTGGATGAAAAATATACTAGATTTTTTTCAAATGTTACTGAATTTAGGAGGAATTATATTAAATAGGAAAAATATCGTACTCAATTTAATAGAAAATATACTTGATTCTAGTTTAAAATGCTAAATTTAATAGGAATTATATTCATTTTTAGGATTTAGGGAACAGGGAAAAAAATATGCTCAATTTAATAGAAAATATACTCGATTATAATGTAAAGTGCTGAATTTAAGAGGAATTATACTTATTTTTGGACCTTTTATACCTAAAAAAATTGAGGGATAATTAGGTCATAATATTTGTATGAGAAAATTGAAGTAAATAAAAATTTAAATACAGTGGTGAAAATAAAATTTTTTATAAATAAGAGTTATATACAAAATTCAAATTATGATAGGAGATTTTTCTCTACTTTACCATTAATTTTTTCATTTCGACAGATAGAAAACGCTGAATTTTGTTTTTTCTTGGCGAGATCTTCATTAATATTTGTGCGGACGAAAAAGGAACACGACCGTATAATCTTGATCAGGGTCTGTACTACTTTTTTTTTTCACCTGAAAGTCTGAAACTTCAGATCGAGGTGGAGCCGCCAGCATTTGATGCAGCTCGTTTCTATTTCCTCTTTCGTTTCAATTTTCCTTTCTGCAGAAAAGTCCGACTCTTGATCTGATGTATAAATCACAGTTTCGGAAAGAAGAACGATGCCAAAACGAAGCCATAATTTCTCCTGTAAATATCAAGAAGAAGAACGGGAAAAAGAACCCAGCCGGTCGCTCAAACCGCTGCCGATATCCTCCTATTTAGATCTAGTTCGGAGATCTTGTTCGGCGTTTCACGATGCCGACGACGACGATGACCCTTCACTCTATCTCTCGCAGTCGCCTCCAGCTCTCTTCGTTCATCCAGTAGAATTCGGCGAGAACGGCATTCATCACTGCAAAACCCCTGGTCTCCCCTGCGATATTCTTCAAAATTCTAATTTTAAAGCTTCCAAAACTGCATTTTAGCTAGTTAGCTAGCAAGCCAAGAACAATTAATATTAACCTGTACATGTACACATCCTGGCACGGGTTGAGCTCCCTCCTGCACAGGCAGCATGACTTGAGAAATCCCAACTCATCAGGCGGCCGTATCAGCATGCTCGTCGTCGCATTCGATCTTTTCTCCCCGTTGCGTATGACGATCCGAAGGCCTTCGAGGCCGCCCTCGGGCACTCTGATGCTCACTATCTTCTTGCCGGCCTCGCCGTCGACACCGCCTTCATCGCCGAGGTAGAAGATGACCCTATCCATCGATGGCGTCTTCAGAACCAGAGGAGGTCGGAGAAGGTCGATCGAGTTCAGGGCAGGCAATGGGCGCTCATTAAAGCTCTAGCCCTGAGGTCCCCGGCAGCACAATTCGTCACTTCTTTCACATGCCAGAATTCGGAGCCTTTTTTTTCTTCCTTCGAATCTGGCACTGAGATTTACCCTTTTTTTATTTTTTAATTCGATAATTAAAAAATCAATTCTAAGTAATATTTAATAAAAAAAAAATACATGAAATCTGATGCTCATTCTGAAACCGGAGCCATGTGCTCTGTCTTTTTCTTTGCTTTGATAAATTAAAGCGCTGAAAAATGATTAGCGTTTCTGGAGCAGCATTCAGTTCCTGAATAAACAATAAAGAACGATTGAGAAGAGTCAGCCGAGTCCACTCGGCCGTCTGTTTTATAAATTCAATCGCCATCATGCGTGAAACACATGTTGTCGGGGCTGCGGACGGTCACTCCTCCGCTCTCATGGCTGGAAAATTTGTTTATTGATTCTGTCGCATTCTGTATCCGATTAGTATTATTATGTGAGTGTTATAATATTTAAATAGTATTATAATTATGATAAATTTGGTTGGCCAGAATTTAGTTTAAAAATTAATTAAACTAGTTAAAAAAATTAATTAAGTATTATTAATAAAATTTAATTAAGTATTTTTTAAATTAAATATGACAATGGATGGAAAAGGATATAATTAACTGTATAATATTACTAAGATATCTTTAATAATAACTCTATTTTTTTTAAAAAAAAACATCATTTTAACGATTCTAATCACTTAGTATTATCTTTACAATTAACATGGATAGATGTTTAAACGTAATTAATGAGTAAAATTAAAAAAAAAATCATTTAGCACTTGCGTACAAATGATGTATTTATTTATCTAATGTAAAATAAAAATATAAATGAAAAAGTAGACTGACCGTCTACCGATAATAAGGAGAAAATTATATTTTTAGTCTTGTAACTTACATTTTTTTTAATTTTAATTCTGTTATGAGTCAATTTACATTTTTAGTCCTGTAACTTGTAATATTTTTCAATTTCAATTTTTTTTCTTCTAAAATTGAAAATTTTCAACGAAAAATGATGAGTTGTAAATTGATTTGGGAATTTTGATTTTTTATGACCCATGTGCTTTTTATATTCCAACCACAAACTAGATATTTTTCGTTGAAAAATTTCAATTTTGGAGGAAAAAGAATTGAAATTGGAAAATATTATAAGTTACAGGACTAAGAACGTAAATTAACTCATAACAGGATTAAAATTGAAAAAGATATAAATTACATGATTGAAAATGTAATTTTCTCCCATAATAAGTATTAGTGTTGAGTGTGAGCATGTTAATAAAAGGAAGTGTTAATATAATTTATGTATAAAGATGACATATATTAATGTTTAAATCAAATGTTGTTGTCACTTACTACAGCCATTATATTATAAAAAATAATTCAATATACATCGGATGATTGATTAAAATGGGTTCTTTATTTGACACTTCTTTTTGTTAAAAAAAGCATGATTTAATGGAATTTTTTAGTTGCGAATACAAATAAGTGCCATGAGCTAGATTGGAACGTGTTGTGGGTCCCTCTTACATTAATTAGTGAGGGATGAATGGATGATGGATTTTTCTAAGCTGTTTATTCTAAAGTCCATTTGTGATAAAAATAAATAAAGGGTTTTGATATAAGTAGCCGTCAGAGAATACCAGAAGAAAAATATAGAAAAAAAAAAGAAAAAAAAAAAGGAAGAATGGAGAAAAAAAAAGGAGAACATGCAAGAAAGAAATTTGGATATTTTATTGGCGAATCTTCTTCTACTCTTGTGGAATTCTGGTACTTTGCCTGTGACGATCCAGGTAACAAGATTAATGGTTGGATTGTGGTTTCTTCTTCCTTTTTCTATTCCGCTTGTTTTGCCTCTAGTTGCTTTTCAGAGAAGAACTTAGAGTACCCATTAATTTTATTAGTGGAAGATTTAAGTGACCTAAGGGTCCCGTGGTTTTTTTCTCTCATCCTGAGACTTTTCCATGCTAAAAACCTATGTCATTTTTTGTGCTAATTAAATGAAGGAGACTGGAAACAATAGTGATACTATGATTAAACTCACAACTACCAATTATTCAATTTGGAAGTCGCGAATGTAAGATTTACTTTGTTGTCTTGATTTGAAGACATGCTTCAGGGTGATAAAGGTAAACCTAAAGAGATATCTGAAAAGAATTGACCAAAGTTGAACAAAAATGCAGCTGGTAAAATTCGACAGTGGGTTGACAATAGTGTCTATCAGCATGTTGCAAATCAAACACAAGCTAGTGTAGTCTGGAAAACTCTGAAAAGAATTATATGAAAAGAAAAATGCACAAAATTAAGCTTCTCTTTTCAGAAAGTTGATGCATCTGCGGTATACAGATGGAACTACAGTTTATGATGATTGAATATGTTTCAGGGGATAGTGAATCAGTTGACAGCACTGGACACGAAGTTTGACGATGAGGTTTATGCTTTATGATTAATTAGTTCCTTACCTGATTGTTGGAAGACTGTTGTTGTTTCATTCCGCTCCATATGGTACACTTATTTTGAAGATGGAGAAGGAGAGCATGTTGAATGAAGAAAATAGAAGAAATGAGTCAGGACTGACTATACAGAATAAAGTGTTAGTCTCGGAGAAAAGGGGTAAGAGTTGCAATGACAATAATGAAAATAATCTCTAATTAATTTTAATTAATTAAGATTTATTATATTTGGCACACAATCAATATCACGTGAATCAAATAGTAAAAATAATATTTTCAAGTTTATTATATTACTATGTTTATAATTATATAATTATATGTTTTATTTAATCTTTCCATTATTATTTTGACAATTTATATAAATAAGTATTATAAAAAAAATTTATATTATTTCTTTCTCTACTTATTAATTTCTACATCCACCAATCCATTTTTTTTCTATCTTTTTTCGTTTCTCCATTTTCTTAATTAATTTCTCTTAATGAGTCTTATTATTCTCTGTTGCTCTTCAACAGCTACTATTTTTCCTTATTCTAATTTTTCTTCTCTCGTAATCTTTCATTCCTTCCTCGTTTCTTCTATCCAACCACCACGTAAGTCTTCCTCTTCTCTATTCCTCCTCTAATCCAGCTAGTAGCCTTCTTTTTTTTCCAGCAATTTGATCAACTGCCCGGAATAGAAGCAATTTCTTTCCAACAATTTGTCATTAATAGAAGCAGTATCTTTCTCTTCCAGCAGTTTCGTTTCTCTTCTTCTATTTTCTACGCTCACAAAACATAACCTTTATCCCTCATCGTTTTTTCTGTTATTTTCTTTATCTCTCTTTTTTTCCTGTTTTTGGCCATCCATCGACTGAAGATCTCTTTGTGCCGTTGGACAGCAAGGTTCCAGAGTCAAATATTATTTTCAAGTATCGAAAATTCTTCCAATAAAGTTTATTACTATTAAGGGGTGAATTATTTATTTTCGATGTCAGATACTCAACGACATCAAGATGGTCAAAAGCAAAATTTAGACCGATATTAAATTTATCATATCGTTGGTTATACTGGTATTCATTACTCTAGAAGATTTGATTGGTTTTATAGTTGAAGAAGATGTCAAATTTGTCTCAGAATTGGACATATTGGTATTCAATGTTCTAAAAGATTTGACTCAAATTTTGTTGGTCGTCCTGCAACATTAGGACAACCAATTATTTCACAAGGAGAGCACGCATCTTCAAATCGACCATCACTTTCTTGACATTCTACAGTCCAATCATCTCATTATGGAGCATTCTCACATTCTATCTCTCCTAATATGGTTTCATCGACTTTTGAGAACCCAGGATGACATCCGAATTCTGGAGCAACTCATCATGTTACACCGGAATATAATATTCTCACAGAAGCTTCACCTTATGATGGACCCGACATGATACAAATAGGTAATAACTCAGGTTTACAAATTACTCACATTGGAACACATCTTTTCACTCATGCGATCGTACTTTTCACATGCGCAACACTCTTCATATGCCTTCTATTACTAAAAATTTGCTTTCCGTTTATCAATTTACTTTTGATAATAATGTGTTGTTTGAATTTCATCCTCATCATTGTCTTGTGAAGGATCCCACAACAGAAAATATTCTACTTCAAGGAAATATTAAAGATGGTCTTTATTATCTTTTGCCCACCTATACTAATGTGTTTGTTGGAGAACGCACTGATAAATTCTCATGGCACGTGCGTTTTAGTCATCCGTTTCTACCTGTTGTTCAGAATATCATTAACCAGTATGGTTTACCAATTTCTTTAGTCTCCTCTTCTCATTTATGTGAACCTTGCATGAAACCAAAATCTCATAAATTACCTTTTGTGTCTTCTTCTCGCACTTCTAGTTTTCCTTTAGAAATTATTCACTTTGATGTGTGGGGTGTTGGAACTCCAAGGTTGTTTTGGTGCGATCAACAAGTTAAGTTAGGTTCTGTGTGTTTTAACCTTGTGTCTAAATGTGCAGGAGCTTAGGAGCACAGGTAGTCGAGTGGAAGACGCAGCTAGCGAGAAGGACGGCAGTCCGAGGGACGAGGTGCTGCGGAAGAGTACACCGGCGGACGAGAAGGAAGCGTGCGGTGGTTCCAAGGGACGAAAGCCGAAGCGGAAGATTGCTCGGGGAGCAAGAGACGCAGCTAGCGAGAAGGATGGCACACGGTGCGTCCGAGGGACGAAGACTGTGGATGAATACGTCGGCGGACGAGAAGGAAACATGTGGCGATTCCGAGGGACGAGAAGCCGGAGGGAAGCCCGCTCGAGAAGACCGGAAGTTGGGTTCGGGTGAGCCCTTTTCCGGATGACAGAGATCACCCAAGCGAGCGGATCCGGAGGAGAAGAACCGGACCAAGGCGGGACTGAACCAGAGAAGAGGTCCCGGACGAAAAAGTCAACACTTGTTGACTTTGGGCTCCGGGCGCCCGGAACCTAATTTTGACAAGGATCGCGATTTACGCGATCTGAACATTGGGGGATAAAGTGTAAAATACCGAAAATAGGCAAATATTAATAAGGGAATTTTACGGAATTTTTAAAAAAATTTCAAGAAATTTTTCGGAGCTTGTATGGACGAGTTAACGAGGGATAAAATTTGGGTTCCGGGAAAGCCTGTTTAGGCTACCCTATTTAAGTGAGGAAATGTTTATATTTCCTTTTCTTTTTATATTTCTTTTCTTTATTTCTTTTTCTTCTTTCCTCCGTTTTCTCTTCCTCCCCGAACCCGCGCGCCCTCTTCCCTTCTTCTCTCACGCCGAAGCCCTAACTGCCTGCAGCAGTTTCTTCTTCTTCTCTTCTTCCAAGCGCCGGCAACGCTTGCGCCAGCGTGCCCTAACCGGTGTCGCGACAGTTTCCCCCCCCCCCCTCGCGACAAAAAACCCCTCGGCCACTTCTTCTTCTCACTTCTTCTTGCCTCTGCCCGACACCGCCAAACTTCTATTCCTTCTGGTGTTCTTTCCCCGATCCACCGACGCCGGTAGACGATAGCAACACTGAGCGCCAAAGCCTTCTTCCTCCACAAGCCGATCCTTTACTGTCCCTGCCCAAACGCCGGCGAAGCGCGAGCCCCGCCGGTCGAGTCTTTTCCTCTCTTCTGGCAGAGCAACGCCGATTTCCCTCATGCCCTAGTTGGGGTGTACAGCCACCGCTGCTCCTCTGCACAGAGACGCCGTCTTGCCGGCCGAGGTTCATCCGTGCCCTAGTTCCGAGCCTTGGATCCTCCTCACTAATTTGTGGTGATCGGCTTTTTGGACCAGAGGTCCTTCCTCCCGCGGCTTAGCTTCCACTGCCGTTCGGTCATTTTTCTTTCCCCGCCCACAGGTGAGTGAGGTGAGCAACGTATCCTTGCTATTCCTTCTTATCAGTAGTACTCTTTTGATTTGCATTTGGATTACAGATCCAAGTAGTAACACTAGAACCTGTTGGATTCTTGGCCAGCAACTGTTGATTGGGGCGTTTGATTTGGAAGACAACAGGTCTACAATCTGGACCACACATCTTGATCCAGCAGCAACGATATTTTGGCGTTGGATCAGTGACCACGACTGTGATTTTTAGGTAAGGTGTAATAATTTGGAATTTCTTAATGTGATTAGGAATTCGGATACGTATTGAGATGATGTGGTCTATGGTTAAGCATTTGCTTAGTTGTAGATCATAAGGGATTGGATTTATGCTGTTGATCATGTATAGGTTGATTAGGATCTTATCCTATTGGTCATTGAGATTTTATTTAGCTATTCGTTGAGTTCTAGCTAAATAAATATACGTATATTGGTGACACAGGATTTTGACGCGAGACGAGTATCTCGACTACCGATTTGGACTTTTCTATTTGGAGGCGGGTACTTTTGACTTATGTCATTTGATATACATAGTAGTGAATTTAACAAGTTGCATTAATTATGTTACTTATTTGTTTCGGTTAGTCACTACCCAATACCTGTTATATGATTGATTGATTGCTTGATTTGCATCTCATGTATACTTTACCTGCTTATACATGTTTATAGGGGTAGTGATATACCATACTTTACCATGTTCAGGACCTAGGTTTTATACCTTCTGCGTACCTTTGATTTGAGTCGATTTGTTGACCTATGGTGCACTTTTATATATACATGGATTCGGTCAGGATATTTTGTGGTTAGTGTCATGCACCATTTGCATGATTGCATGTTGTGCGATAGTCCGCTCCATTATTGTTGAGCACATCGCCAGTTACATGGATCTGCACACACCACCACTCATGGGTTAGTGGTCGATTCAGGCAGAGTGCGTTGCAGCAGGGACTCTGTTAGGCACCGTTGGTCCGCTCATGGGTAGTGTGACACAACGTGTTATCCGGCAGGGATTCCTCCCCATCATCGTGTACCGGGAGTTAGAGCATTGCGCTCCCCCATTTATGATTTGGGGTAGGAGGATAGGTGTACTCCGACAGCATCCCGTCCACTCGGTCACTCATCAGGAGTAGTGACGACAGAGTGCACGGTTGTCACAGCCCTACCCACTCGGCCTCACTTTTGTGTGAGATGGTTGACTGGCGTCAGGGGTGACCAGGACGCATCATTGGCATCATATGCATGATGCATTTATTGCTTGTGTTTGTGTTTGATGCATTTATATGCTGCATATTGTTTGGATACCTATGTTTGACATGCATACAGGATTTCCATATCACTCGGACTGTTTGTCCTTATACCCCGGTCCTGGTTAGTACAGTATTCTTCTGTTTACTTCAGTTTGCATTTACCTTTATTACATCAGGAGACTGTACGCATAGTTAGTGCTAGGTGTTATTTTCTTACTTTGTATATCAGTTGTACCTGCTGAGTTTTGGACTCACCCCGCCTCCATTGTTGTTATTTTTCAGGTTGATGCTGTCAGGAGAGAGTTCCAGTTGCTAGTCCCCTGCAGACCTCGAGGATATTATTGGACTTTTGGTTTTTCTTACATAGACTATGCTAAATTTGTTTTAGATTCTGTTCTTGTTTGATGATACTTGGACATTGTATGGATTTTGTGATGTCGATGGATTTGGTTTTGGATTTGCTTTTACTACATGCCTGCTTAGACGACAGAAGAGGTAAGTTGGTTTTATTGTCGGATTTTGAGCTTTACGAGTGTAGTGGAGTAGGGTTGTTTTCGAGTCATGATATTATTGATCTGTGTACTTATATATAAACTGCGTGGATGTATGTGTGGTTGTATTTTATTATTTTTATTATTCCAGCCGCCTGTGGCTGAGGTATATGAGGATGTAGAAAAGTTTCAGATTGTCCACCGTACAGGGGAGATGCTGCCGAAATTTTCTCGGACAGGGACTCCTCTGGGGCGTGACAATTTAGTGGTATCAGAGCCAAGTTTTATGATTTTTGTTTTCGTAATTTGGATATTTGGGATAACTTGATACCACTTTATCTGGTATCAAAGCGCCAAGTTTGGCGATACTTGTTGTTTTCGTGTTACGGATTTTTGAGATTTAACTGATACCAATTTATTGGTATCAGAGCGGGTTATGTTACCTGTTTTTGGTATTCTGGATTTTTAGGTTAACCCAAGTTTGCGAGTCAAACTGGGTAGTTATTTTGGATTGCACGGATTTTCCATTATGTATATGTTATGGATTTCCGTTTCGGATTTATATGGATTTTCGGTGATTTTCATGTTCGGAATTTTGAGGTCAGAAGTTGTGGACTGGACAGTGATGGAACATCTCCAGACAGCATATAGGTATGATGTTTAATTTTATAGTTTATGACATATATTAGCATTCTTTATTTAGTACCTGTCTGTTTGTTGTAACACATATTACATGTGATGGATTAGTCATTGAGCATGATTGACCTTAATAGAGATCAAGGATTATAGTCTCTGGTGATTTTTCATATCATACCATCAGTAGTTTTAGTTTCCGTTACTACTAGTAGGAGATGGAGGCACATTACCAGCCTCTGCTATTGTTAGCTGGGTAATGGATGATACATACATATTTCTGTTGACTTAGCCTGTAGAGTTTTTATACTCATATCTTTTGGATATTAGGGTACCCGATACGATGAAAATTGGTCATTGGGGAGTTATCATGTTTGATCATTGTTGAGAATGGTTTGAGGTTGAGGGATATTGTGAGATCAGATATTGAGATGTGTTGATTTCTAATGATTTATGAGAGTAAATGTTATGTGGTTGTCTGATGATCTATTACTAGATATTTGTTTTGATGATCTATTAGTGGATAACTATTTTGATGATCTATTATTTGGGTTGTCGTTGATGGTGACATGGTGAGTGTCATGTATGATATTCACAGGTTTGATGATTATAGTTGGTGATCAGATTATTAATCGGGTGCTAGAGAGTTACGGTTGAGTGTGCCTATGAGATTTTAATATATCTGGTTAGTTGTGGTTAGTTAACAGGATGATAAAATTGATATTTGCTTCCTCTGATATTAGACTATGTGGATAAATAATGATTTGATGTTTTGAATGCTGACTTGCTCTCATGGGGAGTAGAGACTTATTCATCTGATATTATGTGGGCTGATATTTTTTAGAATAAAAATGAGAGTGTCTTGATATTCTTGAATTTTGACTTTTTCTTTTGGGTCGTACACATTTATACATATGATTATTGTGGGTTTCTAGTAGATTATGCCTGAGTGGTTAGGCATACATGTCTGATTGTTTATTGGAGGTATTTGTCAATTAAAAACTATTTTATGGAATGTGCACATATGTTTGAGTGTTTTATTGGATGTATCTTATCGATTTAATCTGAGTTGTGATATGTGCAGATGTGTTCGGTGTAATATTCGAGGTATTTTATTGATTATATTTGATTTGTGGATGCACTTGTGCCTATTAGGCTTTGTTGGAAGTATTACGTTGATTATACTCTTGGCATAGGTGTATATATGCCATGTGAGGTTGTTTGAGGTGTATTGTCGATTATACCTATGTTGATATATGTACACGGGTTCGGTAGGTATTGTTGGAGGTATCACACTGATTTATACCTGTGTTATGAGTGTGTTTGGTGTGTACAAATTGGAGGATTATGTCGATCATACATATGTTGTGTGAGCAAGTGTGCCAGGTGTATTGTTGGTAGCAGCATGATGATTCTACTTATGTTGAATGCAGGATGTGGAGTGTCTGCATTATGTCATTTGTTGGATTACCCTGTCAACCCATATTCTTATCAGTGAGTGACTCACTACGATGTTGATAGATTTGAGGATGAGTTTGATTTGATTACTGGATTGTTATACCTTTGGCTGCCACAGTGATATTGTTGGTTGCTACTCGGAAAACCTAGAGGTTCCACTGTACAAAAATTTTGTACAAAGGTCTGAACTTTTTCCTAGCTACCATGTGTTCTTTTAAATTAAATTTTGGATCGCCTGCGGAACTTAACACGTTTGATCCAAAACTTAATCTATTTATTCTTTTAGGTTTTGACTTGGATCTCCTGCGGAACTTAACACGTTCGACCCAAGTCACCTTAAGTTATTAATTCCATTAAATATTAATTTCCATAATTGGTTCCCAGTACTGACGTGGCGAGGCACATGGCCTTCTTGGATATGGGAGCAACCACCACCGACTAGACAAAACCTTTTATAGAAAGCTAATATTTAATTTCCTAAAATAACTTTAGGTTAACCGAAAAGAACAATCAAATCACAAGGAAAAGAAAAAACAAAAGAACACAACATCGAAAAACATATTCGAAATTCTAGAATCGTAAGCCTCTTGTATTTGATATTATTTCCATAAATAACTAGTATGATGCGGAAAGAAAAATTACTAGTTATACCTTGTAGAAAAACCTCTTGATCTTCTACCGTATTCCTCTTCTAACCTCGGACGTTGTGTGGGCAACGATCTTCCGAGATGAGAAACCACCAACCACCTTCTTCTCCTCCTAGCTAGGTTCGGCCACAAATAGCTTAACCAAGGATGAAGAACAAAACACCAACCAAGCTCCAAGAGATGCTAGCTTTCTCTCATTCTTCTTCTTCTTCTTCTCCAAGTAGTATCCGGCCGCCACAAGAGCTCCAAGCCTTTGAGAGTTTCGGCCACCACAAAGAGGGAGAGAGGAAGAGGATGGCCAGCCACTCCAAGGAATAAAAGAGTGAGAGAAAATAATAGAGGTTGTATCTCATGAAGGCACCCTCACCCCTTCTTTTATATTCCTTGGCCTAGGCAAATTAGGAAATTTAATTACAATAAAATTTCCTTAATTTCCTTGACATGATTTAATTGAGAAAAATAAAATAAAATTTCCCAATTTAATCTATATTGGCCGGCCACATCAAGGGGAAACAATTTAGACAAGTTTTAATCAACAAATTAAAACTTCCTAATTTGTTTCCGGAAATTTTTTAAAAAATAAAATTTCTCTTCAAAAATCTCTTCATGGTTGATAAAAGGAAATTTCTATAATTTTAATTTTACAACATGTGAATAATTTTTAAAGAGAAAATAAAATATTTCACCAATCTACAAATAAGGAAAAGAGATCTAATCTCTTTCTTTAATCTTTTGTAGATCTTTTATAAGAGAGATATTTTAATTTTAATTCTCTTTAATAAATTATTTCTTCCACATAATAAAAATTAAAATTAAAATTCCTTTTTAATTTAATTTGACCGGCCCCCACTAGCTTGGGTTCAAGCTAGGGCCGGCTACCCCAATTTATACCTAGGCCGTCCCTAGCTTGGTTCCCAAGCTAGCTTGGCCGGCCCCCTTTGGATGGGTATAGAAGGTGGGTATAGTACTCTATAAATAAAAGGCTACGATAGGGACCGAGAGGAGGAATTGGTTTTGGTCTCCCGATAAAATTAAGCATCCCGTGTTCGCCCCGAACACACAACTTAATTTTATCAATAATAATTCATTCCACTAGAGAACTATTATTGAACTACCGCACCAATCCCAAATTACATTTTTGGGCTCCTTCTTATTATGAGTGTGTTAGTCTCCCTGTGTTTAAGATATCGAATGTCCACTAATTAAGTGAGTTACTGACAACTCATTTAATTAATATCTAAATCCAAGAGTAGTACCACTCAACCTTATTGTCATGTCGGACTAGGTCCACTTGCAGGGTTTAACATGACAATCCTTATGAGCTCCTCTTGAGGACATTATCAACCTAGTATCTCTAGGACACAGTTTCCTTCTATAATCAACAACACACACTATAAGTGATACCATTTCCCAACTTATCGGGCTTATTGATTCATCGAACTAAATCTCACCCATTGATAAATTAAAGAAATAAATATCAAATATATATGCTTGTTATTATATTAGGATTAAGAGTACACACTTCCATAATAACCGAGGTCTTTGTTCCTTTATAAAGTTAGTATAAAAGAAACGACCTCAAATGGTCCTACTCAATACACTCTGAGTGTACTAGTGTAATTATATAGTCAAGATAAACTAATACCTAATTACACTACGACCTTCTAATGGTTTGTTCCTTTCCATTTTGGTCGTGAGCTACTGTTTATAATTTATAAGGTACTGATAACATCATCTTCTGCATGTGACACCACATACTATGTTATCTACAATATAAATTAAATGAACAACTACAAACAAATGTAGACAATTTGACCAAATGTGATTCTTTATACATAATGAATGTTTACAAAGCTTAGGCTTTCAGTATACACTCCAACAGATATGTGGTTGAGTGATCTCGTGTAGCCTCTAGTTGGATAGTCGGGTGTCTTGGTCACTTATGGGATGTTTATGGTGGAGCATTGCTCCCACCTATTGTGGATTGCTTGTAGCGGAGTATTGCCCTATGTATATATTGTAGATACATATTACAGATTTGGTTGTGGTGGAGCGTTACTCCCACATATTGACGATTTCTTATGGTAGAGCGTTGCTCCCACATATGTGGTATTTTCCACATTGGTGGATTTATTCTTTGGTGATTTATATTATTAGTGATTAGATTTTAGATTTATTATCAGAGATCTTATGGTTATGAATGTCTGTGATACGAACATTATGTGTCTTGGTTTTACCATTAGGGCTTGCGGAGCCTTAAATGTTTTCATGGACTCGATGATTGGGTATCCCTAGGATATTGGATCAGAATTCGTTATCGTTATTGACGACGTGGTGTGTTATTCCTGATCTGAGGTGTATCACGTACACTATCTTCGCATAGTTCTAGAGATGTTTCGACTGAAACGTCTATATGTGAAAATCAGTAGTGCGTATTTTGGTTGTCTTTTGTGAGATGTTTGAGACACACGGTCACCAGTAGGAGTATACCGTGGTTCCACAGGAGATAGAGGTTGTTACCGTTGGGAGTAGACGGAGTCTATAGAGAAGGCTCGCAACTTCCTTGGTTTGGCTCGATATTTCCGGAGATACGTTGAGGGTTTCTCTCGGTTTGCTATGTCACTTACACGCTTGACCAGGAAAGACGTGAAGTTCACTTGAACTGAGGATTATGAGATCAGCTTCCAGGAGCTGAAGCGGAGACTAGTGTCAACTCTGATTTTTGGTTTTTACCTTCTGAAGAGGACGGATTCGAGCTCTATACCGACGCATCTCTACAGGGTTTGTGCGCTGTTTTGATGCAGCACGGCAGGGTAGTCTCCTACTTCCCGCCAGTTGAAGGAGTATGAGGAGAACTACCCAGTCAATGACTTGTGACTGGCTGCCATTATTTTGCCTTGAAGATTTGGCAGCAGCATCTGTTCGGTATTACATTTGATATTCTCACTGATCATAAGAGTCTCAAATATATATTTTTACCCAGAAGGAATTTAATCTCTGACAGAGGAGATGGATGGAGTTCCTGAAGGATTGTGACTGTACGATTGACTATCACCCGGGGAAAACTAATATGTTGCCGATACGCTTAGTAGGAAGTCCGGAGGGACTTTAGCTTACCACCGAGTTGTGGTCACAGACTTGATTTAAGATTTCTTCGATTTGGGCCTTGAGGGATAAGGACAGACAGAGCAGGGTACTCTGGTTACCATGGTTGCTCAGTCGTTGATCAGGACAAGGATACGAGAGCCATAGGCTGCTGATCAGTATTTGCAGTTTATTTACAGTCAGATAGCTTCCGGGCAGCAGACTGAGTTCACACGAGACGAGGAGGGTGTTATACACTACCGAGGCAGACTTTGCGTGCTTCAGTCTCATCCGGTCTTATAGGAGTTACTTCCGGAGGCTCATCACTCATGATTTGCTGTCCACCCAGGCGGTACCCGTATGTACCAAGATTTGAGATGTTTCAATTGGTGGAACGACATGAAGGACGACATGAAAGAAGACATCGCGGATTTTGTAGCTAGATGTCTTGTCTGTCAGCAAATGAAGGTCGAGCACCAGAGACCTGCCGGCTTACTTCAGCATATTCCTAATCTTGAGTGGAAATGAGAACACATTACTATGGACTTTGTGGTAGGTTTGCCGAGGACACGACGAGACCATGACGCGATTTGGGTAATCGTTGATCGATTAACCAAATCCGCGTACTCGTTAGCGATCCGGAAGACAGATTTCTTGGATCGATTGGTAGATCTGTTTTGTCGGGAGATTATCAGATCACGTGGTATTCCGTTGACTATTATTTCGGATAAAGACCCCGGGTTCACGTCTCATTTTTGACAGAGACTGCAGCAGACCTTGGGCACGCAGCTCTGTTTCAGTACAACTTTCCATCCGCAGACAGATGGACCGTTAGAGCGGACCTTTCAGACTCTAGAGGACTTGCTGAGGTCTTGTGTATTGGATTTTTGGAGGCAGTTGGGAGGACCATTTGCCA
The DNA here is from genome assembly GCF_018446385.1 of Zingiber officinale. NCBI lineage: Eukaryota > Viridiplantae > Streptophyta > Magnoliopsida > Zingiberales > Zingiberaceae > Zingiber > Zingiber officinale. The sequence continues at coordinate 129,618,648 of NC_055991.1, read as the reverse complement.
TTGGTAGAGTTCGCCTACAACAATGGTTTGCATTCGACTATCCAAATGACACCGGTGAAGTGTTGTATGGTAGACCTTGTCGGACACCCACCCTCTGGATGAAGTTGGGAAGGCCCAGTTGTTGGGACCTCATAGAGCCTAGCATGAGGCAGAGTTGGTCCGTACTATTAGACAAAGGATGTCAGAGACATAAGACTGCCAAAAGAGTTATGCTGACCGGAGTCGGAGACTCTTAGAGTTCTCCATTTGCGACCATGTATTTCTGCGAGTTTCACCCACGAAAGGGGTGAAGAGATTGGCCTCAGAGGTAAGCCAGCTCCGCGATACATTGGACCTTTCTAGATCTTGGAGAGGATTGGAGCGGTAGCATACTGGCTAGCACTACCACCGTCCTTGGTAGGCGTGCACGATGTATTCCACGTATCTATGCTGAGTAGATACGTACCTGACCCGACACATGTGCTGACAGATGTCTTAGTTCCAGTTCAGCCTGACATCACTTATGAGGAGATTCCGGTACGGATTCTGAATCGGAAAGAGCGTCAGTTGAAGAACAAGACTGTCCGGTTGGTTAAAGTCGGATGGCAGCATCATTCGGACAAGGAGGCTACTTGGGAGCTCGAGGATACTATCCGAGCTCGATACCCCCATCTTTTCACTTGAGGATGTGATTTAATTTACCGTTCAGCATTTATACTCTTTACCTGTTGTTAGTATTTGCTGATGGTAGATAACGAAATTTGGGGACCAAATTTTTATTAGTGGAGGGAAATGTAAAATATCGAAAATAGGCAAATATTAATAAGGGAATTTTACGGAATTTTTGAAAAATTTTTGGGAAATTTTTCGGAGCTTGTATAGGCGAGTTAACGGGGGATAAAATTTGGGTTCCGAGAAAGCCTGTTTAGGCTACCCTATTTAAGTGAGGAAATGTTTATATTTCCTTTTCTTTTTATATTTCTTTTCTTTATTTCTTTTTCTTCTTTCCTCCGTTTTCTCTTCCTCGCCGAACCCGCGCACCCTCTTCCCTTCTTCTCTCACGCCGAAGCCCTAACTGCCTACGGCAGTTTCTTCTTCTTCTCTTCTTCCAAGCGTCGGCGACGCTTGCGCCAGCGTGCCCTAACCGGTGTCGCGGCAGTTCCACCCCCCCCTCGCGACAAAGAACTCCTCGGCCACTTCTTCTTCTCACTTCTTCTTGCCTCTGCCCGACACCGCCGAACTTCTATTCCTTCTGGTGTTCTTTCCCCGATCCACCGACGCCGGTAGACAATAGCAACGTTGAGAGCCAAAGCCTTCTTCCTCCACGAGCCGATCCTTTGCTGTCCCTGCCCAAACGCCGGCGAAGCGCGAGCCCCACCGGCCGAGTCTTTTCCTCTCTTCTGGCAGAGCAACGCCGATTACCCTTATGCCCTAGTTGGGGTGTACAGCCACCGCTGCTCCTCTGCACAGAGACGCCGTCTTGCCGGCCGAGGTTCATATGTGCCCTAGTTTCGAGCCTTGGATCCTCCTCACTAATTTGTGGTGATCGACTTTTTGGACCAGAGGTCCTTCCTCCCGCGGCTTAGCTTCCACTGTCGTTCGGTCATTTTTCTTTCCCCGCCCACAGGTGAGTGAGGTGAGCAACGTATCCTTGCTATTCCTTCTTATCAGTAGTACTCTTTTGATTTGCATTTGGATTACAGATCCAAGTAGTAACACTAGAACCTGTTGGATTCTTGGCTAGCAACCGTTGATTGGGGCGTTTGATTTGGAAGACAACAGGTCTACAATCTCGGCCACACATCTTGATCCAGCAGCAACGATATTTTGGCGTTGGATCAGTGACCACGACTGTGATTTTTAGGTAAGGTGTAATAATTTGGAATTTCTTAATGTGATTAGGAATTCGGATACGTATTGAGATGATGTGGTCTATGGTTAAGCATTTGCTTAGTTGTAGATCATAAGGGATTGGATTTATGTTGTTGATCATGTATAGGTTGATTAGGATCTTATCCTATTGGTCATTGAGATTTTATTTAGCTATTCGTTGAGTTCTAGCTAAATAAATGTACGTATATTGGTGACACAGGATTTTGACGCGAGACGAGTATCTCGACTACCGATTTGGACTTTTCTATTTGGAGGCGGGTACTTTTGACTTATGTCATTTGATATACATAGTAGTGAATTTAACAAGTTGCATTAATTATGTTACTTATTTGTTTCGGTTAGTCACTACCCAATACCTATTATATGATTGATTGATTGCTTGATTTGCATCTCATGTATACTTTACCTGCTTATACATGTTTATAGGGGTAGTGATATACCATACTTTACCATGTTCAGGACCTAGGTTTTATACCTTCTGCGTACCTTTGATTTGAGTCGATTTGTTGACCTATGGTGCACTTTTATATATACATGGATTCGGTCAGGATATTTTGTGGTTAGTGTCATGCACCATTTGCATGATTGCATGTTGTGCGATAGTCCGCTCCATTATTGTTGAGCACATCGCCAGTTACATGGATCTACACACACCACCACTCATGGGTTAGTGGTCGATTCAGGCAGAGTGCGTTGCAGTTAGGCACCGCTGGTCCGCTCATGGGTAGTGTGACACAACGTGTTATCCGAGGGATTCCTCCCCATCATCGTATACCGGGAGTTAGAGAAGCGCCCCCATTTATGATTTGGGGTAGGAGGATAGGTGTACTCGACAAGATCCCGTCCACTCGGTCACCCATCGTGAGTAGTGACGACAGAGTGCACGTTGTCACACCTTACCCACTCGGCCTCACTTTTGTGTGAGATGGTTGATTGGCGTCAGCAGGACGGATCATTGGCATCATATGCATGATGCATTTATTGCTTGTGTTTGTGTTTAATGCATTTATATGCTGCATATTGTTTGGATACCTATGTTTGACATGCATACAGATTTCCATATCACTTGACTGTTGTCCTTATACCCCGGTCTGGTTAGTACAGATTCTTCTGCTTACTTCAACAGATTTACCTTTATTACATCGAGACCCATTTATAGTTAGTGCTAGGTGTTATTTTCTTACTTTGTATATCAGTTGTACCTGCTGAGTTTTGGACTCACCCCGCCTCCATTGTTGTTATTTTCGTGTTGATGCTGTCAGGAGAGAGTTCCAGTTGCTAGTCCCCTGCAGACCTCGAGGATATTATTGGACTTTTGGTTTTTCTTACATAGACTATGCTAAATTTGTTTTAGATTCTGTTCTTGTTTGATGATACTTGGACATTGTATGGATTTTGTGATGTCGATGGATTTGGTTTTGGATTTGCTTTTACTACATGCCTGCTTAGATGGCAGAAGAGGTAAGTTGGTTTTATTGTCGGATTTTGAGATTTACGAGTGTAGTGGAGTATGGTTGTTTTCGAGTCATGATATTACTGATCTGTGTACTTATATATAAATTGCGTGGATGTATGTGTGGTTGTATTTTATTGTTTTTATTATTCCAGCCGCCTGTGGCTGAGGTATATGAGGATGTAGAAAAGTTTCAGATTATCCACCGTACAGGGGAGATGCTGCCGAAATTTTCTCGGACAGGGACTCCTCTGGGGCGTGACACAAAGTTTTATCCCCCCAGGGTGCTCGGAACCCTTCCAGACGCCCCGACCAAGGCTATAAATATAGCCTTGGTCCAGAAGCTTTTCATCAATTCAGAATGAACTCATTACTTGTAATTCCAACGCTTGTGCGCTTTAGTTTATAGTTAAGCTTCTGTTTTCTGCGCTTCATTGCTGTACGAGGCTTCTCCGCCCGAAGGAGATTTTTAGTGAGCTTGATCTTCGTTGGATTAACAACCACATCGGTTGTAACCAAGTAAATAGTTTGCGCCTCGTTTTTTCTTTATGCTTTTAATTTATCGGCTTACCTTATATATATACAAGTGTTAGCTTAAAGAGTTCGAGGAGGGTTTGTCTTTTTGTGTTTGCAGGATATCCAACCCCCTCCTAGCCGGCCGCAACGGTCCTACAAGTGGTATCAGAGCCGAGACGACTCAGAAGGACTAATCGCCGTCTGAAGAAACAAAACAATAGCCGAAGCTAGCGTCTACCCACCAGCGTTCGAGGGGGAGTTTGATTCTTAGAGGCAAAGAATAGAGGTATACCTAAACTCAGATATTGGTATTTTTCTAATAATGAAAACAGGTTATGAAGTACCGAAGAACACGAATGGAGAAAAAATCGACATACACCTCTGGAACGAGAAGCAACGTGACGAGTCCATGGCAAATGCTCGGGCAGAGTTTCACATTCTAAGCGCAATACCAACTAAAGATTTCGCCAGAGTCGGAGAGTACAAAAGCGCGAAAGAACTTTGGGAAAAGTTCTTAAAGCTCTACAAAGAACCGGTTGAATCATCTCCTCAATAGATATCGAGCCATCATCAGAAGAATCTGAGATGGAAGAAATTACCGAGACAGCTCCAACAAACTCAATGGTCGAATTCCATCCCGAAGCCACAGAAAGCCCATCCCGGATGAGCAACGATGAAGGGGGAGAGACTTCGGAAGAAAGCAACTCGACAGGGGGAGAATCAACTATCGAAAAGGTAAGTCAGGTATGGACTCGAACTTCTGATCAATTGGTTCAATCAATTGAAAAATTGCCTGAAGACTTTTTCGAATCAGAAATTGAATATTCGAAAAAGTTTTTTAGATTAAGAAATATATTATTAATAGACTCCTGCAAATTAGAATTTTTGTTAAAAAATTCCTGCAAACTACAAAATATTTTTTTGAATGAATCTTGCACATTGCCGAAAGAATTTTTTATATCGTCGAAAAAAAAATTTGGATTAAAAAATCTTTTGTCAAACGAATCTTGTAAAACAGAAAAATTATCGAAAGATTTTTTACCTATTATTTTGCTGAAAGAATGTTGGCAAATAAAAGTATTGTCAAAAGAATCTTACAAACTTGAAACATGTTTGAAAGACCTTTTACCAAATATTTCATCAAAAGAATTTTCTGCATGTTTAATATTTGTTGCTTTAAATCTGAATAAGTGTGACTTAATAAATTATGATAAATTAAAATAGAAATTTAAAACTCTTTAATAAAAGCATTAGAATAAAATATATAAATAAATAAATGCATAGAAAATTTCTTAATGGTATCAACTTTTCTTAAATTTTCTTGAATAAAGTTTTGGACTTAGAAAGTTTTTCTTGATGGCGAAAACTTGGAAATATTTTTTTTTAAAATCATTGAAATAGATTTTTATAATTTTTCTAAGTGTCAACCCTCAGATTTCTCTTTCAACCCCATTTTTTTTATGTGATCAAAAGGGGAGAAGAAGAAGTATAAGTCTAGGGGGAGGTAAAATTTGATAATTGAAAATTTTAATTTTTTCTATCTTTTTGCACTGAATTGCAAATCAGTTAGTTTATTTTTTTTATCTATGTTAACCCTAGCTTAACTTAGGTTGATCACACCAAAAAGGGGGAGATTGTTGGAACCCCAAGGTTGTTTTAGTGTGATCAACAAGTTAAGTTAGGTCCTGTGTGTTTTAACCTTGTGTCTAAGTGTGCAGGAGCTTAGAAGCACAGGTAGTCGAGTGGAAGACGCAGCTAGCGAGAAGGACGGCAGTCCGAGGGACAAGGTGCTGCGGAAGAGTACACCGGCGGACGAGAAGGAAGCGTGCGGTGGTTCCGAGGGACGAAAGCCGGAGCGGAAGATTGCTCGGGGAGCAAGAGACGCAGCTAGCGAGAAGGATGGCACACGGTGCGTCCGAGGGACGAAGACTGCGGATGAGTACGCCGGCGGACAAGAAGGAAACACGCGGCGATTCCGAGGGACGAAAAGCCAGAGGGAAGCCCGCTCGAGAAGACTGGAAGTTGGGTTCGGGTGAACCCTTTTCCGGATAGCAGAGATTACCCAAGCGAGCTGCTCCAGAGGAGAAGAACCGGACCGAGGCGGGACTGAACCAGAGAAGAGGTCCCGGACGAAAAAGTCAACACCTGTTGACTTTGGGCTCCGGGGCGCCCGGACCCTGATTTTGACCATTATCGCGATTTACGCGATATGAACGTTGGGGGATAAAGTTTTATCCCCCCAAGGCGCCTGGAACCCTTCCATGCGCCCCAACCAAGGCTATAAATATAGCCTTGGTCCAGAAGCTTTTCATCAATTCAGAACGAACTCATTACTTGTAATTCCAACGCTTGTGCGCTTTAGTTTAGAGTTAAGCTTCTGTTTTCTGTGCTTCATTGTTGTACGAGGCTTCTCCGCCCGAAGGAAATTTTTAGTGAGCTTGATCTTCCTTGGATTAACAACCACATCGGTTGTAACCAAGTAAATAGTTTGCGCCTCGTTTTTCTTTATGCTTTTAATCTATCGGCTTACCTTATATATACAAGTGTTAGCTTAAAGAGTTCGAGGAGGGTTTGTCTTTTTGTGTTTGCATGATATCCAACCCCCTCCTAGCCGACCACAATGGTCCTACATGGGGTCCTGCTCCTATTCTATCTAATCAAGGTGTTCTTTATTATGTTATTTTTATTGGCAATTTTAGCAAGTTTACTTGGATTTTTCCTATGAAAAGAAAGTTTGATCTCTTTGATATTTTTTGTCACTTTCAAAAATAGGTTGAGCGCTATTTTGATCGTAAAATCCTCTCCCTTCATTCTGATTGGGGTGGAGAGTATCAAGCGATTCATCGTCATCTTACTTCCTTTGGTATCATCCATCGAGTCTCTTATCCCCACACTCTTGAACAAAATGGATCTGCCGAGAGAAAATATCATCATGTGGTTGAAACTGCCTTAGCTCTTCTTAATCATCTTTCGGTTCCTCTTAAATTTTGGGATGATGTCGTCCAAACCGCAGTCTACCTTATCAATCATTTACCCACTCCACTACTTCAAAATAAGTGTCCATTGGAAAAACTTTATAATTGTCTTCTAGATTACCCCTTCTTTCGTATCTTTGGTTACACATGTTATCCTTGGCTACGACCTTACTTTAAGCACAAGTTAAACTCTTGCTCTTTACAATATGTTTTCCTTGGTTATAGTAATTTGCATCATGAGTATCGTTGCCTCCATATTTCGACCTGATCAGATATATATTTCTCGACATGTTACTTTTGATGAATCTCTATTTCCGTTTGCAGTTGCTACCTCAGATCCTTCTTCAAATAATCAAGGAAACTATCTAATATCACCAGGCAATATACTAAAAGCCCCACATATTGATTCATTAGGACATATTGAAAGTTCAAGGGGGTGGTATCTTGGGTCCTGCTCCATCTCCACAAGTTCCTGTAGACTTGACGGCTAGTGGTGATCTACTCTCTAGTTCTGATTCTCATCCGTCTGACCACTCATCTCCGAGTAGCTCTGGTGATAATACTCCTCGGCGGATGCTTCCTCTAAGCATATTTATGGACGATGTCAACCAGTTTCCACTCGTTATCCTCTTCCACGTGCTCTTATTACTTCTTCAAATTTTGTTGAACTTTCTAGTTTTACACAGGCAGTTAAAGATCCAAATTGACGTGCTGCGATAGCTACAGAATTTGATGCTCTTCTTCGTAATGCAAGCTGGAGCTTAGTCCCTCGTACTCCATCTATGAATATTATGGGCTTTAAATGAGTTTACCAAATTAAGTATCGTGCAGATGGTTCTATTGAATGTTACAAAGTTTCCTTGTTACTAAATGCTTTAATCAATAGTCATGTATTGACTTCAATAATACTTTTAGTCTAGTCGTCAAAATTACAACTATCAGATTGCTACTATCATAGTTGTAAGCTCCAATTAGCCAATACGCTAATTAGATGTTTCCAATGCTTTCCTTTATGGACACCTTGAAGAAATTGTTTATATGGAGCAACCTCCTGGATTCATCCATCCGTAACTTTCAACACATGTGTCAACTTTAGAAGTCTATATATGGTTTTCGACAAGCACCTCGTGTATGGTTTCATCGTCTATCTACCTGGCTTCATACTCAGGGATTTTTTGGCTCAAAAATAGACTCTTCCCTATTCTACAAATGTAATGAGGAATTTTCAATATTTGTTCTGATTTATATAGATGCTATATTAATAACTGGTAGTGATCAAAACGACACTACTACTTTACTACATCTTCTTTGTCAAGAGTTTTTATTCGAGATCTTGGCAATGCTCATTTTTTTCCTTGGCATAGAGTTTCTCTCACATTCTCAAGGTTGTCTTCTCTCTCAGAGCAAATACATTACTGGGCTCCTACAACGGGCTAAAATGGATGGTGCACATCCTATCTCCACACCAATCATTGAGGGTGGTTTCACTGCACCTTCATCCTCCACTTCGATGTTTGACCCCCAAATCTACCGTAGTATTGTTGGTGCCCTACAATATGTCACAATTACACGACCCCGATATTGCTTTCGATGTGAATCGTGCCTGTCAATTTATGCATGCTCTTACTGAACATCATTGGGAAGGTGTTAAGCGAATTCTTCGATATCTCAAATGCATTATTCTACATGGTCTTCTTTTATATCATCAATCTTCACGAGAGTTGATTGCCTATAGTGTTATAGATTGGGCTGGATCTCCCAAAGATAGACATTCCACTAGTGGATATGCTATATGTCTTGGGCGAAATCTTGTTTCCTGGCTTCCAAAGAAGCAACCTACAGTCTCCCACTCGAGTACTGAAGCTGAATATAAAGTTATCGCTAACGCAACGTCAAAAATTATTTGGCTACAATCTCTTCTTTCATAATTACACTTTTTCCCAACTGCTACGCCTAAAATATGGTGTGATAATATTGGAGCAACTTATCTTGCGGCAAATCCTATTTTTCATGCTCGTACCAATCATGTAGAGATTGATTTTCATTTTGTTCGCGAACGAGTGGTGACTCGACAACTTTCGATTTCTTATATCTCTACGGAAGATCAAATTGTTGATATATTTACTAAGTCATTATCTAGACAACGTTTCACCAAGTTAACACTCAAACTCAATGTTTAGGTACTCCCGTTAAGTATGTCGGGAGGGGGATTTAATTATAGTAATGGAAATAATCTCTAATTGATTTCAATCAATTGAGATTTATTATATTTGACACACAATCAAGATCGACATGAATCAAATAGGAAAAATAATATTTCCAACTCTATTATATTACTATGTTTATAATTATTATGATTGTATGCCTTATTTAATCTTTCCATTATTGTTTTGGATAATTTGTATAAATAAATCTATTGGCTTTAGTAATAAAATTATCAAAAAACTTTATATTATTTCTTTCTCTACCTATTAATTTCTACACAAGAGTAAGATTAGAAACCCTAGGAGTCATGATAATAATGGCAAATCACAAGGAAAGTTATAGACAAGGAATATTTTAAAATGTTATTATTGTAAGTACCCTAGGTTGGTTTTAATGTAATAATTAAGTTTAGTTAGGTTATGTATCTTTTGATGCATTGTGTCTAAGTGTGCAAGAACTTAGGAACATAAGAAGTCAAGATGAGAACACGGCGAGGGAGAAGGATGACACGGGAAATGAGTCGGCGGACTTGGTACATATGAGGGATGAAAAGTTGTGGAAGAGTTCACTGGTGGATGATAAAGACGCGCGAGAAGCGTTCAAGGGACAAGAAATCAAGAGAAAACCTGCTTAAGGAGAAAATTGGAGTTAAGTTTGGGTGAGCTCAACTTCGAAAGGATGGAGCATCACCTAGGCAAAGAAAATTAGAAAAAGTCAAATCCAAAGTTGACTCTTGGAGTCATCAAGATCTGAGGCACCTTGGCTATGTGGAGGCGCCTCGGATGAGTAGAATAGTTTTTGCTAGCGGCTAGACTGGAGGCATCTTCGATGGAGTGAAGACGTCTCGGATGAACAGTGCCGAGGCGCCTCCAATGAAACAGAGTCATTGGCTGATCATTACTACGTGGATAAACTTTATCCACTTAGAGGGGCCCTGGATCACTTTAGAGGCGCCTCCAAGCCTGATGCTAACTTTTCCCAGAAGGTTATAAATAGCTTCCTGGAGCTAAGAATTAAACATCAATCATTGTATTACTTTTCTTATCTATTTCTATGCTTTCAAAATCTGTAAGAGGTCACTCCGCCTTCAGGAAGGAGTTTTTTTAGCGGAGCTTTCAATAATCTTGGATTAAAAACAATTTAGGTTGTAACCAAGTAAATATTTTATTCTCTTACTTATTTGTTATATTTTTTTTATTTAATGAATATTGTGTCCTTCCTAAGTGCAAAAGTAAGATATTAATGCTAACTTCTTTTCAGAGCTATTCACCCATTTCTAGCCGGTTTACCTGTACCTACAATTGGTATCAGAGCTAGACTAAAGCAAAAAAGACTATCCGTCGACTAAAGCAAAAAGATGATGGTCAGATCAAGTATTCACCCGCCAAAGTTCAAGGGGGAGTTCGCGCTTTGGAAGGTCGTATGGAAGTATTCTTTAAGATTGACTTTGAAATTTTTCTTACCATCAAATATGATTTTGTAGCACTTAAAGATGGGCACGGAGAGGAAAAATAATAACATCTATGGAGCAAAATGACTCCATGCTAAACAATAAAATAGAGTTTCATCTGTTGAGTATATTCTTTCGTCCCAAGAAGCCAATTAGATCGGTAGCTACGACTTAGCTAAAGAACTTTGGGAGAAGTTTCTAGAGTTACACGATGGGACATTGGAGGCTAAACTTGCAAGACAGGACCTGCTCCAGAACCAACTCAGCAACCTCCAGATAGAAAAGGAAAATACAGTAGCTCATCTACATGCAAGAATCAAGGAGCTTATCTTCATACTCACGAATCTCGGAGAAATGGTAACACATCCAGATTCACCAAAGTATACGTTAAATGCTTTTCCGATAACTCTAGAGTAGACATCTATAGTGGATTCATTTTATATATTTAAAAACTTTGAGGTAAGTATTTTAGAAAATCTATTTTCTACTTTCAAATTACATGAGACAAGATGTGCATGTTTAAGAAATAAATAAGAAAAGTCAACTCAGAATCTAGCACTCAAAGCCAAGAAGATTTAACCTCAGTCAAAATCATCTCTCGACGAAAACAAAAAAACCTACATGGTAAGAAAGTTTAGTAAGTTTTTTAAAACTAATAATTTTGATAAGAAATAAACAACGAATCTACTACGAAGCAAAAGAAAAGTTCGTTGTTACAACTGCCAAGAAGAAGAATACATTAATGACAATTACCCGAAGTTGAAGAAAAGGGAGAAAGAAAAAGACAAAGGCCAAGACGAATGAAGCACAAAATCTAAAATCCATGTGGGATAAGTCGTCGTCAGAGTTTGAGATCGAGGCTTATGTCGGATTTGCATTTATGGCAAGTCATCAAAAAGATGCAGATGAAGAAAGCTCATCCGACATGAGCATCAATAGCAATAATGAAGGGGGAGCGTCGAACTATGAGTTTGATAAGATAAGTGAGGTACATCTCTTACCTCTGAACAATTATATAATGGTATTAAAATACTATCTAGATCTCTATGCAAAAATAGGATTAAATATTTAAAATCCAAAAAAGACTATGCATGTTTGTTAAAATTTTTTAACAAAATTAAAGTTGGAAATTCAAAATTTAAAAAAATGGAAACATTAAAAAGTAAAGAATGTTTAAGTCCTAATATTTTTTGAACCCCAAATTTTAGAGATTATAAAGGACTTAATTGTATTTAAGAAACAATAAGGATCAAATTATAAAAAATATTAAAAATAATATTTCTAGAAAATACTAGATAAAAGCAGTAGATAAGAACTTATTTTGAATACCAAAATCTATACTAGATTATTAAATTAATTTCTTGTGCATGCTAAAAATTTGAATGGTGTTGATTTATTAACACTTTTAGTAAAATTAAATTCATAGACCTTTTGTTCATATTTTCTTTCTAATTTTTTTCCATGAAAAATAAAAATATTATCTTCTAACAAAAATCTTTTCAATTTTTTTTGAAAGTTATATTATTTTTTATAATTTTTTAAATGAAAATTAGATATTTAAAATTATTTTAAAATTTTTTTATTTTATAAAAAATTATGTTTCGTATTGCTAGAAAATATTTTTAAAATTTTCTGACTAATATATTAATTATTATAATTTTTTTTTTATCAAAAATCATGATTTTATAATTAAAAATTCTCAAAATTTTATTATTTGAAAATTTATTTTTTTCTATGGATAAATATTATATTTTTTTTATATGCTCAGAAAATTAACAAGATTTTTTTTGAAACCTATAACTATTTTTAATCATTAAGTCTCAAAAATACATATATAGTTCTAAAATATTTATTCTGGGAATAAAAAAATAGTATTTTTGTGAAATTTTTTATTCAAGTATGAACAATTATGTGAAACGTTAACATAAAATTTTAAGATTTTCTATAACTTAAAATTAATTTTTAAATTATTTTTAGCAATAATAAGAAATATCTCTTAACAATAATTTTATATGACAAAATATTTTGATAAAAATACAGGAATTTAGGTATTTTGCATTCAGACCTTCAAATTCCTCTTTATTATATTTTTTTTTGCTACTATTCTATATTTTTTTCCTAGTTTTGTTTGTGTTCAAAGGCGGAAAATAATTAAATATTAAATTTAAGAGAGGTTTTATTTTAAATTGACATATTTATTTGTAATTAAAATAAATCTATTTAAGTATCATATTTAAGTTATAATTACTTTTTTTTCTTGTTTGTTTAACACTAATCTTAATTTGGGTTGATGCACATTAAAATAAGAGAGATTGTAAGTATCCAGTTAGTTTTGATGTAATTAACTGAGTTAAATTAGGTCCTATGTCTTTTGATATATTGTGTCTAAGTGTGCAGGAATTTATGAACATAAGAAGTCGAGAAGAAGACGTGGCGAGCGAGAATGATGACACGAGAAATGAGCCTACTAGCTTGGTACATCCGAGAGACAAAAAACTATGAAAGAGTGTATCGGTGGACGAGAAGGACACCCGCAGAGCATTCGAGGGACGAGAAGTTGAGAGGAAATATGTGTTGGTGCGGGAAGCGTCAGACGATCAAACTTGTATTTTGATTATGTCAAAAGGTTCAAAGTTAAGGTTATTTTGTTATCTGACAAGTTTGAATGAGATTGCAGGAAAGTCCTAAGTGTTCTTAGGCAAAAGTCCTAACTGCGGTTAGGCATGTGGAAAACCCTAAGGGGCGGTAACCCTACGTACTAGGGGGTGGTAACCCTAGGTGGAAAGTCTTGACGGGTCGAGCGCTTCAGGCAAAATCCTAGAGTCGGGGACTCTAGGTTGAAATCCTGGTAGTCGCGGACCAGGTGGAAGTCTGGACGGGTCGTGGAGCAGACATCCAGCATGAAGATCGAAAGCCTCGGGCGCTGAGCAAAAATCTAGTCGGTCTGGATGACCGGTCTGACAACAGGTAAACTCTCTTGAGAGGAGTAGGTGAGGATGCGCTGGGAATAGTAAGCGTCAGTTCGACCTAGGGTTTTCTGAGGAGAAACTCGAAGTCAGAACTGGACAGTCCGATTACTGTCAAATACTTATATTTATATTTTATTGTGTTAACTTTGTTTTTTAGGTATATGTTGTGTTTGGACTAACATACCTGGTAGGAAAGGTGAATCACAATAAAATTACTCGGGTGAACAATATCCAAGGTACATCCGAGATTGTTGGAGGTGCCTTGGACGCCTTGGCTACAACTGCGCAAGAAGCAGGGCAGAAGACACCTTCTAAATATACTGAATATGTCTTGAACGCTGGATGAAGGATATATTTCATGGATCTTAGAGGCGCCTTCTACTCTCATCTTGAGAGTTTTCCACGTTAAAAATCCGTGTCATTATTTTTCTATTATTTTGAGATTTACTGTTAAGTTAATTAATTGGTTTGTCTTATTTTTTTTTATAATTCAAGTATTTAATTTTTTAAACTAATTAATTATTAAGATGACTAACCTAACCCTATAAAATTTTTTCATCAAATATTAAACTTATTTAATTCTCTGCGCCATAACTGAGATTACTTATTTAATTGCATGCATGATTTATTGAGCAGAAATTTATTGATCTTTCGCACCAGAACGTGACCTCTAATTGATTTAAATCAAATCGGACAGATTAAAATATAAAATTGAGTCGCGGGGTCCTACGTGGCACGAGTTACGAGGTACTAAAAACGCCACCTGTCATTTATGTGTTTTGTCGTGTATGTTATTGAGTTTTTAATTTAATTTTCTTTGGTGGTTCGAAATTTTTATATTTTTGAAAATTATTTAATTGGCTGTTGAAATTGATAATACATTATTATTTGTTAAAGTTTTTTTTTTAAATTTATTTACTACTTAGATAAGAATTTTATTAATAAATATATTACACAAACTTTGTTACGTAACATTATTATGAATAGTTCATCATTTATTTTCATGAATATTAACAAACTAAATATAAATATATTCAAATTTATTTATTTAATTTAATGAGTTATTTAAATTTATTTATTTAATTGATGAAGTAACCTAAATAAGCTCTCAAACTTTCTCATGGATGACAAATTCCCTAAGCACACCTTTGAGTAAAGTCATGAATTTTAAAGATAATTAGAGTTGCATCAATGGACAATGATTAAAGTCATGATTAATAATCATCTCACTTAGAAGCTCCTCATAAATTACCTCTTTTCATTTCAATGTGGACCCACAAGGAACGATATCCCATTTTTGCATCAAGAATTCTAAAGATAATATATAGAAACATAGTCAAGGTTCAACAGAAGAGCAAAATGCAAAGAAGCGTAAGTACGAATTATCATGATCAGTCCGTTAATTACACCAGCTCCTCCACATCCGATCCTTCTCATTATCCATCACCAACAAAATCCTTGATCAGAATTAATAAAGCTTAAGACTAGTTAATAATGGCGAGCAAAGAGCACATCTTAATTTCTTCCTCGCGATCTTCTTCTCTGTCCATTCTCAACTGCTCTGCCTCATTGAGCAAGCCACTGCCTGGGCCCAATGCCTCAGTCTTGTCTTCACGTACTGCGGATTGTCCCCTGTTGCAAAACAAGCTCGTCAATGCCATTGAAAAGTACCGCGATGTTCGATCGGTATGTGCATACCTGGACTGCAAATCGGCCATGCGTACGAAGCGACCGCCGCCGCCTCCGTCTGTGTTCGCGCGTTCGGCTTCGGCGTGCCGCTGGGAGAGGTGGCTCTCGGAGTCGACTCCGAGCTCGTCGGCGGAATCAGCTTCTTGTCAGAGAGCTGGCGGTTGACGGCGAAGTAGAGATTGAGGGCCGGCAGCGTGTCGCGAAGATCGTTGCCGCCTTCCTCCTCCACGAATCCAAACCCGAGCTCGATCGACCCCCTCAGCTCGTCCATGTCCTCGTCGGTCAGAATCTTCGGCCGAGTTATTCCCCTGCTCTCGCTGCCCTCCGCCGCCTCCTTCTCCTCTGCTTCCACCACCACGCGTCGCTCCCTCTCCAGAATCTGCCGACGCCGCTTCTCCCACTTAGCCTCCATCTTAGTTTCCCGCAGAGAAGTCTGCTTCGACAGCGTCCGCCGCTCGTTGTTACATCTATCCGATCGGCCGGCCGCGTCGCCGGCCAGGTACTTCTCCTTCGGCGACGAGGCGGCGGAGTAAATGTTGAGCTGTCCGCACACGACCTCGTTGGCCTTCACGGCCAGGAAGTTCTCCGGATAGCACATTTTACGGCGGACGCCTGTGCGGGACGAGGTCGAGGAGAAGAGGAGAAGCGGAGAAGGACGAGGACTTCTCCGCTGCAACGGAAGCGGTATGAAACGAGGAAGACTCGAGCGCCGGAGAATTTAAACAAACCCACAGCCCGCGAGCTGCAATGCCCACCCCCCAGCTATTTGTCCGTCATGCCTATTAATTCTCGGTCTTCACCTCCACCGTCAGACTCTTTCCCGTTCGTCGTCTATTTTTACAAGTGGACGGACGGAGGAAACTCCTGGATCCGAATCTATAATATGCACCTCCTAATTTAGAAAATTTGAATTGAGAAAAAACTATTTTTTTTTGATGAGTTATTCCTTTTATTTTTATTTTTATTTTTATTTTTATTTTTATTTTTATTTTTGATGTTTCATTGTAGGAGACATGTCTTTTGTTATGCGATATTATTCTTCTCCTAGTTATTTTCACAATTTAAACGTCGAGGCGATTAATTAAGTAGCACCGTGCAAGAGACTGGCCAATTAAAGCGCACATAATGGAAGGCAATTCATTTCCACCTGAATCATTACCCGACTCGGCTACCCACTTACCAACTCGAAGAAAACAAATAGGTAACATGACGGTTTGTATGACGTTGGGGACGCTTATATATCCTCACGTGTTTGACGGCTTGAGAGGTTGCCGTGGTCTCTGATCGGACCTTATATCGGCGGTGGGCGGATGCCCAAAAAAGGAATAATAAAAAAAAAATGAGCGAGTGAATTCGAGGTTTAAGAAGTTGTTGATCGGAGGCTTCGTCGGAGTTTAGTTGGGTTGATTTGGAAGGAGGGAGGACGCGAGTGCAGCACGAAACGGAGAGGGAGGAAGCTAAAGCTCGCCGCGCGCGTCTGCATTATTTTCTCGACTTCCAAGCAAGGGATCGGTGAGCGAGGCGCTTCGATTCTGGCGGCTGTGGTTTGAATTCAAGCTGCTCTTCGGATCGTCGATTGGCAGTTGGTGGTTTCTTCATCAAACGGCCGTCCGGGGATTTGTTGGTTTCCCCCTTTCACTGCTGCCGCGAACTGCTGCGCCGGCGGCATACGACAACTGGCGACCGCGGTCTCGTCCGGGTACAGTTTTCTTATCCTTCTGGAGGTTTCTCGGGTTTAATTGTTCTTGTTAGGTCTCCTCTGTGCATGGTTTTGCGGTGATGCCGTGCTAGGGTTTGAGGAAACTAGCTTGTTTGCATATGTTATCTGTCTCTAGTGCTTCGGTTTGATGATCAATAAAGAATGATGGAAAGTCCAGGACTTCATCTGATTTAGATTTAACTGGAATTTTGATGCCGGTCTGTTTCCTGAGTATGAGGCCTTCGTGGCATCGGCCATGCCTATTAGTTTTTCCTGTCCAATTCTGGGGTCATTTATCTGTCGTTCTATCATTTTCTTGCATTATTAGTGGTTGTTTACATAAAAGGTTACAATGATAATGTTCAATTAAGCTTCCTTAAAATGTTGCAATGATAAATTTCAATTAAACTTCAATGTTTTACTGTCTTCAATGATTAGTGAGCTACGCGGATGGGCACTTATGCGCTAAAAGGGCATATGGGATTAATGATATATTTGTTTATTTTCTGTCTTTATGCGTGTTTTGTTACAAAATGTTTTACTTTCCAGTCATTT
Organism: Zingiber officinale; assembly: GCF_018446385.1. Classification (NCBI taxonomy): domain Eukaryota; kingdom Viridiplantae; phylum Streptophyta; class Magnoliopsida; order Zingiberales; family Zingiberaceae; genus Zingiber; species Zingiber officinale. Next base: position 129,601,265 of record NC_055991.1, on the reverse strand, counting down.
GCAAGAAAAGATTTACTTTTCAGCATTTATTTCTTTTGTTTGCTTAGTGATTTCTTGACCTTTTCTAATTTTTTAATCACTTAGGTCAGTAAGCAGAGGCTTGATGGTTTTAACAAAATGCTTCTGCTGGGCTTTTTCTGGCCAAGCGTCTGAGTGTGACGCTTCCTCAGTGAAATCTTGTGTAGCTTCATCCTGCCTTAGGTTGCGCGCTGATTTCTCCAGTTGTTGACAACTATGGTTGCAGCTTGTAAATCGTGAGCATTATTGTACTGAAATCTTTCGGGAGGATGAATACACATGCACATTTGCGTGGGCAGATCTCTAATCAGATGCCTGCCCAAACCAGCACACAAGTATCTGTCTCATCGCAGCAAATTGGAAACTTAATTGTGCAGCCATTGCAGAACCTCGGACCACGACATATGGATACAGAACTTCAAAATGGTCGTGCTACTATGCAGAGGAATATGTAAGCAAGTCATAATTTTGGAACTTTGCAATTATCTAATAAGTTACCTGTTCATGCTTCACGGAAAACATAATTTGTGCTCATTGTTATTTATTAACCTCATTGACCCAGAATGATGATTGTAACCTAGAATTGCCAATTTGTTGGTGGACAAAGAAGAAAACACTAATTATAAACAAGCCACATATGTGCATTTAATTTCAGATTATATACCTGATCAACCTGCTCTTATGATATTCCTACCTCACTCAAGCTAGATGCATCTTCCATCTATCTAGTTTAACTCTGTTGATTGGTTTCACCATTCTCTATATTTGAGTGTTGACCTTCTCACTTACAACTTTTAAAGTGATCTTATAAAATTAGTATTTCATTTTAGGAAAAGGACTTTGCTCTCAATTCTTGATCAAATTATGATATTTACATTTGTATATTTTGGATGGTGATATATCATCGTCTGGAGAATTTTCATGGAAACTCCTAATAGGTATGCTGTCTACAACAACAATCATATGAGATAATTTGCACCTTGCATGGGTGGTGCTTTAGTTTGGTAAACTTTGACTCTAGACCTTATGTTGAAGATGACTCTTATTTGGGCAAACACGGGGCACGACTTTGCTAAGAGGTATGATTAGGCCATGTCGGCTATTGTGGGTTTGGCAAGCATGTCGAAAAACTCCGTCACACGGCTGAGAGCAGGCACACCCGTGGCATGGGTTTGCCTAGATGCTGGCCGTGCTCCATCCGAAGGCATCGGGTTTTACAAGATTTGTGTTATTACTTCGTATTTTTATCCAAAATACCATGTATGTGTTGGACTGTAAAAATATGATCACTGTAACCCTAAAACAGAGAGAGAGAATTCTAATTGGAGTTTTCTTGGCCGTTGTGTGGAGTAGACACATCGTTAAACCATGTCAAATTTCTGAGTTCTCGTGTTTTTTCTTCTTTTTCTTTTCAATTTCTTCAGGATTGTTGTAGCACGATCACAACAACTGGTATCAGAGCGAGGTTCAACATGTCTGAAATCTCTTCTGTGAAATTTGATATTGAAACTGGAAATTTTGGATTATGGCAGAGGATGGTTAAATATTTGTTGGTGCAATAAGGAATAGTGAAGGCATTAGACGAAAAGAAACCGAAAGCGATGGAGAAGACAAACTGGGAGAAACTATAGGTGAAAGCGGTGCAACAATCAAACTTTGTCTAACAGATGATGTAATGTATCACGCTAGGGACGAAAAATCACTGGTGGCAGTTTGGTAGAAACTGGAAAGACAGTACATGTCCAAATCACTGACAAACAAGTTCTATCTTAAGCAGAAATTGTTTGGGCTTAAGATGGCAGAGGGCACAGATCTCACCAACATATCAATGTATTTAATCAGATTGTAAGTAATCTAAAATGGGTTGATGTGAAGATCGAAGATGAAGATAGGGGGCTTGATGTGGCGAAGGTTATCTGCCTCCACGTGGACCTGTGAAGTCTACGGTCGTGCCGAGTTGTTAGTCAAGTCAGGGGGTGCGAGGATTATCACAAATCAAGACCGGTCAAAAGTCAAGCTGAGTTGTAAGTCAAGGAGATCGGCTTTGGTCAAGGCGGACCTAAAGCGGGTCTAATGAGGCGCTAAGGCCCTAGTGGGTAGGTTAGCCATGTTTGACCTCTTCAGCTCGTCCACGCTAGACCTCCTCAGCTCATCCATGTCTAACCCCTTCAGCTCGGCCACGCCAGACCTCCTTAGCTCATTCACGTCCGACCCCTTCAGCTCGGTCACGATCGACCGGATCGACCCATTCTAGATACCTTCGGATGCAGCCACTAGCCCCCTATCGTGGGGAACGTGGATATTGTAATGAGCGGAGGACGTGGAACGACTGGGGGCACGTGGACCTACATGGCAGTCCTACAACTTGAACGTGGGGTTTATGCCCCTTTCTTAAGAAGGTACGAAAGGGAGCTCGCTTTCGTAGGCGTAGGTACGCGCACATACGCATTCCAACTCTAACTCTTCATCGTTTTTTCACCAACTAGGCCTGTGCTAATTTGAGCATCAGAGTAGTCGCACCAAGGTATGCTTTGATCCCATTCTAATCTCTCCTGTTGAGTTCTTCAGGTTTGGCGATTGACTCTCTCCCCGGAATCACCCCTCTGGTCTTGGCACATCCTTTGACGGCTTAGTCGTCGACGATCTTTGGCCAGAACAATGTTGATGCTATTGAATTCTCTACCGTCATCTCCTACGTACGATAATTTAATTACGATTCTGATGTGGAGAAAGGAAACTCTCAAGCTAAGGAAGTCACAAGTGTTCTGTTGAGTTTTCATTAGTGAAAGAAAGCTAGCAATGAGAATTCGTAAGGTGAAGGGCTTATGGTAAGAGGTAACCAGGAACTTGGTAGGAGCAAGACTCGATATGGGTCAGGCAACAATAATAAGGGTTGATCTAAATTGAGTAAGAAGGAGATCATGTGCTACAAGTGCGGAGTAATGGGTTACATCAAGAGAGATTGTCCAGAGAAAGAGAAAAAGAAAGCTTATGCAGAGAGTAAACATGGTTCATCGAAGTTTGCAAACATAGTGGAAGAAGAAAATTCAAAGAGCGACGATGATGATATGCTTTCTGTTTTGTCTAGTTTAGAGCAATTGACAGATTCTTGGATCCTGGATTCAGCATGTTCTTATCACATGACGCCTAACAAGGATTGGTTCGACACCTATAAGTCGGTTAATTCTGATTCTATTCTGATGGGTAACGATACATCCTGCAGAGTCATTGGAATAAGGAATGCCAGAATAAAGATGTTTGATAGTATGGTCATAACATTGTGTGATATTAGACATGTAGTAATAAAAGTCAGTAAAGGTGCTCAGACAGTGATGAAATGACAGAAACTAGCAGGGAACATTTATAAATTGTTAGGTACCATAGTTGTAGATGGAACTGCCTTTGTAGAATTTTAATAAGATAATACAATCTTATGGCATATGTGGCTGAGTTTTATAGGTGAGTGTAGGATGCTAGAGCTTCATAAAAGAGGTTTTTTGAAGGGCGTCAAAATATGCAAACTTGAATTTTGCAAGTATTGTATTCTTGGAAAACAAAGCAAAATGTAATTTAAGATAGACACTCACAAGATGGAGGAAATTTTGAAATTCTGGACTATGTTTATACGGATTGGGGGACTGACCAGTGTAGTATCATGTGGACGACATGTGTACTTTGTGAGTTTCATCGACGATTACACTTGGAAAGTCTAGGTTTACTTCATACGCCACAAGTTAAAAACTTTTTCAAAATTCAAGATGTGGAAAACTAAAGTGGAGAATCAAGCTGAAAGGAAAATTAAATGCCTAAGGCCAGGAATTTTGTAAGCAACATGGTATCAAGAGACATTTCACAGTCCGTCGGACACCACAGCAAAATGGTGTAGCAAAAAGAATAAACATGATGACAATCGAGAAAGATCGATGTCTTAGACTGAATGCAAGGCTTGCAAAGAACTTCTAGGTAGAGTGATATTTTCAGAGGAGGCATGGACAAGAAATCCGATTGATTACACTAGTCTCAGGGTGTTTGGATGTCCAACCTACATGCATATTTCTAGTGAGACAGAGCAAAGCTAGATGCGAAGTCTAGACATTGTGCTTTTCTGGGTTATCAGTAAGAGTGAAAGACTTTAAGATTTGGGATCCTAAGGCAAACAAGGTGGTGATTAGTGGAAATGTGATTTTTGATAGAAAAGCCATGTTACAACGTACTCAAGAGGAAAAGAAAAAGTCATCAGAAAATTGCAGCAACAATAAAGATGTCGTATAGGTGGAGCTAGAAACCTATGATGAAGTTAGCTCAAAGCGCACGGAGCATCAGACTATAGTCACATAAAAGACCAGATATATAATCAAACCACCTACTAGATATGGTTTTGAGGACTTGGTTTTTTATACACTTATCACTAGTAGCGGAGATCTTGCAACTTTTCGAGAGGCAATACACAACTTAGAGATTGACAAATGGATGAGTGCTATGATGGAGAAGATAGAGTCTTTGCATAAGAACTAAATGTTGGATTTGGTAAAACTTCTTCAATGAGAAAGCGCTATAAGATGCAAATGGGTATACAAGAAGAAAGAAGCCATATCAGAAAGTGAAGAAGGAAAATTCAAAACTCGACTAGTAGCAAAGGATTACTCACAGATCAAGGGGATTGACTATGATGAGATATCTTCTCCGGTTAGACATACATCTATCAAGGTGGTGTTGGCTTTGGTATCACATTATGATTTGTAGTTGGAGTAAATGGACGTGAAGACAACTTTTCTTCATTACAATTTGGAAGAACAGATTTATGTCACAACCAGAAGGATTTAGTCAGCCCGAGCAGAGCAATTAGTTTGTAAATTGAAGAAGTTGATTTATGGGCTAAAGCAGTCTCTAAGACAGTGGAAAAAATGTTTTGATTGCTATATGATTCAAAATGGGTACAGAAGATGCGAGTAGGAATGCTGCATTTACGTGAAAAGTCTTGACGATGATTCATTTATCGTCTTGTTTACTATATATGGATGATATGCTGATTGTTGCGAATAGTATGAAAGAGGTCCACAAGTTAAAGAAGCTTTTAAGCAAGACATTAAGATTTGGGTGTGGACAAGAATATTATTAGGATGGAGATATATAGAGACAGAATCTCAGGTATCTCAGTGCAGTTATATTGAGAAGGTGTTGGACAAATTTAACATGGGTAATGCGAAGTTTGTGAGTACACTTCTAGCGCATCACTTCAAGTTGTACATTGCATAATGCCCAAAGATGGATGAGGAGATCCAAGACATGTCAAAGGTTCTGCATGCCGGTGCATCTGGTTGTTTTATGTATGCCATGATTTGCACAAAACCTGATTTGGCGCATGCTCTTAGTATGGTTAACAAGTTTTTTCAAATCCTAGTCGGCAACATTGGAATGCAGTTAATGGAATTTTTAGATACTTGAGGAATACTGCAGATTATGACATCGTGTTCAGTAGACAATAGGATGATCCTTTAGTTACAGGATACGTGGATGTAGACTATGTAGGGGATGACAGAAGGTCTACTATAGTGTGTGTTCACTGTGGTGGGATGCTTATTTGTTGGAAGTCCATGGTACAACCTATAGTTGAATTGTCTACTATTGAGTTAGAGTACATGGCAGTAGCTGAAGTAGCCAGGGAAGTATTGTGGCTTAAAGGGTTAGTCAGAGAACCGAGTGTTCGATAAGATGGAGTCGAGTTATATTGTGATAGCTAGAGTGCTATCTATTTGGCAAAGAATCAGGTATATCATGCGAGAACCAACCATATTGATGTGAGGTTTCACAAGATCTGATATCTTCCGAGGAAATAATACTTGAGAAGGTCCACACGTCTAAAAATATTGCAGACATGTTGACAAAGCTTGAACTTGATCCATTTCTCTAGTTGTTAGAGGGGCGTAGCCTGAACTTGGCATTCCAGGTAGAGGTCTTGGAAGATGCTCGTGTTTCTCCTAAGGGGTGAATATTCACCGTGTTCGGGCCTGTGGGAATAGGCACGAACATGGCATGGGCATGCCTCCTATCCGTGCTTCATCCAGAGGCGCTAGGTTTTACTGGATTTGGGTTATTACTTGGTATTTTTATCCAAAATACCATGTATGTGTTGGGCTGTATAAATAGGATTATTGTAACCCTAAATACAACAACAACAACAACCAAGCCTTTTCCCACTAGGTGGGGTCGGCTGTATGAATCCTTTTACACCATTGAGCTCTATCTCCTATTATATCATCATCTATATTTAAATAAATTTTATCTTGTTTTATTGTTGCTAACCAAGCCTTTTTTGGTCTTCCTCATTTGATATGCATGTTTATCATAGTTTCACATCGCCTAACTGGAGCATTTATTGGTCGTTTAAGTATATGTCCGTACCATCTTAAACGTATCTCTCGAAGTTTTTCCTCAATAGATGCAACTCCGACTTTCTCTCTAATGCTCTCATTTCTTATTTTGTCCATCTTCGTATGTCCACATATCCACCTTAACATCCTCATCTCTGCAATTCTCATCTTCTGTTCATGTGCTCGAGTCATAGCCTAACATTCAACTCCATATAACATAGCAGGTCTAACTGCAGTTTTATAGAACTTACCTTTAAGTCTAAGAGGTACTTTACGGTCACATAAAACACTCGACGCTCCCCTGCTTGTATTCTATGTAAGACATCTCTCTCAATCTCTCCATCATTTTGTAAAAATCATCCTAAATATTTAAATCTCTCGGTTCCGGGCAACTCGTCCTCTCCTATCTTAATAATTGTTTCATTACTTCTGATATTACTAAACTTAAATTTCATATATTCTGTCTTTAATCTACTAAGCTTAAAACCTTTCCCTTCTAGTGTTTTCCTCCAAGATTCTAGCTTAGCATTTACTCCTTCATGTGTCTCATCTACCAAGATAATATCATCTGCAAACAACATCCACCACGGTACTGTGTCTTGAATGTGCGCAGTGAGTTCGTCCATAATTAGTGTAAAAAGATAGGAACTTAGAGTTGATCCTTGATGTAACCCTATCTTTATTGGAAATGTTTCAGTTACTCCGCCTGAAGTCTTTACTCTGGTCGTTACATTCTCATACATATCCTTAATTAGTTCAATATATATTACGCTAACACCTCTCTTTTCTAAAATTCTCCATATAATTTCTCTTGGGACTCTATCATAAGCTTTTTCTAAGTCAATGAATACCATGTGCAGATCTTGTTTTTGCTCCCGATATTTTTCAATTAATTGTCTAAGAAGATGTATAACTTCTATTGTCGACCTTCCAGGCATGAACCCAAATTGATTTTCTGTCACTATGGCCTCCTTCCTTAATTTTTTTTTATTATTTTTTCCTAAAGTTTCATAGTATGACCCATTAGTTTAATACCCCTATAATTTGCACAATTTTGTACGTCTCCCATATTCTTATATAAGGGAACTAGAGTACTTATCCTCCATTGATCAGACATTTTTTTTGTTTTCAATATCATGTTAAATAATTTTATACCTCTATGGGAACATCATCTGGTCCAACGGCTTTTCCATTGTGCATCTCATTTAAAGTTTGTTTTATTTCTGAAGTTTGAATTCTACGGTAAAAATTAAAATTTCTATGCTCATTTGACCTAATTAAATTACCTAAGTTAAGTTGGTCACCTAAACCTTCATTAAAAAGTTAATGAAAATATCTCTTCCACCGCTCTTTTATTTCTCCATCGTTTATTAATACCCTATTATATTCATCTTTAATATATTTTATTTGGCTAAGATCTCTTGTTTTTCTTTCTCTCACTTTAGCTATTCTATAAATGTCTCTTTCCCCTTCTTTTGTATCCAATTTTTGATATAACCGTTCAAAAGTTTCATTTTTTGCTTCACTCATTGCTTTCTTAGCTTCTTTCTTGGCTATTGTATATTTTTTTAAGTTTTCCTCGTTCTTACAAATATATAATTCCTTATAAGCTATTCGTTTTTCCTTCACTTTCTCTTGTACTTTCTCATTCCACCACCAAGATTCTTTGCTTAGTGGTGCATGCCTCTTTGACTCACCGAGTACACCCTTAGCTGCTATTTTCAACTTTGATATTATGTTATCCCATGTTGTATTAGAGTCATCGTATATTTCACCTAATGCTTGTACTTCGACCTTCTCCTTAAATATATGTTGTTTCCCATCCTTTAACTTCCACCACTTAATTCTAGGAATTGTATATATTTTCTTTCTATTGATATTATATTTGAGACGTATATCCAACACTACTACCCTATGTTGGGTAGTTAAGTTTTATCCAGGGATGACTTTGCAATCTTTATAAATCTTTCTATCCTTCTTCTTAACCATAAGAAAGTCAATTTGCGATTTGTTATTCCCACTTTTGAATGTGACTAAGTGTTCTTCTCTTTTCTTAAAAAACGTATTAGCTAATATAAGGTCATATGCTATTGCAAAATCTAATATAGTTTTCTCTTCCTCATTCCTCGTTCCAAACCCATAACTCCCATGTACTCTCTTATATTCCTCATTTTTCACTCCGATATGCCCATTTAGATCACCTCCTATTAAAATCATTTCATTTGGTGGAATTTTTTGTAATATTTCATCTAAGTCCTCCCAAAACCTTGATTTGGTAGCTTCATCTAATCCTACTTGTGGTGCATATACGCTAATTATGTTCATAGTTTCTTTCACCACTATTATCTTAAGGGTTATAATTCTATCCCCTCTTCTAACTACTCTTACAACTTCATCCTTTAACAAACTATCTACAATAATACCCACTGCATTTTTTGCTTTACTCTTTCCAGTGTACCATAACTTAAAACCCGAGTTCTCTATCATCTTTGCCTTCTCACCTGTCCATTTTGTTTCTTGTACACACAAAATACTAATTTTTCTCCAAATCATCATATCTACTATCTTCATTGATTTACCAGTGAGAGTTCCTATGTTCCATGTTCCAAATCTTAGATTATTAGTTTTCCTATAATATTTGTTCTTATCTAACCTATGGTGTGAGAACTCTTGCCTATTTAATACTACACCCAAGTTCTTATGGAGATGTAGCGGTCCTTGCTGAGACGTTACAGTCGAACCTTGTAACGCGAACTCTTGCATATTTATCACTACACCCGAGTTCTGGAGATATAGCGGTCCTTGCCGAGACGTTACAGTCGGACCCTGCAACGCGTTCCTTTCAGGGAACAACCTAACATTAACACAATAGTTTAATTGATTCATTCATTGAATATTTGTCATAGTTTGACGCTGGCTGGCAACCTAACACAACCCTCCTCCTTTATCCGGGCTTGGGACCGGCCATAACCGATTGTCATGGGCGGAGTTTTGTAACCCTAAATCAGAGAGAAAATTCTAATTGGAGTTTTATTGGCCGCTTCGTGTAGTAGGCACCATGTCAAATTTATGTGTTCTCTCTTCTCTTGTTTTTCTTTGTTTTCTTTTCGATTTCTTCACGATTGTTGCGACACGATTACAACACCTTAGCCTTTGCGGCACGATTACAACACCTTAGCCTTTGCGGCACGATTACAACACCTTAGCCCATATACCTAACATAAGTGTTATTTATCAAAAATAGTAATCGTAATGGAATTTGCCATCTATACTATCACTGTTCTGGTTATCAGTCAATGTAAGTTTTGAAGTACACCATGATACCATGATTGACATGTATATTCTCTCCATGCTTAACATGTTGTCTCGCTTCTTCATGGTGTTACCAGGTATACTGTAATATTTTTGTTTCTTAAAGAAATTGACTTAAAATGTGAAGTAATTTTAGTAAGAAGTGAGAGCAACCATTTACCTTTTCTATCATCTTGCACAGAAGCCTGGTCTATTTTTAGTTATCTTACTTTAGTTCAGATCATAAAATATCTTTGTGGTGCTATTCAATATTAACTGGACAAGGGTTTCCTCTAAAATATTTCTATTACTATGGCAGTTTATTTGCATTAGGCAGTCTAATCTGTAATTGCACTAGCTTTTGATAATGGTATGAAATTGCAAGATGGTATGATATTACTTTGTTGTATGTTGATTGTGCATGCAATTCAGATAGCTAGAATGTATCGGACTTGACCATTTTGTGCATATATATTAATGCAATTCTAATTTTTAACTTTTCAAATGAAAATGTATTGACTTTTATGATCCATCAAGTAATTGAATATTCTTGGCTTTATTAGTATACAATCTATCAAGACATGGCTCTTAATTTATGATAATCAGACAAATTATTTATCATAACAGATATAATATTCTTCAAAAAAGAAATCAATCAGGTCCTGAGTGGCCCCGCAGGCTACTAGAGGTTGTTAAGCGTATTGAAGATCAAATCTTCAAGGAGATTCCTTCAAAGGTAATTTTATGTTTCTACACACAAGTTCTATCTCTATGGATTTTTATATAATCCAACTGCTCATTTATCTGATTGTTGGGTTAAAAGGCTTCAATTCTCAAGTTGTTTTATTAACTGTAACAACAGTTTTTCATGCAACAATAGTAGCTGTTCAGTTTTGGTGCTGATGTCTTTCTCAAACCATCTAATGCATAAATTTACTGAACAGGAAGTCTATTTGAATTTAGCAACGGAAGCATCTGAGCAACATCTATACTCCATGGTGAAGAGGGTCCTTTACAACAGTCGATCATCAAATCATATTACATCTTCCTCCTCTGTCAGTATGATCCCTACTCCTAGTATTTCAAACAGTGGAAATAACAATACTGGGCATTCAGTTAATTCAGAGCATCCTACATTTTCCACCAGCAAAACCATTGTTGCACCTCAAACTATTTCGAGTTTTGCCAGCTTACCATTAACTGCACATGGTCCAACTGATACCAAAGATAATATATCTTTGAATGCTTCAGATGGTAATTTTCTCTAACATTGTCTTATAATTAAACTGTTAACATAGTCCTATTCTGTGGATTCATTCTGCTCTGGTGCAGGAACAATTTCTAATGGTTACCAGTATCAATCATCCAACTTTGCTCTAGCTTCAAGTAGTGTAATGTCTTCAATTCCTTCAACTAATGTGCCAAGGCAATTTAGTCAAACAATACCAACAGCAGGATTTAATAGTCAGCAGGCTGTATCTGCAAATATTGAATGCTCAAACGGAGGATTGTCTAACACTGAATCTAATGTGGCTCCACAGTCTCTCCAACTAAAGAAATATGTTGAAAATCAAAATATCCACACATTACACAATATTGGTGCCCAAATAGGGGCTGGAATGAGGTTGAATGTTCTTCAAAATGGTTCCCCTCGCGGATTATCTAATGGACTTGCTAATGTTGCATTGGGCTTTATTGGGAACAACATACAAATGAGTGCCCCAGCAGCATCTGAGGGTTTCCAAAGTCCAAATCCTTATTCTAGTTCCCCAAAGCCTCTATATCAGAATTTGGATCCGCAATATCATCAACCAAGGATGCCAAGTAATGTTCATGTTCTTACCATAATCAATGCAATTCATGCCTCTAGTTTTATTTTTCATGTAGTTGGTGTCCATTTTCCCTTTATTTCATGCTTATTCTTGACTATAATTTGCTATCTTATCACATTGTGAGGATGTAGTTCTGTTTTCTGCAGCACCGATGTCTCAGCGAGGGCTATCTGTTCTGAATGGTAGTTATACAGCGAACATGAGTGATATAACACATTCTCAGACCTTTGATGGACCAGATTCATCTGGTTTATCTTCTAACTTAAATTCTGTTATGGATCAGTCAAGAACAAACCAAGGATTACTAAATCCTCATCCAGGTTTCCATGCACCGCAACATTCTCTTGATGACAATCCTCAATTGCTTGTTGATCAATCTGTCAAAATGAATCATCAGCAGCCACAGTCTATTGGAGAAAATCTTCTTCAGTCACAACACAAGGTGCAACAGTCTCTGCAACAGAAAAATCAAACTCGTGTGCAGATTGTTCAGAATCAACATCAGCTATCCCAAATTCATCAGCAAAGCATGCAGAACCAACTCCAACAACTTATACGAGAGAATGACTCTTTGAGACAGTCCTCATCAACCTCAAGATTTGGTGAGCAATTGATGTCTAATCATATGAATGCCACCTGCTCTAACACATTTTTTCCATCAACAACTCAGCAAGTCCAATCTTCAGATTTACAGACCCATTACCAGCAACATTATTCTGCTGAAGTTCAAGCTCAAGCTAAAAGTGTTAAATTTTTAGATCCTTTGCTTAACTCTAAAGACTTTGATGTTTCAATTTCTGAGGAATGTCGAAAGCTGTTGCATCCACACCAGCAGCCTGATGGATTTTCTAACAACTTTAGTTGTGTATCTAGTGGATCGCAAGTGGAGGAACTCCTGCAATTTGAGTGTCATCCTCAACCTATTCAGCAACCACAGGTCACAGATAAATCATCACTTCAACAAATCCAGGTGGAGCTTCATCAAAGATTGATTGGGCAAAATGAAGCTGAACGCCCTCTTCCCGTTCAAGAACTAGATTCCACAAATGAAGAATCTATGAAGCAACAAAATTATTTAAAACAACAAAGATGGCTGTTGTTTCTGCATCACGCTCGCAGGTGTCCCTCAAAAAAAGGAATGTGCTTAGAAGCTAACTGTGTGAAGGCTCAGGAGTTGATTATGCATATGGATGCTTGCAGCAGTGATCTGTGCAAGTTTCCTCGTTGTTTCACATCTAAGAAATTTGTCAAGCATATTTGTAACTGTGCAGCAACTGATTGTCCTGTTTGCATTCCTGTCCGTGATCGGATAGCTGAAAATTATAAGGCACATTCACATGTGTTGTCCCAGACATATTTGTTGTCCGAAACAAACAGAGTTGCTGGTGGGATGAAAGCAGAGATAATGCCTACAGAAGATTCTCAGGACAATCAACCAGCATCAAAGCGTATTAAGAGTGAACACATGTCACCTATTTTTCCTAACAGTGAACCTAGCTTGCTCTCTGTCACTCCTGGAAATCATCAATATGATTTCTGGCATGCTCAAGACCCAGATTGCAAACAAACAACTCTGAAGAATTCTGCTAATTCTGATTTCAATGCGAACATGGATGAGCCTTTTGGTTGTGGACATGAAAAATTACCAGTATTTGGCACTATTAAGGAGAGTATAACTTCGAGAGACTGCAAAAAGAATCCTAATGTTTCTATCGATGTTGGCTCTTGCGTCCATCAAGAAGATATTGTGGATGATAAATTGTTGAATCGGGCTGCTGTTGAAATCAACCAGGACCACCCAGCTAACCAACTAACCGATCAAGTAACTGGAAAATCAGGGAAGCCAAAGATAAAAGGTGTTTCCTTGATTGAATTGTTCACTCCTGAGCAAATTAAAGAGCATATAATTGGTCTAAGGCGATGGGTTGGCCAGGTTAGGTTTTGACATTGTTGTTTTCTTGTACTTTATGATATCTTCACATAGTACTTATGAGATTTCCCATCTTCTTTGATGTCATTTTGTCTGTGTCTTTCTCTACCCGGATTTTTGTAACAAATGGCCATCCTAAAGTAGCATTTTCCCTTTATCTTCACTTAATTTTGTCTTCCATCAGTTCAGTTAATAGTATTTTACTAATGATTTATGTTTGCATAGAGCTCAATGGATGTATAAGATCCATGTGACTAATTCGAAATGGTTGGAACAAATATGGCTGGATGATGATAATGATGATCATTTCAATTGATAAAGTGCTATTCATTGGAAGTGTAAAATCTACATTGTTGAGTAATTGGTAATTTCATGATGAACCATTCTACATCTATATATCTACATAATGACTTTGATCCGCTTCTTTTGGTTCAAACACAAACAACAGTCCTATTCTACATCTATATAACTGCTTAAACTTTTAGTAATTCAATATTTACTACATCCAGTAATCCTAATATACAATATGGACAATGAATTTGAATCCTGGTGTGCATTTATTTCAAATGAATATTCAGTGAAAACATTCAAATGCCAGTTGGTACCAGTGCGGTATTATAACTGAAGTTTCCTACTTGTGCCCATTCTAGTCATCTGGTTGAGTTTTCTCTCTGATTCGCAATACTGATTGACAACCTATCCTGAATAATAAAGCATCCATAGTTCCTAAATCCCTTTATTCCAGCTTTCTATTTCTGCTTCACCTTCACCAACAAAAATAAAATTAGTTCAATGCTTAATCTGAATTAAAATTTAATGAAAGTATATAAAAGAGTAGGGAATCAAATAAATTTATAACTCAAACGTTTTGGAGTATCCCTTTATAATAAATTATTGGAAAATCAGGTGTCTTACACCTGGCAATCAAATAAGAATCTAGTATCCAAGCCTGAGCAAATTCTGAAGAAACAGTGAACTATTGATATTAGTAAACAAGATTGTTACAGCTTGTGGAATTAGTGTTCCTTAAACTATTTTATCTCATAGGCAGAAGATTAAACAAATTTATTTGGACCACTTAATGCTGCAGTTAATTCCAACATATCACACTGGCATGCTCAGTCATAAGTGGAGTCATCTCAGTCTCTATCTTTGGTAAAAGGCAGGTTTCTTAACACTTATGGAGAAAAAATGGGAATTTCGGGTCATTAAATATGTCTACATTTCTTCGTGATAGTTTGACAAGCATTTCCCTATTGATCTAGAGAGCCAACAATGTTGCTGCAACTTAGAATGACACAAGAAAATACAAATCCAATTTGTGTGTTTACTCTGTAGATTCTCATTAGTGGCACACCATTTCTTAGACTGAATAATCTAAATATTTCACCTTTTTTTTAATCAAAACACAGGAATGATATTCTTGGGGGCTTAATATATTTCAGCACTTTACATGTTTTTTTTCCCTTAAGACTCGAACATGGAAGTTGATAAACTTTAATGCAGTGATGACATATATTTAAATACTTGAGCAAAACAACAATGATGATCTAATGATTATGCAGATCATTGCAATACCACATAATAGCTAGTCTAAACAAACCTGGGATGGGCTGTGAGGGACGCCTGGGGTGAGTATAATCACCTTTTTGTTATGATAGTCTAAAAAAACTCAATAGGGGCAGGGATTAATTCCCGACGGACGCATGCTCTCGGGAAAAAAAATTTCCTTCCACCCGCTAGTCACTTAGCGGTCGGCAATAAGCTGACCCCATGATTTATCTTCCTTTACATAACCTAGGACGAGTCGTGAGGGAGTCTGGGGTGAGTGTAATCACCTTTCTACAATAGTTTAAACAAACTCATTTTGATTGTTTACCACATATGGCTGCAGACCATATTTAAATGAATATGGGAAGTAACACACATTGTACTTTTTTATCAATTAAATTCATGTTTTGCAAGGATGTACTTTTTTGCTTGATACATAGTTCTTTTCCAATCATTAGTTGTTTTGGTTTTGTTTTTTTCTTAGAGTAAGGCCAAAGCCGAGAAGAATCAAGCAATGGAGCGCTCAATGACTGAGAATTCTTGCCAGCTTTGTGCAGTGGAAAAACTCACTTTTGAACCACCTCCAATATATTGTTCCCTGTGTGGTGCTCGACTAAAGAAAAATGCACTGTATTATACAGTTGGCAGTGGTGATGCACGCCAATACTTTTGCATCCCATGCTATAATGATGCTCGAGGTGACACTATAGAAGCTGAAGGATCTATATTTGCAAAATCAAAGCTTGAAAAGAAGAGAAATGATGAGGAAACAGAAGAATGGGTAAATTTGTTTGTTCCCTTTAATTGTCTTTGTTGTTCTTTTTCATGTCTTTAATCCTTTCATGTAAAACACTTATTGTTGTAGTGGGTGCAATGTGATAAATGTGAAACTTGGCAACATCAAATATGTGCACTATTCAATGGTCGAAGGAATGATGGAGAAGCAGAATATACTTGCCCTAATTGTTATGTGGAGGAAATAGAGAGAGGTGAACGCAAGCCCTTACCTCAGAGTTCAGTTCTTGGTGCAAAGGATTTACCGAGAACTATACTCAGTGATCATATAGAACAAAGGCTTTTTAGACGTCTAAAACAGGAGAGACAAGAAAGAGCCAAGCAGCAGGGAAAATTTTTTGATGAGGTGAGTGGGTTAATTTTTGATTTTAGACAAAAATCATAGTTGGATCTGAATTTCTAAATGATTTGAAAGTTATTGTGGGCAGTACATCCAAAACTTTTTTTTTATATGTGTTTTAGTGGAAGTTGGCATATGGTCCTGAAGAAATGGCCCTTTGAACAGACAACATCAATTGATTATTAGATGGTGACATGGTGACTCTGGATGAGAGTTATATTTGACCAGCAGAGTTCTTTCTTTCCTGTTCTCAGTTTAATCTTTTGAAGGGGAGCCTTGGCGCAACTTTAAAGTTGTTGCTTTGTGACCAAAAGGTCACGGGTTCGAATCCCGAAAGCAATTCTTGCAAAAAGCAAGGTAAGGCTGTTTACAATGGATCCTTCCCTAGGACCCCGCGTAACGGGAGCTTCGTACACCGGGCTGCCCTTTATAGTTGGTAGACTTGCTGCAGTCTTATTTTGTGCAATACTGCAACTTTTGGAGCTTCTAGTATGTTATTGTATCGTACCTTTGTTAGTATGATATCTGACACATGATTAGATCAGAAACAATAGCCAAACTTTAGAGAAGCTTTCTGAAAGAGTTATGTTAAGAAAGTGCCCCCTGTTGGCAATCAAACACTTTTTGGACCGAAATTAGTATGCCATATATTTACGTATTGGGCAAAATGATTTTTATGGAATTCTTAGTGTCTAAATCATGCAATAACATCTCTAACCAAACCATGAACTTTCCAATTTCTAATGACAAGTGTTTGGCCTTGATTGGTGATAGTAATTTTGCACTTCATGGGCCTTGATAAACTCCCTCTTTCATCTACTAGAAGTCTAGAAGTTTGTAATTTTCATCATATTAGATCTAAGTTTATTCCACATCATATCCCAATCAAAGTTTCTCCTTTTGTGCAGTATGATACTTATGGTTTTGCAAATTGTATAGCACTAATTCTCTAATCTTCTCTTGCACAAAACATATTTTTTTATTATGTTTTTTTTTTTTAAAAAAAAATAGTGGATTCTTCCTAATAAAATACAACCTAAGGAGATTATGTTCGATCTCTATGGTAGTAGCTTCAATGTGAAGATTGTCATTGAAAGGCTATGTGGTGAAGGTTGTTACCTATGGCACGGAGGATGGGCCGGTGCTAAAGGTGACAATTTGTGTCTTAGAAGAGTCAAGCTAGTTTGCATTTTGCAATACCTAAAAATGACATGTTTGGCCTATTTAACCTAATTATCAGTAATAATATATCTGCATATACAATTGAGACGAACAATCTCACAACCAAAACTCACAGAGAACTCAATTTTCATAGTAAAGGACTTATTTATTATCATATCGAGGGTTATCCATACCTTCTTTCTTTATTAATTTGCCAATAAATTGTTTTCTTTCGGCTTTAGTACTTGCACTTCCCTTTACAATGCTAACTCCCTATGGAAGCACTTAAAGGTACATGGCTCATGGAGGGAATTTCTAGATATAGATAATGTTTGGATCAGATTAACATCCTCAAATTGCTCTGGTGATAGTTTTTTGAAATCCAACAACAAATGCTAGAGTTACCTTCTCTAGCGGTGCATGTGACTGAACCACTTGACACCTATGCCATAGATCTTGACCTAGATATATCTATCTCCCCACTCAATGGAGTCAAGTTTTTATTCGTGGAGAATATTGCAACTTAAAAATTTGTTACAAAAACTTCATAAGTGTTTTTTTTAAAAAAAATACTCTTAGGAAATTAAGTGATGCAATAACAAATCAAACTCTTGAATTACATAAAAGATTGGAAGTAAATTGATGAAACATAATAATCCCAATAAACTAGTATTAAATCAAAAGATGCTCATTAAACTACAACCAAATTAAGAGGTATTCCTACAAATCAATTTTTTTATAGCTAAGTGGTAAAGCACTTAGGGGAACAAATAAAAGGACCAGTGTTCGAATCTCAATAAGGATGAATATTCTGAAGGTCGGTTTCTAAGTGTGCACAAGATGTGCTTCAGATTTATCCGGTAGGTGAACTGGGGGGAAAGTTGTGTCTATATTCGGATTATTAGTTGGGTGAAGCCCGAGCACTTGGAATATAAAAAACTAAAATAGCACAATTACTAAAATCAATTGCAAATTATTCTTGATTTGCATTATTAAGTTTTTTTTTACATCAGTATTTTAATTGATAATTTTCTTATTTAGGATTGTAGGGTAATTTTGGTATAAGTTTATTTAGGGCATGTTTTTGAATTGGTTTATTTCTTACTTTATTTTTCGTTGAAAAAAATGACCCCGGTCAGCCCTAGTGACTAGAGTTGTCAGACGGGCTGACCCATGGCAAGGCTGGTTAGCCCATGGTGGGTCAGCCATTTGGTTGGGCCAGCCCGTCGTCTTGACGGGTTGGGAAATCCCCAACCCAACCGAACTAATGGAGGGTTGCGGGTTAGGTGGACCAACCCACGAGCTTACCAAAAATTAAAATAAAATAAAAAAGCATGTGGTAGGCATGGGTTGGCCTCCGAGTTACTCATCCAGTGAAGAGAAATGTTCAATTCATGAAGTAAAATGAATTTAACACATTACTCAGGAAAGCCTATCAAAGTAAGTTAAGAAAGCTTACCATGAAGATGGTTATAAACCAATCTAGAAGTCCCAAATTCCAATTGCATCAATGCACTGCAAAAGAGTAGAGCTCTAGTTCTGATGAACATGAGAGAAGTGTCAATGGACCTCAACGATTGTTCAAGGTGCATGAGCGACTGCAACATTTTCTCAACCCGCAAGCCAACGTAAACCTGCCTCAGGCCGACCCATGAGGGTCACGGCTAGGCGAGTCGGCCTACCTGATCTGCCTTTAAATGGGTTGATAAAATTTCAGCCCAATCCGTTAACTCAACGAACCTAATCCAAATTGACAGCTCTACTATTGACTCATCTATTAACAATAAAATCTTCTCCATTGAGGAAATTTATTTTTACCTTATTTGTTTCTAGCGACCTTAATGAATTGGGTTTTGATGGAGCATAAATATATTATTATATTGAATTAAAATTAAATATAAAATTTATATTAATTGCAAATGAGTTATAAACAATTATTTTAATTCCTTTCATTTAACATGTCTGTTTTTGGTAGCTTGAATATTACTTCTCATAATTGATATTCAGGTGCCTGGGGCCGAGAAGCTAGTAGTTAGAGTTGTTTCATCAGTTGACAAAAAATTGGATGTAAAGCAGCGATTTCTAGAAATATTTCAGGAGGAAAATTATCCTAGAGAATTTCAATATAAATCCAAGGTACAAAAGCTAACTAGTTGAACACTGAATTTTCTTCTTTTTTTTTTCTCATTCTAAGGAAGTGTTTAAATCAGTTTCAAGTAAAAACAATAGATTAAGCATATGATTGAAGTTGAAAATTTTAAGCTAGTTTGTGTTTTTTTTCCAGGCCATACTGTTATTTCAGAAGATAGAAGGGGTAGAAGTATGCCTCTTTGGCATGTATGTTCAAGAATTTGGTTCTGATTGCCCTTTCCCAAATCAGCGCCGTGTCTATCTTTCTTACTTAGACTCTGTCAAGTACTTCAGGCCTGAAATCAAAACAGTGACTGGAGAAGCTCTACGAACATTTGTTTATCATGAAATTCTGGTACACTACTCATTTTTGCATCAATTCCTTTCTCTTTATTCTAAAAACAAATTTATAGATTCACTATTTCAAGTATTTGTGAGCCGTGACATTTATTATGGTTCTGCAGATTGGATATCTTGAATATTGCAAGAAACGAGGATTTACCAGCTGTTACATTTGGGCTTGTCCTCCTTTAAAGGGAGAAGACTACATATTGTACTGCCATCCTGAGATTCAGAAGACACCCAAATCTGACAAACTGAGGGAGTGGTAAAGCTCGGAGTCATTCCAGGCTCCAGCTATTCTTTCCTTCCGGTTCTTATAGCTGCACTATATTGTTTATTTATTTTGACGTTTTTTAGGTACTTATCCATGCTTCAAAAAGCTGCCAAGGAGAATATTGTTGTTGACCTGACTAATTTGTATGATCATTTCTTCGTAACCACGGGGGAGTGCAAGGCCAAAGTAACTGCAGCACGTTTGCCATATTTTGACGGAGATTATTGGCCTGGTGCTGCTGAAGATATGATCAATCAACTTCGTCAAGAGGAAGATAGTAGAAAACAGATGAAGAAAGGCAAAACCAAAATGACACTTACAAAAAGGGCTTTGAAAGCTGCTGGTCATACTGATCTATCTGGAAACACCTCTAAGGATGTTTTGTTGATGCAAAAGGTATTCTTTTCTTCTCAGCCAGGTGTTCCACCACTTTGGCTAGTGGTGGCTGCAGAATTTTCAATTCAGAACTCATCTTATATTATTATTCTTTTTTAAAAAAAATTATAATCTTTCTAGTTGGCAAAGTCTAATTGATCACCGATCTTTGCTTATTTCTTCATGAATTATTTCCATTGGAATAGATGGGATCCTTTGTCCCATTTTCTTGTGTCCCCATGTCCCATTCACTGATCGGATGGACCACATCAGATCATACATCCTTGAGATCTGATATGATCTGATGTAATCCGTTCGATCAATGAATGGGACACGGGGACAAAGTGGGACAGAGGATCCCATCTCCCATTAGAAAGTCTATGCATCCAGTTTTAAATGTATTTTATCTTTACACAGCTTGGAGAAACTATATCCCCTATGAAAGAAGATTTTATAATGGTTCACTTGCAGCATGCTTGCACACATTGTTGCATCCTAATGGTGTCTGGGACACGATGGGTTTGCAATCAATGCAAGAATTTTCAACTTTGTGACAAGTAAGTTCATTTCTAAAGGAAACAATCTTATGTCTTTTTGGACAAGTAGCATGTATGTGATCACAATCAAAGGAAAAAAAAATGCAAAACAAGTGGCCTAAACATAAGGAGATGGAACTGGTCTAGATTTTAGAATATATAATCTATACATAGATATGTATACTTAAATATGTGTGTTCTTGTGTGCGATATAAGCTACGAAGAGTATGTCTGTTGAGTATATGTAACTAGGATGGTTTGGCAGAGACTTTTCTTCTAATGTGGACAAGCAATTTCCTTATCAGTTAGTACTGTTGTCTTCTGATGCAATTTTTTATGCAAAAATTTATAATAGAAAAATTAAAATAACAAAGTGTATTACATATTGCAACCATTGTATGAAAGCCAGCAGAGTTTAAGGAGTCTTACTGTTCATCTTTCAAACTCATTATGTTCATTAAGATATGTTATTCTTGTTTCTTTTACCTTTTTCTACTAGTTTGTGCTGGAACTTGTTTCAATACTTGTGAAATTGTGTATTTTCTGTTATGTGATGACTAGGTGATCTCATGTACAATGTTATATTTTCAAAAAGGAAGCCAATCTCCAAGGTTCATATGCATTTTCCCCATGAAACATGTAGTAATTTCATAAAAGGTTTGAAAGACCTTTCTTTTGGAGAAAGGGGGAAAGGAAAGGACAAGGAACTTGCTTGCACATTATTCTATGTTGCAAGTTGCAACATGCATCAGTTTTGATACTTGGACTCTTCATCTATCCCTTTGTACATATGTCTGACACTGATACTACGAGTCAACACCTAGCATATCTATTGATCACTTGTAACGATTTATAACAACAATAATAATAATTTTGTACTTGTAACATTATCTTTCAATTGCTGTGGTTAGAATCAATTCCAGTGGGAAAAATGAAATTGAACTTTTTGAATCTGCACTTAACATCCAGCCACAGAGTTTGTAAAGCAGCCACAAATGTTGGATCAGGGGCTGATTGGTTACTAATGGCTTGCAGGTGTTATGAAGCTGAAGGAAAGGTCGATCAAAGGGAAAGACATCCTACTAATAGTAGGGAAAAGCATATGTTACATCCAGTGAGTTCTTTTAATAGAAGACATTTTCAGTGTTTCAGCATTATCTTTATTTTGTATGGGTTCACTTATCATCAGCCTGCATCCTTACATGTCTTAGTATTTGCACTTCTATTTCTTGTTGCCAAAATCGTGACCATTAACACCTACATACCACATAGGTTGAAATTTATGATGTTGCTGATGATACAAAGGATAAAGATGAGATTCTAGAAAGTGAATTTTTTGACACTAGGCAAGCATTTCTGAGTCTCTGTCAAGGAAATCACTATCAGTATGATACTCTACGCCGTGCTAAGCATTCGTCAATGATGATCTTATATCACCTCCATAATCCTACTGCACCTGCATTTGTGACCACATGCCATGTTTGCCGTCGTGATATTGAAGCTGGTCAGGGCTGGCGCTGTGAAACTTGTCCAGATTTTGATGTATGCAATGCTTGCTATCAGAAAGGTGGCATTCACCATCCTCATACTTTGACTAATCATCCGACAAATGTTGAACGTGATGCACAAAACAAAGAAGCTCGAGCAAAGCGAGTCTCGCAGGTACTTTTGGAGTTTTCCCTAAAACCTTAAGTGAAATTGTGTTATAATGGTGAACATGTCTCATTATATTCTTGTTTATTACCAATAATGTGGCAAATGTGCAGCATAATATTATTTTCATAGTTATAGCCACATATGCTTTTATGTTTTCCGCAAGTGCTAATAGCGATTCACTATCCTTTTTTCTAAAAAAATGGAAGCAACAGTTAAACTATGACTTTATGTTTGGCATTCTAATTCCAGCATACAAATTTTTTTTTTATGACTATCCACCATGCTCATTGCCATGTTTTGTACATTTTCAGTAATGCAAGACAGACTGCTAACAAGTTTTCAGCAACCAACTAAAATTTTGCTCATAATTGGTCGTTAGTAAATATCATCCTGACTGAATTTCTTCTATTTTGCAGCTTCGGAAAATGCTTGATCTTTTGGTCCATGCTTCGCAGTGTCGATCTCCACAGTGCCAATATCCAAACTGCCGGAAAGTTAAGGGCCTTTTCCGTCATGGTATTCAATGCAAGATACGTGCTTCAGGTGGGTGTGTTTTATGTAAGAGGATGTGGTATCTCCTTCATGTCCATGCTCGTGCATGTAAAGAATCAGCATGCAGTGTACCTCGATGCAGGTACTCTCATTACTAGTATTATTCTGACTTGATGTTGCCAATTCAACAAAGCCAAAAATAATAATTATAAAAACTTTTCCTTACCTTTCCAGGGATCTGAGAGAACACTTTAGAAGGTTGCAACAGCAATCCGATTCCCGGCGTAGGGCTGCAGTAATGGAGATGGTGAGACAGCGTGCTGCTGAGGTTGCTGCAAACTCGGGATAACACACTGTATATAGAGGATTTTGTCGACTAGTCGATTATATTTCATTCGATTTCTTGAATCATGCCATATGACACGACTAAACCAGTCAGTGGGGGGTTTTGGCAACTGAGTCAGAGCGACTAACCAATGGCACGAAGTGATCAGCTCATACTAAGTGGATCTCCCACTTCACCTGCTGTATCTGCTGCAAAAAGTCCAGCGCAGTGCTAACATATTCTGTCGACATCTAAACTGCCGGAGATGCTCCATCGATTCAGCTTACAGCATTTAGTTCATCGTCAATGGTTGGTGGTTGTATTATAGATGTAGTTCGTCTTTGCTAGTTCCAAATTAGTCATATCAAGTTTCTAAATTTTGAGTGTTTAGAGAAAGAATGAAGATGGATGGTTCTTGCACTGGTTCGTGCCCGTCCCTTTTGTACAATGTATATATACTGCTTGAAAAATGAAAATAAGAGAAATCTCGTCCTCCTTTACACTATCTTTGGCTTGCAAATTGAACTAATTAATTTTGGAGTAATAAATGAAGAGACTAGTTTGTTCGGACTGAATGAAGATGCTTATACATTGAAAAATTATAAATGATCTTTTTAAATTACATAAATGTGTCTATTTAAATTATATAAAAATATCTTTCTAAATTAAATGCATACTATGCAATTTTGGTGTATACAATCATTAAAGTTGTATATTTTTTTTAAAATAGAAAATTTTATTAATTTTTAGCAAATACTAAAATATTTCAAAAATAAAATAAAATTTAAATTTCTCACTTCAAAAAAATTATAGTTGATCTTATTTTATAGAAAATAGATAAATGTATAAAAGGCTCCAAGAGGTACTACCTCAATCCGCAAAGCAAAGCTAACCGCTCCCTAATCACACGGACACAGACAAACTCAACCGGTTGTCGGTGTCTACACCCATTAACGGCACATCCACAAATCTAAAAACATGTATTTGGATCTTCCTTAGCATTTTATCATATCTGGAGCTATCCCTTCAAAACGGCTCCGTTTCCCATAAAACATAAATCAAACATGAAACTCCGAGGCGTCGAGCTTTCATCTTCCTATTATTGCCCCTGAAGAGCTCCTCCGGCGGCGTCCTGATCTTACGCACAATCTCTAGCCACCGCCCCACTTTGTCCCACACGGCAAGTGTGATGGGCATTCAAAGAACAAATGGGGGTTTGACTCATCCTAACAGTGACATAGCGCACAAGCCTTATTAGGCTCATATGACATCCTATCGTCCGTATCCTACCATGTGCAAGCAACCAAACAATGAATCAATGTTTGGGCATAACCTCCGGCCTCTACACCACTGAACTCCAAGGCACCATGGGCCTTCTAGGTTTGAAGAATTTGTATGCATTCGTGGTCACTTTCATAGCTATAGCAAACCATTCAAATAGCAACATATTCGCCGCCCCTTGCCCTTGTGCACGCAATTGGATTTTGTTCTTGATGTCAACAAGCCTTTTGATAAGTGGGGAATCCATAGCCTTAGCCTCCCAACTCTAAAAATCTGCACCCTTTATATAGTGATGATGCACCCATCTTACCAATAACGAGTCCATTTTAGATTGGATATCCCGCAACGTTTTGCTTAGCAAAGCATCATTCCACGCTTGAAGGTCACAAAGTCAATATCCACCGTCTTGTTTAGAGGCAAATCGTGTCCTACGAGATCGGAGGGTGCTCAAAGGACCACACAAACACCTGGCATACCGCTTTAATCTTGTCTATCATGCCATTGGGTATTGGGAGCATGGAAAGCCAATAGCATTCTTTCCCTTGGAATATAGATCTAACCAATTTCAAATGACCTGCATATGATAAGGTGTGTTTCGGTCATGCATTTATCTTATTTATGATGTCATCAAGGATCATAGTTTGCAATTCGTAACTTCTCCGTCGCGAGTGGGATACCCAGAGTTATCAAAAGTGTTTGCTTCACTCACTTAAGCGCACAAGCTTCACGCTTCTTCTAGGAACTCCGAATCACAAGAGTTCCAAGAAGCATGCGCTTCGCGCAAAAGTGAAGCGTTTGCTTTTGAGCGAAGCACAAACCTCTTTCGTTCGTTTATTTTTGTTTTTTTTTTATAAGTTTAAAACTCTAAACCTCATTAATTTTTGTATGCTTCAAACAAAGCACCGCTGCCTCTTCGTTTGGCTCTCGTCATCGTGTTTCTCCGATCGCCTGTAAGTGCTCTGTAAGATGCATTGCGGAACGCTTCCAGCTCCGCTAGAAGTGTCGCGGGACGCCTCCGGTGGCGCAAGAAGGGTTATCGGATCCATCCAGCAATGCCGGCAGTGTCTCGAATGCCTCCGGTGGCACCGGAAATATCTGCGACACCTTTAGTGTCGTCGAGGCATCATAGTTTTGATTGTGTTCATGATCCAAGTATACATTTTTTTTTAATTTAATTAAATCTAACCCCTCTTAACTTAAATGGGATATTTCGAATTGATTTTTATAAAGTCTAATTAAACTATCCAAATAAAATATATAAAAGTACATTTAAAATAATTTTTTTAATAAATCTAATAATTTTATTAATTAATATAAAACAGATTAAAATTTATAAAAAATATGTTTAAATATAAAAAAATATTAATTAAATTAACCAGATTTAAATATATTAAAAATATATTTAAATTAAAAAATAATATTTTTTATTAATTCAAATAAATTAGTAAATAGATTTAAAATTTAAATACATAAAAAATATATTTAAAATAAAAAATCTAATAGATTTTATTAATTAGAATATATAAAAAATATATTTTAAATTTAAAAATATAATAAATTTTATTAATTTATATAAATCAGTAAACCAAATTTAAATATATAAAATATATTTAAAATAAAAAATTCTAATAAATTTTATTAATTCATATAAATTAGTAAATGAGATCTAAATATATAAAAAAATATTAAAAACAAAAATCTAATAAATTTTATTAATTCCTATACATTAGATTTATATTCTATAATTATTTTTTCCCTATTTTATATTTTTTTTATTAATTGATTATTATTGATTTTAATAGTCTTGGTTCTTAATCATATTAAATACAGTAATTTCATCGATTCAAAAGGATGTTACTTAGAATTATGTAATATATTCAGATGCTAAAAATCTAAATATTATCAGTTGTAGTTTTTATGGTAAAATAACAAATGACGAAATTTATTGACATGAGCTACATTTAATTGGAGGCAATAAAATGTGAAAACTTATCCGAAATATCCCAAACATGTAAAAGAAGAAATTAGAGAGTTCATGCAAAAAAAAAAAAGAATAATTTGAAGAATCAAATGAATGAAATTCCTCATTCTACATATATTGATGATTTGAAAAATTTGGAAGAATATGAAGATGATTAACAAACTAAAGTGAAAGAGAAACAATCAATATCTAATCCAAGCATTCATCCTAATCCTAAGGTAAAAAGTGTAAACAAACTGAACCTATTAAATTTTAGTTTATGAAAGATGTTGATGAAATTATCAAATAAAGATGTGCAAAAAACAAAGAATAATTTGATGAAAATAAAAAAAAGTTAAGAGATATTACAGTTGAGAACTTTGTAAAATGAATATATGATGCTAGAATTCCTTTTAATGTTGTTAAATATGATTATTTTTTAGACTTGTATTAAAGCTATTGGACAATTTAAATTGGAGATGAAACCTCCATCATATCATGAAGTGAGAGTTAAGTATTTGAAGGAGTTGGCAAATACAAACTCGCTTCTCAAATCTCATGAAGTATTATGCTAAGTTTGGATGCATAATCATGGCAGATGGATGGACGGATAAAAAGGGTAGGACTCTTATAAATTTTTTGATGAATGGTCCCTAATGAAGCGTATTTGTTGAATCAGTTGATGCTTTAGACTATTAGCACACAGCTAACAAGATGTTTAAATTACTTTCTAAATTTGTGTATCGTATTGGAGAGCAAAATATGGTTCAGATTGTAACAGATAGTGCAAGTTGCAATGTCAATATAATTAATATTTTAAATTTTGGTTACTTTCAATTAATAATTGGATCATATTTTTAAATTTTTTACTAAATTTATTTTGTTCAGGTCATCTTTTGTAAAACCAATTTTCACACTTATACTGGGCGCCCTATGCAGTTCATTGTTTAGATTTGTTGCTCGATGATATATTCAAAATTCCTCATCTCTGAAAATTGCATGAACGGATATTGATGGTGAATGATTATATTTATAACAGACCATAAGTATTGAACATGATTAAAGAGTTTACTAGTCAGAGAGACATGATAAGAACCACAAAGACACATTTTGCAACTACTTTTTTGACTTTAAAGTGATTTCATGTACAACCAACAAATCTAAGAAAGATATTTACATCTGAAAAGTGGGCAATAGTCAATTTTCTAAAGAAGTAGTTCGAAAACGTGTAGTCGAAGTTATATTGATGTATTTTTTTTTTAGAAAAATATGATTTTTGTATTAAAAGTTGGCAGTCCATTAGTGAAAATATTACGACTGGTAGACGATAAAAAAAAGTCTCCTATGGGTTATATTTATAAGTCAATGGGCAAAGCCAAATAAGCTATGGCTGCGTCATTTAACAATAATGAAGAGAAATATCGTACCATTTTTGAATATATTGATGAAAGATGGAACATTCAAGTCCATTGACCTTTGCACGCAGCCGGATATTTCTTGAATCCAGAGTGTTTTTACTAAACCCTAACATAGAAAATGATACAGAAGTGATGAAGGGTTTGTACAAATATATATCTAGATTGGTGAGAGGTGAGAATTTAAAAGATAAGATTACAAATTAATTGAAAAAATACAAGAAAGTAGAACTTTTTGATTTGTCAATGGCTATTCAATAAAGAATTTCAAGATGACTAGGTAAATTTATAAATAATATATTGTGATCACTAAGTTAATTTATATATTTTTATATTTCAAGCTGTTTGGTAGTCTTCTTATGGTACATTAACGTCTGAATTAAAAATATTTGCAATGAAGATTTTAAACCACACATGCTCTTCTACATGCTGTGAACGTAATTGGAGTGTTTTTGAACATATAAGTTGAAGTTTTTTTAATACATATTAAAATTTATATTATGGATTTAACCTTTTATTTATTTTTTTGAGATAATTCTAATAAAAAAATAGGTTATCTCAAGAATGATGGAATGATTTAGTAAATATCAAGTACAACAGAACTTTAAAGCGAAGATATAACATACGAGATAAGATTGATCCTATTACTTTGTCAGAGATAAATGATAATAATGAATAGTTATTGGTAAAATTGGATGATAGTGATAAAGATAATGATAATGATTTTGTCTATGAAGATGAAGATTTACGTTGAAATGATGTAGCACGAGCATCTAGAATAAGTGAAAGTGCATATGACTTTCGATCTCGAAACACGTCTTCTTCAAAAGGA
This sequence comes from Zingiber officinale, assembly GCF_018446385.1. Classification (NCBI taxonomy): domain Eukaryota; kingdom Viridiplantae; phylum Streptophyta; class Magnoliopsida; order Zingiberales; family Zingiberaceae; genus Zingiber; species Zingiber officinale. Next base: position 129,572,358 of record NC_055991.1, on the reverse strand, counting down.
GCATCATCATCTGCTTCAGCCAAAAGAAAGTAATTTTTAACTAAAACTATTATTGTAGATGAAGAAGAGATTAACCTTAATGATGAAACTGAAAAAGAAGATACTCATAGATACAAATCAAGCGATGGAACTGATGATGTAGATTTAGACAATGAAAATAAAGAAGATGATCATTTTGATATTTGATATTTCATCTATCAAATTTTCAAAGACTTTTGATTTATTTTTAAATTTTTAAATAATCTACAGTTTTATCAAAGAATATTTTGTTTATGGTTATTTAGATTTTTAAAAACATTTTCAAAGACTTTTAATAGATATAATAATTTTATGTTTATCACGTTTTTTTTTTCAACTCCGCCAGTGACGACCTAGTCATAGTTGGTCTCAAGCCTAGATAGAGGAGGGGGATTGCGTTAAGTTGTCAGCCAGCGTTAAAACTATGACAAATATTTAATGAATGAATTCAGTGAACTATTGTGCTAATGTTAGATTATTCCTCGGAAGGAACGCGTTGCAAGATCCGACGGAAATGTCTCGACAAGGACCGCTATATCTCTAGAACTCGGGTGTAGTGCTAAATATGCAAGAGTTCGTGTTGCAGGGTCTAACTGTAATGTATCGACAAGGATCGTTACATCTCCATGAGAACTTAAATGTAGTATTAAATAGGCAAAAAATCTCACACTATAGGTTGGATAAGAACAAATATAATAGGAAAACTAATAATCTAATATTTGGAACATGGAACATAAAAACCCTTACTAGTAAATCAATTGAAGTAGAAGATATGATGATTAGGAGAAAATTAATATTTTGTATATACTAGAGATAAAATGGGTAGACGAGAAGGCAAAATTAATAGAGAACTCAAGTTTTAAGTTATGGTACATAGAAAAGAATAAAGCAAGAAATGAAGTGGGTATTGTTATAGATAGTTCGTTAAAAAATGAGATTGTAAGAATAGTTAGAAAAGGAGATAGAATTATAATCCTGAAGATAATAGTGACGAAAGAAACTATGAACATAATTAACGTATATGTATCGCAAGTAGGATTAGATGAAACTATCAAATCGAGGTTTTGGGACGACTTGAATGAAATATTACAAAACATTCCTCAAATGAAATGATTTTAATAGGATGTGATCTAAATGGACATGTCGGAGTGAAAAATAAAAAATATGAGAGAGCACATGGGGGTTATCGATTTAGAACAAGAAATGAGAAAAGGAAAATTATATTAGATTTTGTGATAGCATATAACCTTATATTAGCTAATACATTTTTTAAGAAAAGAGAAGAATACTTAGTTATGCTCAACAGTAGAAATAATAAATTATAAATTGACTTTTTTATAATTAGAAAGAAAGATAGAAAGAATTATAAATATTACAAGGTCATCCCTGGAGAAAGTTTAATTATCCAACCTATGTTAGTATTGTTGGATATACGCCTCAAGTATAATATCAATAAAAAGAAAATATATACAACTCATAAAATTAAGTGGTGAAAGTTAAACGATGGAAAACAAATATATTCAAGCAGAAGGTAAGAGTACAAATATTAGGTAAAATATATAGTAATTCAAATAAAATATAAAATAAAATAATATCAAAGTTAAAAATAATAGCTAAAAATATACTCGATGAGTCAAAGAGATATGCACCATTAAATAAAGAATCTTGGTGGTAAAATAAGAAAATACAAGAGAAAGTGAAGAAAAAACGAATATCTTATAAATAATTATATATTTGTAAAAACGAAGAAAATAAAAAAAATATATGATAGCCAAGAAAAAACTAAGAGAGTAGTAATGAAACAAAGAATGAAACTTTTGAATAATTATATCAAAAATTGGATAAAAAGGAGAAAGAGATATTTATATAATAGCTAAAGTGAGAGAAAGAAAGACAATAAATCTTATCCAAATAAAATATATTAAAGATGAATGTACTATAATACAAGTAAACGAGGGAAAAATAAAAGAGCGATGGAAGAGGTATTTTCATGAACTTTTTAATAAATGTTTAGAAGATCAACTTAACATTAAGTTATTTAAGTAGGTCAAATGAGTATAGAAATTTAAATTTTTATCGTGGAGTTCAAATTTCAGAAGTAGAACAAGCTTTAAATGAGATACATAATGAAAAAACTGTTGGACCAGATGATATTTCGATAGAGATATAGAAATGTCTAAGAAAACAAGACATTGAATAGTTTACAAAATTATTTAACATGATATTGAAAATGAAAAAAATATATGATCAATAGAGGATAAATACTTTAGTTCCTTTATATAATAACAAGGAAGACATACAAAATTATGCAAACTATAAGAGTATTAAACTAATGAGTCATACCCTGAAACTTTAGAAAAAAATAATAAAAAAAATTAAGGAAGGTGACCACAGTGACCGAAAATCAATTTAGGTTCATGCTTGGAAGGTCAACAATAGAAGCTATACATTTTTTTAGACAATTAATTGAAAAATATCGGGAGCAAAAAAGGAATCGATATATGATATTTATTGACTTAGAAAAAACTTATGATAGAATTCTAAAAGAAATTATATGGAGAATTCTAGAAAAGAGAGGTGTTAGCGTAACATATATTAAACTAATTAAGGATATGTACGATGATCTAACGACTAGAGTAAAGACTTCAGACAAAATAACTGAAGCATTTCCAATAAAAAAAAAGGATTGCATCAAGGATTAGTTCCAAAGTCCTATCTTTTGACACTAATTATGGACGAATTCATTGCACATATTCAAGACACAGTACCGTGTTACATATTTACATATGATATTATTTTGGTAGATGAAATACGTGAAGAAATAAATACTAAACTAGAAACTTAGCGGGAAACACTAGAAGGGAAAGATTTTAGACTTAGTAGAATAAAGATAGAATATATGAAATTTTAGTTTAGCAATATTAAATATAATGAGATAACTGTTAAGATAAAAGATGACGAATTGCCCGGAACCGAGAGGTTTAGATATTTAGGATTATTTTTACAAAATAATAGAGAGATTGAGAGAGATATCTTACATAAACTACAAGCAAGATAGTTGAAATGGAGGAAAACGTCAGATGATTTATACGACTGTAAAGTACCTCTAAAACTTCAGGAAAATTTTACAAAATCACAGTTAGACTTGCTATGTTATATGGAGCTGAATGAATGTTGAACTATGACTCGAGCACACAAGTAGAAGATGAAAATTACAAAGATGAGGATGTTAAGGTGGATGTATGGATATACGAGAATGAACAAAATAAGAAATAAGAACATTAGAGAAAAAAATCAGAGTTACATCTATTGAGGGAAAACTCCAAGAGACGTTTTAGTTAGTACGAACATGTACTTAGACGACCAATAAATACTCTAGTTAAGCGATGTGAAACTATGATAAACACGTATATCAAACGAGAAAGAGAAAGACAAAACAAGACTTAATTAGCCACGATAAATCAAGATAAATTTTATTTAAATATAAATGATGGTATAGTTGGAGATAGAACTCAATGACATAAAAGAATTCATATAGTCGACCTCACCTAATGAGATAAGACTTGATTGTTGTTTATTATGCTGTTTTCGTAAAACTCACGCTTCGCCTTGCGCTTTGCACTTTATGCCCCAAGACCCTTGAGCACTTTTTGCGCCTTGCATTTTTGACACTATGGTGATACCCAAGTATCAAAATGAAAAAGATCCTTCTTGAAACCTAATAACTTGGAGCAATCAGTCCTTCATTCTACTATCAATACCGGCCATGTACATGTGAGACTTCAATGGATTTGCCCTCAAGCTTGCCATATTCTTGAAACTTTCCAAGCAATCCACTAATTCTCTAATTAAGGATTCATCTGCTTGAGCAAATAGCATCAAGTCGTCGACTTAGCAAGACGTGTAAGTGCATCCTCTTTGCACATAGGATGGTAGTGTTAATATGATAATGATGAAGCTTCTCGTAGTCTTCTCGAAAGAACCTCAATACACAAATCGAAGAGTATGGAGGATAGAAGATCTCCGTACCTTAGGTCACGTAAATCACTGAAAAAAATCATGGATGCCACCATTTAGAGATATAGAATAGGATTCTGTGATGACACACTCCCTAATCCATATTCAATATTTTTGAGAAAAACGAAAACCAACAAGAGCCACCATAAGGAAATTTAGTCCACCATATCAAAGGTCTTCTTTAGATCCACCTTGCCCCCAGGGTTACGGTGCAGCGATAGGGCATTCAGGTTGTCATCCAGGCACCGCAGTCCGAGCCCCAGCTATGGCGAATTTGCATGAATTTTTTCTCCAAATGGGGCACGCAACTAAAGAATGCTAGGCTCCTGGGCTGTCCCCTGCGAGCGCTTCCCGATTTACCCTGGTAGCCGGTGGAAAACTTCCGTGGGACCGGTCCGATCACCCCAGACTCGACATTACTTAATCTGATTAATCATTTCATTAGATCCACATTAATCATACATCTTGATGATACTCTTTTGCATGCATACTTTCAAAGTAATTCTTGGGTTAAAGTGATTTTATCCCTAATAAACCATCCTTGCCCGAAAGCAGCCTATGCCAAATCAAATAGATACCCCAATACCATAGCTAGTCACCTAGCCAGTAGCCAATACCTTGGCTATTACCTTGTAGAATATATTACTCCCGAAGCATGGCCCGACTTTGGTATTAAAGAAATCACTGAATAGTTCCATTGTTTTAGCAACTCACACAACTGGAAAAAATTCTTTTACTGTAGCAATAAAATCTAGCCCTATGGTATCCCATGATGATTTGAAGATTTTTGCCCTATAACCATCCAAATCCAATGCTTTATCACTCCCTATGCCATCAAGGGCCACCCGTATCTCCTTCACTCCCGCTGGCCAACAAAGGTCTTCTCCTTGGCAGTGGGTAGGCTTTCTTCCGGGGATGTCTCCACTAAAGGGGCCTTGTTCCTTTTGTCCAAGGCTCCCAACAATGAAAAAAAAATTAATTAATCAGATTGGGTAGCATCGAATTTATAAAAAAATTTCCTCCAAATGAGTCACGTCGTAATTAAAAAATATTGAATTTTCATAAAATCAAGTCAATCATCCCAGACTCTATATTATCTAACCTGATTAATTATTTTTTTTCCTCGATTTGCTAAGCGTAATAATAAAGTGTTCCTTTTGTTGTTACACTTCACCCATCTGAAAAAATTTTGTGCACTCGTCGAAGCTTTGTAGGTGGACACAATCTTCCGGGGATGATCACTGGTGATACAGAATTCATTGGAGTAATGACCGATGATGGATATCCGGATGACAGTGGACAACATGAAGGGTGACAAGAGCGCAATGTACATGTACAGATAGGGTGACAGCAGCGTACAAGTACAGACAAGGTGACAGGAGCAACCATTTAGGATTCTAGTAACTATGTATTGAACATGAGAGCTGCTTTTCCCCCTCCCGATCTGACACACACCCCTCTTCTTCTCCCCTCTCTCCCTGTCAAAGGACGCATGTAGCCTCCTCCTTTTTTTTTTTTTTTTTTAATTTCATTTAATTTTTATTTAGTTTTAATTTTTTAATTAATTTTGTTTAAAAATAACTCTCAGTATATTTTAAATTTTATTTTTTAATTAATTTAATTTATTATTTTTTATCTATACTTATTTTTTCAATTTTATATAAATTTTATTTAGTTTTTATTTTTTAATTAATTTAATTAATTAATTTATTTAGTTTTATTTTTTAATTAATTTTGTTTATTATTTTTCATTAATACTTATATTTTTTAAATTTTATTTAAGTTTCATTTTTAATTAATTTTATTTATTATTATTTTAATATTTATTTAGTTTTATTTCTTTAATCAATTTTGTTTATTATTATTATCAAATTTTTTAAATTTTTTTATTTTATATAATTTTTAAATTACTCCATTCCTGTAAATTACCTTCCTAATTTGACACTTAAATTATCCCTCATCCAACTATTTGACACATAACACATGTCAATGGTTGGAGGATAGATAATTTAAAGAGGGTGAGAGATTCTGACATGTGTGAAGGGAGAGATGATTTAAAGGGAGAGAAGATTATAACATGTGTCAATAGTTGGATGAGGATAATTTAAGTGTCAAATTAGGAAGGTAATTTACAGGAAATGAGTAATTTAAAAATTATATAAAATAAAAAAAAATAAAAAATTTGATAACAATAATAATAAACAAAATTGATTAAAGAAATAAAACTAAATAAATATTAAAAAAATAATAAATAAAATTAATTAAAAATAAAATTTAAATAAAATTTAAAAAATATAAGTATTAATGAAAAATAATAAACAAAATTAATTAAAAAATAAATTAAATTAAATTAATAAATATATATAAGTATTAACGAAAAATAATAAATAAAATTGATTAAAAAATTAAAATTAAATAAAAATTTAAAAATATATAAGTATGAATGAAAAAATTAATAAATTAAAAAATAAAACTAAAAAAAAATAAAAAAAGATAAAGGGGCAGAACAGACATTTAAAGGGGGGAGAGAGAGGGGAGGTGCACGTGTCAGGGAGGGGGGAAAAGTAATTTACATTACATTGAAACATAGTATCACCAGTGATACTCAATCACGAAAATTTACCATTAAAAAAACGAGAAATAATCAAGCTGAATAACATGAATATGGAGTGATTGATCGATATCAAGATAAATCAAAGATTTTTTTATCGATCATCAAGATAAATCAAAAAATACTTATGACGGATAACCTAAAAACTTAGTATCCCTAAATTGCAAATCTCATTTAAAAAAAAAATAATTAACCAAATTAGATAACATCGAGCTTAGGGTGATTAGTCCAACCCCACAAATTTTCCACCGACTACTAGAATAAATTGAGAAACACTTGCAACGAACGGTTATTTGGAAAAAAATGATTACCCAAGCTAGATAACATTGAACATAAAGTGACCAACACGATTCCACGGAAGTTTCACACCAATCATCATAATAAATCGAAAAGCATTTGTGGCAAGTAGTCTAGAAGTCCAATATCCCTTAGTTGCAAGTCTCATTTGGAGAAAAAATCCCTACAAATATGCCCTCAAAATGATGATTAATCAAGCTAAGTAATGTCGAGCCTAAGGTAACGGGCTCGGACCTATGAAAATTTTTCACTGACTACTAGGATAAATCAGGAAGCATTAGCAGTGGACGACCCAAAAACCAAACATCCCTTAGTGACAAGTTTCATTTAAAGAAAAAATCTCTACAAATACACCGTAACTGAGAATTAAACAATGAATGCTTAGAGACAACTTAGCACCCTAACCGCTGCACCATAGCCTAGGGCAAAAAAAAACATACCATAAAGAGCTTCCTAAATAGGATGGAGAGGACAAGTGGATGAGGACTAAGCCCTTTTCAAGTTCTCTTTCACTTACTCGGTGACATCTTCATTTGTGAACTCCTTCCACTAGGCGACTCCAACATTACGATGGGGCTCAACCATAAAGACGTTCGTAATGGAGGCAGAGAAGACACTTTACCACTGCAGCAGTGAATCCCATACTAGCTGGTTGCGAGCAATGGCAACAATAGTGGTAATTACCAGTGCTAAGCTCCTCAAGCCTCCATAGACTGCAGAAAATTTCCAAGACTCATTGAGGAGATGCTATGCTACACTTACCAACAAAGCAGACTCCATGGGATCACCCTTCCTAACGACTGCACAGGTTTTCTAAGATTCCCCGAGGACACCCTAAATGGAGTGGCAGTTAGTGTTTAGGCTTTAAGGTGTGGTTGCAGTTGTCTGAAGATCCTTCTGAACTGAACTCCCTCTCATACGCACCATGGATTGAGGCTAGCTAGTATACACCAAGCAAAGAACCGACCCACAAAAATCAAATTTACATCAGTGAAATAAAAATAAAAACCCTGATTGAGAAACAACAGGATGTAGGAGGAGGGCACCAGATATGTTGAAAGAAATAATGTATGCCCAAGGGTAAGTGGTACAGCGGAGTCATACCAACAAAAAATAAGTGATGAATGGAACTGATAGAACCTAATTACTTGAGAAATAAAATTTCCCCACACGACAGAATTGAAGCAAGGGCGGCATTTCTTGTAAAATGGGGTGCTTGACAAAAGAAAAAAAAATTATGAGCTCAAATTTCTGTAGATTGTATGAATTTGTTGCAAGCTGAAGCAAAAGGTTGAAAAGATATGTTGGTGCAGATTCAGGGCATCATCAATGAATCAAGTGAGTGTTGAAAAAAAGGGTGTTTGGTACTTCGGGCAACTTTCATCATTGGGAGTAATAGAACTAGCAGTGATCAATTCACTTCATCCTTCTCTAACATAACTCATTAAAAGAAGTAGAAACAGTTCATAAATTAATAAAAACTAAGAACTAGAGCTATCAAGTATACACAACATGCATGATCGGACAACCTTAGTCTAACACTATCATTAATCAAAAAATATGAATGGGAACCACGCTAAAATCTCAAGCCATCAAAACGAAAGGCCTTTAAACTTACTATATAATATTTAGAGTGACAGAAATATTCCATCAAATGAAGCACAAAGACATTGGTTCATTTAGAAAAGCAGGGACGCAATAGCATATCTTCAACAAAAGCAGATCAAAGACAAGACATTTTTAAGTGCACCTTCAAACATAAATAGAAACTACAAAAATGAAGCACATTATTTTTTGCTGATGAATAAAAGTTTTGATTTCAAATGTAACTAAGATCAAATCCAACAAAACTACCTTAGATAAAGAGCAAAGTAAGTAATTTAAAGCAAAATGATCTAAGCGCAAAATTAAGCTAAAATCACTCAAGAGGAACCTCTGCCTCACCATCCGATATCTCCTGCTGAAGGTCCTTGGGATCCTTGCCGTCAACCGTGCAGCCTACGGAGACGCAAGTTCCGAGAATCTCTTTGATAGTGCCGGAGAGGTCCTTTGCCATGGATCTGGAGCGCATCACCCTTGCGATCTCAATGACATCGTCCAAAGAGATGTTTCCGTTGTGCTTGATGTTCTTGGTCTTCTTGCGGTCTCGCTCGGGTTCCTTGAGGGCCTTGATGACGAGGGCGGCGGCGGAGGGAACGACGGAGACCTTGGCCTGGCGGTTCTGGACAGTGAGCTTGACGGTGACTCGAAGGCCCTTCCAGTCTTTGGCCGTCTCCTTGGCGATGTCCTCTCCGACCTTCTTCGGGGAGAGACCCAAAGGGCCGATCTTTGGCGCAAGAGAGCTGGCTGCACCGACCTCACCACCGGTGACGCGCACGAAGACGTCGACGACCTGGGTCGGATCGAGTTTGGGCGGCATCGCGACGGCGGCAGCGGACCGAGGCGGATGAAGTGGGAATTAGTGCTAGGGTTTTGGAAGTCGAATCGCCGCAAGGGCGAGTATTTGAAGCGTCACCCTTGCCGGTTCATGTTTTCAATCCGGTTCAGACGTCAGATTGATGTCAACACTTGCAGTATTACCGGCCCAATTATCGAATCATGTAAATAAGTTTGCCAATTATCCAAATCAACTTTGATAATTATCAAATTAAGTATGTGACTCTTACATTTTCCCCATGAATTAAAACTACTTATCTTTTTCCTGTCTTTCGCGATTGTTCTGTCCCTCATCTTCCTCACCTTTTCGCTTGTGATTTCTTCGCTTTGGTCGACTTCCTCGGTCCTCCAACGAGCTTTGATTTGAGATTTGCAGAATTAGCGGAGGCCACCGAGGTTGGGGCTTTCAGGACCGACGACTGAATCAAATCGACAGGATTTGAGGGGCGCGATCGAAACCCTAGTGCTGCCTCCTGCCCCTGGAGTAGGTTGTGAGACAGACGGCGGCAGTGTAGGGAGGGCGATGGCAGCAATGTTTGGGTAGTAGACCGTGGAGTTTTCTACCCTCGTGCAGAGTGCTACAAATGCCTCCTACGTCGCCCTCGGTGGATAGGTACTGACAGTCAGAGGACCAGCCATCAATTCGAAGAAGAAGATCGACATTCTTAAGTTCATCGTGAAGACACAATAGTGGATTCTGTGTATCCACGTGCTCGTCAAGTGGTGCCAGCAGGTGGCACTCTTTATTTTGCTCCCCATGTTCTACTTTCTTTATTCTCCTTGTTCGGCTTCTTTATCGATGGCTAAAATTTGACTTTTGTCTTAAGGTTTAGAATGAAATCTTTCAAGGTTTAAAGCAGTTTCATTTCTTAATTACCTGTACGTTGCATCTGGTTGTAATTTTATGGCTCATAGGTTCAATATTTGATGTCCAAAGGTTCTATGTTAAAATTAGTAGGACATGATAAATGGAACCCTAACTAATTTCTTAGTTGTCATGAAAATTTGGTAGTCTCATAATGCACTATACTATGCTTAGAAGAATGATACATCATTTCATGAAGTCTTTTCCCTTTGTGAACATGTTTTAATCCATACTTAAAAGCTTTATAATATAATTTAATCCACTAAACTCCCAACATATTTCTCAAAGACACTTTAAGAAAAAGGTTAAACGTTGTTTGTGCTAATTAGGAGCCAAGCATGAAACAATTGTAAGTACCTCATGGTAGTTTTGTTGTGATCAACCAAATCAAGTTAGGTCATGTTATGTTTTCACCCTTGTGTCTAAGTGTGCAGGAACTTAGGAGCACAGGAAGTCGAGTGAAAGACCTAACTAGCGAGAATGATGGCACAGGAGAGAGTTGATGGGCTCGATGCGTCCAAAAAACGAGGTGCTGCAAAAGAGTACGCTAGCGGACGAGAAGGAGGTGCGCAGCGTTTCCAAGAGACGAGAAGTCGAAGCGGAAGGTTGCTCAAGAAGGCCGAAAAATAGTTTCGGGTGAGCCCTATTCTGATGGCTAAAATTACCCAAGCAAGCGGAGTAGGAGCGGAAGAACTACACCTAAGTGAGTAGAACCGGAGCGGAAGACCCAGACTTTTGGATCTGGGCGCCCGGATCACCTGGGCGCCTCGCTCAAGGGGGGTTGTGCCAACCTAGTCCGAGCCCCCGGACTAGAAACTTTATAGAAACGTGATGTGGTGCGATCCATTGCAACAGGGATAAAATTTTATCCTCCTCCAGACGCCTGGAGGCTGGAGCTCTTCCAGACACCCCGATCAGGGCTATAAATACAACTCTAATCCCAGTAGCTTAGAACAATCACTTGTAATTAATTCCTTTGTTTGTTTTACTACTGTGTGAGCTGTCAATGTTGTAAGAGACTTCTCCACTTGAAGGAGACTTTGATAGTGAGTTTTAACTGCCTTGGATTAGCAATCATCTGCAAACCAAGTAACCTCTCTGTGCCTCTTCTTTCTTTCTAATCAGTTTGCTAATTACTTTTTATACAAGTGTTAGTTTAATAAAGCTGTAAATTTCGTGAAGAATTTTTGTTTCTTTTATTTTTATGCAGGGTTATTCACCCCTTCTAGTCGGCCGCCAGGGGACTAACAACAATTGAATTTTGATGTCATAAATTGTATGTGTGCAAAAGTTCGGTTAAACCGAATAATCAAACCGATAGAATTTAAAATTTTGGTTCGATTTATTCAAAAATTCAGTTTTTTTCCCAAAAAAATTGGTTAATTTAGTTTGGATTGAGTTTTAAAATTTCTTATTTGGTTAAATAAAATAGACCAAAATTTTAAATCGAATCAAATTTTTAGACCCTACATTTTTAAACTGAACCAAATTTTTATTAAGCCAAATCAAATTTTTAAAAAAATGATTTGTTCGATTTTATTGAAAATTCAGTTCGATTTTTTTTTTTTATTATTATCAAAAGTCGGTTTGGTTTGGTTTGATTAAAAAAATTTGTTGATTCGATTCGATTTTAGCCGAATACTCATCCTAATGTGCAATCACAATGTCTTGAATGCAATTATCATTGTAGCCCTTATAATGAGCATATGATAACAAGGATCGTCCTATCTTATCCAAAACATATGGTGGTTCTTAGTTTATTTGCTTTGATTTAGAATACAGTTCTTTCAAAAAAAGGAAACTTTTAGCAAGTCATGACCTATAAACCATATTTGAAAACTAAATTTGTCTCAATTTGGATTGTACATGTTCAGATTTTTGGTCATAAAGTTGATAATTTGACAACAATAGGAACAATGCTTGTCAATTCTGTGATGGTTTTATTTATTTTATATTGTATTGAATGGATTATTATTACAATGATTGTAAAGAGAATGGTGGTTATTGTTTGTTGATGTAATATCTAATATATTAACATTTGAAAGTTTGTACCTTCTATACTAACTTTTTAGCTTCTAATTTTTAATTATATATATATATATATTTTAATTTACCCCTTATATGTGTATGGATCCCACCATCAGCTCTGGTCCTTCTACAGAGGAGATCCGAGGTCGAAAAAAAAGATCCAAAATAAATTTGGATCCCAACTACTCAAGACCCTAATTACATACTTAAAAAGATAAAAGTAAAAGACAATATCAAAAAATTCTGAAATATGAATTTGGGTTCAACTATTCAAGGCCCCAATTACATACCTATAATACATAATACTAAAAAAAAAAATTGGGCCCTCTCAAATCATGGGCCCAAGGCCATCGCACAGTGCTGCCCTCCTCCTGGGCCGGCCCTGCCCACCGTGTTGTTTTGCTTAGTTCACCAACTTAGTTTAACTTAGTTTTACCAAAGGTATATTATGTGATTGAATTCTACAAAGTTGGATTGTTGTATTGTTATATTGTAGGAAATTCTTAAATTTACGTTAACATCGACAAAAACCATCGAGTTATCACCTTTAGAGCAAAAGTCATTTGGGGTTTCAAAGTCATTTGGGGTTTCTCCATCTGCATTGAGTGGATCTATTATACCTGTAATAACCTGTTTGATTTGATAACTGATTAAAATTATTCTTGTTGTAATTTTGTAGTATGATAATTGTAAATTTTTGCTCTTTATAGTATAACATATGTAATTTTATTGGATGATTGTCATTGTTGAAATATTGTAGTGTATCTTTATAAATTGATATTCGATATGTTAAAAATTATCTCATTCTTTATTAGGAAATTTTTTTAGCTTGATCTATGTTAGAATTGAATTCATGTTAAGATTTTATGAGACGAGTACAGTTGTAAAATGATATCTTCAGAAAGATCATCTAGATTGCCTCCAACAAGTTAATACATGTATTAGTACGTTCTTTTGTGTTAGTGTTCAATTTTTGTATGTATTTGACACACAAAATTATAGATGTAAAAAATATCATTTGATGAATGACACATATGTGGTATCAGCCAATGATGTTTGAGGGCATGATTATGTTGTCTATGTTTTGTTTCTATATTCATATGTCTTTTATATAGAGATATCAATTGTGTGGGTTGGTATGTGTAATAAGACTGTTTTGAATGCAACCAAAATGTTTGAAAAATGGATAATGGCACCTCAAGGAAAGAGAGTAGATCAAGCATCTTAAATATGGTGTTTTTCCAGTGATTATCATCGTCGTATCATTCAGTGAGTTTCTAACATTTCTCGTGCCTGAATCATGTTCAAAAAATTACTGCTATCAATACATTGTATCACAATGATATTTGAGGGCAAGGTTACCTTCAGGACATTTGCTTGAACACATGGGATATTAGCCAATGTCAATTCGAGATCATTTGGTTCATCAGCCGATTTTAACCAAAACCAACTGATAGACCTTAGCAATTCAAAAAAAAAAAAATCAAAATTTCATATCTTCAGAAAGATGACACCCCAAGGATCTCGAATATAGTGTTCTTCAGTGATCATCATCGGTATATCATTCATATTGAGCTTCTGACATCATTTCTTGTGCCCGAATCTTGTTCAAAAATTTATTGCTCTCAATACATTGTATCACAATGATATTTGAGGGCATGGATACATTCAGGAGATCCGTCCGAACACAAAGGATATGGTTTCAGGTCAATCTAAGGTCGTTTGATCCATCAATCGATTTTGTACAAAACCGACTAATGGAGCTTAGCAATTATAAAAATATAAAATTTAACAACCTCAGAAAGAGGAAAGCTCAAGGATCTCAAATATGATGTAGTTAAGTGATTATCATCTTCATATCATTTAAATTAAGCTTATGATATCATTTCTCATGCCCGAATAATGTTCTAAAAATCACTACTCTCAATACAGTATGTCATGATGATGTTGAGGGCATAGAAACATTTAGGAGACCAACTCGAACACACAGGAACTGGTCTTATGTCAATCAAAAGTTATTTGATCCATCAGTCAATTTTACCCAAAACCAGCCGATGAATCTTAGCAATTCTAAAATTTAATATCCTCATAAAGAGGGAGACTTAAGGATCTCAAATATGGCGTGGTTATGTAATTATCATCTTTATATCATTTAAATTGAGTTTACGACATCATTTCTCATGCTTGAATCATGTTTAAAAAATCACTACTCTCAATATGGTATATCGTAATGATATTTGAGGGCATGAATACATTCAGGAGACTAGCCCAAATATATGGAAGAAACTGGTGTTGGAATGTATACTAAAAGCCTAGCTTTTGTATAAACATTTACTTAGAAATAAGAATCACATTGGTAAAAAATATCTACATTTATGCTAAGTGTAGTTGTTCAATTAATTTATATTGTAGATAATATGGTGTGTGGTGTCACACACAGAAGATCATGTTATCGGTTCTTTATAAATTATAAACGGTAGCTCGCAACTAAGATGGAAAGGAACAAACCATTGGAATAGTCGTAGTGTAATTAGGTATTAGTTTATCTTGACTGATAAATTACACTAGTACACTTTGAGTGTACTGAGCAGAACCATTTAAGGTAAGTTTTTTTTATACTGATTTGATAAAAGAACAACACCTTAGTTATTATGGAAGTGTGTGCTCTTAATCCTAATATAATAACAAGCACATATATTTAGTATTCATTTCTTTGACTTATCAAAGGGTGAGATTTAGCTCGATAAATCAATAGGCCCGATAAGTTGGGAAATGATATTACTTATAGTGTGCGTCGTTGATTATAGAAGGAAACTGTGTCCTAGTAATCTAGGTTGATAATGTCCCCAAGGGGAGCTCATAAGGATTGTCATGTTAAACCCTGCAGGTGGACTTAGTCCGACATGACGATAAAGTTGAGTGGTACTGCTCTTGGATTGAGATATTAATTAAGTGAGTTGTCAGTGACTCATTTAATTAGTGGACATTCGATATCTTAAACACAGGGAGACTAACACACTCATAATAAAAAGGAGCCATAAACCCTAAACCCTAATTTGGGATTGGTGCGGTAGTTCAATAATAATTCTTTAGTGGAATGAATTATTATTGATGAAATTAAGTTGGGTGTTCGGGGTGAACACGGGAAGCTTAATTTCATCGGAAGACCAAAACCAATTCCTCCTCTCGGTCCCTATCGTAGCCTCTTATTTATAAAGTATTATACCTACCTATACCCACCTTTATACTCATCCTAAGGTGGCCGGCCAAGCCTTGCTTGGAGCCCAAGCAAGGGGTCAGCCAAGTTAATCCTTGGATGAACCAAGTGGTGGTTGGCCCTAGCTTGAGTCCAAGTTTAGGTGGCCGGCCACATCATATTAAAAGGATTTTATTTTTAAAAATTTTCTTATGTGGATTCCATGGTTTTAAAAGAGAGTTTAAAATTTAAATCTTTCCTTTTTATAGCTTTCTACAAAAGATTAAGAAAAGATATGATATATTTCCTTATTTGTAGATTGAAAGGAAGATTTTAATTTTGAGAAAACTTTCCTTTTTTGTAACCATGTTCATGATTTAAAAGAGAGTTTTAAAATTATAAATTTTCTTTTATAAGTTTCTACAAAGGATTAAGAAAAGATTTGATATTTTTCCTTATTTGTAAATTGAAAGGAGATTTTAATTTTAAAGATAACTTTCCTTTTTGGAAATCATCCACATGTTTAAAAGAAAGATTTTAATTTATAAAATTTCCTTTTATAACCAACCATGAAGGGAAAAATTATTAGAGAAATTTTTATTAAAATTTCCGGAAATAAATTAGGAAGTTTTAATTCTTGTGTTGTTAAAACTTTCCTTGTTTGGAGCTTTAAGGTGGCCGACCATATGATTTAAGAAAAGGAATTTGATTTTAATTAATTAAATTTTCCTTTTCATGGCAAAGAAATTAAGGAAGGTTTTATTTAAATTTTCCTTATTTGTCAAGACCAAGGATTATAAAAGAGAGGGTAGGGGTGCCTTCATGGCTAACAACTCTATTCTATTTTCCTTCCTCTCTTCCTTGGTGATGGCCGACCCTTGCTTCTTGCTCTTCTCCTTTTCTCTTCCTCCTTTGTGGTCGACGACATCAACACAAGAGGAGTCCTTGGTGGCCGGTTCTAGCTAGGAGAAGAAGGAGAGAAAGGAGACTTTGTTTCTTGCATTCCTTGGAGCTTGGTGGTGGTGGCCGAACGTCACATCTCTTGGAGTTTTTGTGGTGGTCGAAACTAGCTTGGAGAAGAAGGAGCTTGGGTGGTTCTCATCTTGGTAGATCGTTGCTCACACAACGTCCGAGATAAGAAGAGGAATACGGTAGAAGATCAAGAGGTCGTTGCGTACAAAGAAAGGTATAACTAGTAATTATTTTTCGCATCATACTAGTTTTTCTTTGTATGAATTCCAAACACAAGAGGCATATGATTCTAGATTTTCGTATTAGATATTCGAAGTTGTGTTTTTTTTTTGTTTTTTGAATTTGTGATTCGATTGTTCTTTTTGGTTAAACCTAATGTTATTTTAGAAAATTAAATATTGAATTTCTATAAAAGGCTTTGTCGAGATAGTGATGGATGATCCCATACCCAAAAAGGTCAAGTGTCTCGCCATGTTTGATCTGGGAGCCGATTTTAGAAACAAATATTTAATCAATTTTGTAATATGAGTTGGACTTGGATCAATAGTGTTAAGTTCCGATTGCGATCTAAGTCTAAACCATTAAGAACAGATAAGTTAAATTTGAAATCAATAATGTTAAGTTCCGTTTGCGATTCCAAATTTAATTTCTAAAGAACACAATAGGTTGTTAGGAAAGGTTCAACACTTGTACAAAATTTTTGTACAATGGAACCGGTACGATCTTTCTAGGACCAACCAACAACTGGTCCTATGTCAATTTTAGGTCTTTTGATCCATCAACCTATTGTGTATTAACATCAACCAATTTTACATAAAATTGGCTCATGGACCTTAGTAATTATTAAAATTGAAACTTTAACATTCTCAAAAAGAGAGAAACTTAAAGATCTCAAATATGATGTGGTTGAGTGATTATCATCTTCATATCATTTAAATTGAGCTTACAATATTATTTCTCGTGTCTAAATCATGTTCAAAAAATAACTACTCTTAATGCAGTATATCGTAATGATATTTGAGGGTATTGACACATTCAAGAGACTAGCCCGAATACTTATCAGCAAGAACCTGAAAAACCAAAGCAAAGACAAGTGTCGTAGTTAATGAACAGTGACGTAAGAATTTCCATGAGACGCTGTTAATCATATAAATTATTAGTTACACATACAAGGATTTTTTTTTGGGAAAGAAAAGTAAATAATTTGGAAAATAAGCAAACATTACAAAATTTCCTATATTTGATATTAAGATGGTCCATTAACAAGACCAAGCCTATACAACAACATAGAAATTTACAGCTGATTGTCTTTCTGCTATAAGCTTACAACATAGTAGATATATAGATATCTAAAATTAAGTTATCCTTACAAGAACAACATAATCTATTATGATACTGGCTTTCTGTAATTAGTTCACTGGTAATCCATCACCTTAATTTTGGTAATTGTTATTCATTTTCCTCTTCCCAGTAACTTTACTCCTGTCGTTATGAATCTGTAAACTTTGTGACTAAGAATACATTAATACAGCGTTTTTTTATGAAATAATTGCCCTAACATAACAAAAAATGAAATTATGATAAGAAAAAAGGTTCCAACTTGAGGTTAACGATAGTCTATGAGAACATAAAAGAAAATAATGGAGAAATATGTGTGCCTTTTACCAAAGAGAACTGGTTTTAGAATTTGCTCATGGCCTCAGTTGTGTCATATAGATAAGTGAATTTAGTTTAAGATTTTTTATGGTTGAGGCATCAGCTAACTTAGTATAAACCACAGATACTGGTTGAGGCACTTAGCATAAACCACTGATCAGCTTGGTAGAACTCACTGATTTCTCATTCTATTGCTCAAAAAATTGTTCATGGAATTCCTTGAATTCACTAATATGGTGTTGTTAATTCTTTGATTCCATTGTGGGATACCGGTTAGAGCTCTACCGGGTTGTGATTATTGTCCTCATCTTCTCCTTTTTAATCACAAAGCTAATCTTCATCATGATCTCCTTTAGAACAGCCTCAAGATCGTCCATGAGAGTGATCTGACCCTTGACTCCTTAGGTGCCCAATGATGTGCCAGTGATTGTGAGTTGAGTGGCAGTAGCAAGGTGTTTGGTTAAATAAAAGGGTAAGGGATATATCTGCCATTTGGTTTTCGTTTCTATCCTGCTCCATCCTCTCTTTCCTATATCTCAAGTAGACAAGTTTTTGCTCCCATCTTTCCTCTCCCTCCCCCTCCCCCTTCCATTCCGACCTTCACCTCCCTTCCATTCAATTAGACTCCCTTCGAGCAAACATAGCCTTATACATTAAAACAACCACATTGTGTGGGATTAAAAGTTCAAATACCAAATAAGTGTTTGTATAAAAGCAGCAATAAACCCAATGTGGTATGACCCTTTATTGGAATCTCATATTGACGAAAGCTTCGTGCACCAGACTATCTTTTACAAAGGTAAATAGTGAACTGCACAAAAAAAAGACAGTTAGCATCGAACTTTCAGAAAATAGATCCACAATTGCTGGCATGACAATTTAATATTCAATAACTTTATTCCACCAAATAAACTTTTTTGACCTTTGGAAGGAAGAAGAATAGGAACTAGAATTCATTTCGTCACATTAAGCATATAGAGTACCTGTAGTAACTTCACAAACTCCTCTGGTTCTTTACTAGGCGCATTCCACGGCCTCCTCCACCTGCAGTTGCCTTCCAGAAAGTAGAAAGAAAGCGTATGAAACCACATCAAAGAATTCAAAATTTTTTAAGAAGATGAAAGGGTTTAATTTAGTTCTTCAAATATTCTTGGCAGATTATAACACAGTGAGCAACTGAGCCCAAGGATCAATATCACCATATGCTATGAGTTCTTTACGAGGCCTTCTATACCAAACAACATCATGATATAAAAGCTAAGAAACTTACAATGCTGATAAGGAAAACAATGGAACAGAGTGAACTTGAGAAGAACGAAAAGAGAAACTCATTTTCTATACCCTAGATGGGTTCATCAGGTGTTGGACTATGTTGGACCATGTGTTCAATCTTCAATGTGTATTTTCATATCATCAATAGTAAAACCAAAGAAACCATGCTCAGAATCATTTTCACATGAATTATCAAACACGAGTAATGATATAATGGTTTCTCTAGTAAAGTACTTTGCATGAAACAACTAGACCCTAAGATTAAAAAAGTTGTGGAATCTTGCACATACAATAGCAACTCCATGACCACCAACCTCCAACACGTGTGCCAAAAGATACGAAATGATTTTCTAAACATAATATTCCTTCACATATTAAGAAGTTGAGCAATGGGTAGAAATATCCACAAGAAAACTAAGTGTAGAGTTGTATTCCATTGCACAACAGTTTTCTAATAAAAGTACTCAGGCAACTCATAACTACTGTAAGCCCATCCCATCAGTCTCCCAAGATACAAGCACAGAGCTATTCAACAAAGGGATATGATCCATGCCTGAAATCCTCAGTCCATGTTATACAGAAAATCAAGTTATTGAAAAGTTAGTAGAGGACTTAGTTTTCACATTTGCTTTGCGAGAATTAGCATAAACCTAAGGATGCATTTGGAGAACAAAGTACCAAGAGTCATGTATCTGACCTAGCAAGACAAGGTGGATTGGACTACCCTGTCCTACCTACATCTATTCCAAAAGGAATACTTCTTAAACTTTCACTAGAAAACTACATTGACATTTAGGTGTATCCTTTCTTCAAGTTCATCATAATTAGATGTTACATCACTTTCAAATGTGAAATACTATTTTTGATCAATGCACTTGGCAGTTACAGCCATAAGTCCATAACCAGCTTATTATAAGAAACAGAGGTAGTAAGTATAACCAATGATGCAATCAAAAAATGTAGGTATTAAAATAATAAAACATGTCTCGTCTATATGAACCATCACAAGTTTTTATGAAGTTTCTTGATAGGAAGAGGAAATGTGATGAGAATTACAAATCAACATGTCTCATCTATATGTACACCAGAAAATAATGCCAAGTTACTGCAGTGGAGTATCTTGATCATGACTGGAAAGCCAATTTCATTGGCAAGCTTCACAGCTTCCTCTGTTGACTATAATGCTCAAAAGGATGCTAGGGATTAGTTCACCAAGTCAAAAAGGATTGTTCTTACAGATTACAGTCCACTAGCAATGCCAGCTACATTTCTAAAGCAAACTAACGTCCACGAAATGATGCTTTAATACCTTCTAGGAACACATGCATTCTTCATTGTTCACCTAATAGGAGATTTATCCCCCATTACTCTAATGCTGTCAGGCTGGAAAAAATTGCAGTATCACAGATCACTCAGTCAACAGCAAAACTTCCTAAGAGATTGATCAAGATAAGAGGTTGTGATTAATCTCAAACAAATAACCAAGAAAAATATCTTGATTATGAAACAAGCAGTCCCATAGGCGAACACTGTTCTCAGAGTTGCATCCTAGTATCCTTATATCTCTATAGAGCCAGTGAATGCATAAGAAATTGGAACATGATGATTGGAAAAGATCATTATACACTATGTAACTGATTCTGAATATGTGGATGAAAAGTACTGGTAAAATTCTTCATTCACAATAAAGACAACCCAATAAAATCATCATTTAACCAATGTAAATTTACAGACACCATCTTTCTAAAGACTTCATTGCACTCACATGGGAAATGATATCATATAATGTCAAATGTATGAAGTTGACACTCTTGATGCAAAATTATTTAAAAGAAAAATTAATCAAACAAACAATGTATATGTTTTTTCTAGGGTATAGATATCACAGAAAATTTTAATAATTTATAATGTCTAACATCTTAAACCCAATAGTTCACCCATCATCATAAAGGATTCTTACATTGGGGCCAATGAAGTTGATGGCATACTGTTTGCAGGTGTCAACAAAAGTAGCATTCTCGGACAGGAAGCCATAACTAGGATGTAACATAGTACATCCACGATTGATGGCAGCAGATAGGACCTTTTCAACCGCCAAGTACCTATCAAACAGTTAACAACATAGACAAAATAGAAGTGTGAGATTCTTTTACTGCACCAAATTAGTAGCACAGACCTTACAATGAATGGTTGCATCACTATTACAGCTACAAACCGCCATTTGAGCTACTTATTAAGATTTTTTTTCACAAAACTGCATGGAAACAACACTCACGATTGACTGCTTGGACCTTCACCAATGCAGATAGCTTCATCAGCTAGCCTCACATGAAGAGCTTCCTGATCTATTGTGGAATGTACAGCAACACAAGGTATTCCCATTTCATGTGCAGTTTGAATCACTCTAACAGCTATTTCTCCTCTATTAGCTACCAGAATCTTCTCAGCCTGACAAGTTGCACAAAAAGCTTCACCATGATTGTTTGATCTCCTGGTCACGCAAACAGTTCTTCTAGAAGACATATATTGCTGAAATTTGAAGCCCATCCCAGATTAAATCTGCAGCTCTTTTTTATTCCTCCAGAAAATCTTGGAAACAAACCCTTCAGATAGAGGCATCATGAATTAGGTGATAATAGGCCAAAATGTCATACCTTACAGACATGAGAGTTTCACAAGATTGTATTTTCATGTGGAACCGTCACATCAGCGGCCCCCCTAGAGCCGGTCCCACGGATATGGAGGGAGGTAAATGCAGGTACACAGGTGGAAAGTGCATGGCGGAGACGTTAACCTCAGACAGTGACACCCCGGGGATCGACCCCTGGACCTTTCAGCCACAGAACCATGTATTCCCCATCTGTGCTACGCCCTGGGGACCACAAGATTGTATTTTCATGGTCTATCTATAGATGCAGATGACTCTGGAAGATTGTAAACCAAGGTTTCAACTTTTATTCAAAACACAAAACAAGGAAAGGTGCAGCAAAAAAGTATGAACGATAAGCAGAATATACCTAAACAAACTAAGATGCATAGTTACTTAATTTTGTGGTGACTTTACATGTGTTAGAGTTTGGTGATCCGAATTCTACTTTGGATCGGCCCAGAAGTTTCGCGGTGTGACATTATGGATTTACAACCCATTAAATGGATCTGATTTTTCAATCCATATTTACACTTACTTAGCGCATCTGCAGTGGGAGATTTATAGGATGCAATTTATGCTATAAATCTCTTAATATAAACCCCTCCCCCACTACATAGGTGGGGTTTATAGTTTTTTTTTATAAATCTATATCAAAATCTTGGGACTAGGTTTATAAAAAAAATAGTGGAGAGAGGATAGAGAGAGAATTTTAAAAGAAGTGGAGTTTTTAAAAGAAAGAGGTTTTATGATAATAGAGAGTGATTTTTAAAAAAAGTAAGATTTTTAATTTTTGATGTGACAATGATGTGGCAGAGCATAAACCTCTTTAAGAGGTTTACGACTACGGATGCCCTTATAAAGTGTATTTTTAGGGTACAACAACATAACCTTCTTTAGCCATTGTTTTTCCCTTTTCTTTGATAATTGTACCAAAACTTGTTTGACAACAAAATATTCTCTTCTTTCTTCCTATGGTTTTTCCTTGTCAAGGGTTTTCCACGTAAATGTGCGTGTTCAAAATTTTGTTTCTTTTTGTGCTTCATTTTTCGTTTATTGTCATAAATTTCTAACAAATTGGTATAAGAGCCTGGTTTATTTTCGGAGTTATGTCGACCATGAAGTACGATATCCCACTATTGGATTGAAACACCATATTTTCATTGTGGCAAGTCAAGATGCGAGTTGTTCTAGCACAGATGGATTTGGATGATGCTTTGTTCGGGTTTAAAAAGATGTCATCTTCATGGACTAATGAGGAAAAGCCTTATCTTAGATTTATCTGCATTTGTCGAATCAAATTCTCCGAGATTGTTTGAAAGAAAAATCCATTGCGGTGTTGTGGTTGAGATTGGAGCAATTGTGTATGACAAAAAGTCTAACTAGCAAACTGCACTTAAAGTAACGTCTATATTCTCATCATATGGCTAAAGGTATATCTTTAGAAGATTATTAGACTATTTTTAAAGAAATTATCTTTGATTTGGAATCCTTGGAAGTTAAATATGACGAAGAGGATTTAGGTCTGATATTGTTGTGTTCGCTGCCTATCACATATGCTATTTTCAGATATACTATTTTATACAGTCATAACTCCCTAACTCTGGATGAGGTTTATGATGCTTTATTCTCTAAGGAGAAGATGGATAAGCTTGTCGGTGGATCTGAGGCCAAAGGTGAGGGTCTTGTTGCACGAGGGAGACTGCAAGAAAGAAATTCTAGTGGTAATAACAGAGGTAGGTCAAAATCCAGGAGTAATAAGGTTAAGGCGTGTTGATATTGCAAGAAAAAGGGTCATATTATGGCAGAGTGTTACAAGCTAGTGAATAAGAACAATGAGGCTGACGAAAATCAAAAGGGAAAACAACCTAAGAAATCTGGTGAAGCTAATGTTGCTAAAGATCAAGTGATGGGAAACTTCTAGTTGCGTCTGATGGTGGTTCTAAATAGAACGGCGAGCGGATTCTTGATTCTAGCTGTACGTTTCGTATGTGTTCCAATCGAGACTAGTTTCCAACATATGAAACTGATTCTAGAGGTACTGTTTTGATGGGTAATAATGCATCTTGTAGAATTGCAAGCATTGGAATAGTCAAAATTAAGATGTTTGATGGAGTTGTTCGGACACTAGGTGACGTGAGGCATGTCCCTGATATGAAGAGAAATTTGATCTCTCTAAGTACTCCTGACTCAAAAGGGTACAAGTACACTAATGAAGGTGGAGTTGTGAAGGTCAACAAAGGTTCTCTTTTGGTAATTAAGGGATATAGAAAAATTGCAGTTTGTATGTTCTATAGGGTTCTATAGTTATGGGTGATGCTGCTGCTGCTAGTCCTTTGTTATCTGATAATGACATCACGAGGCTTTGGCATATGCGTCTAGGTCACATGAGTGAGAACGATATGATTGAATTGAGTAAGAGAGGACTTCTTGGTGGGCAAAGTATTACGAAATTGAAATTCTGTGAGCATTGTGTTTTTGGTAAGCAGAAAAAAGTCAAGTTCTCGGTAGGCATCCACAACATGAAGGGAACACTAGACTACATTCACTCTGATCTTTGGGGACCGTCCAGGGTGCCTTCAAAGGGAGGTGCATTGTATATGCTCACTATTATTGATGATTTCTCTAGAAAGGTGTGAGCATTCTTTCTAAAGTAGAAGAGTGATGTGTTTCCTACTTTCAAGGAGTGAAAAATTATGATTGAAAAGCATACTGGAAGGCGAGTCAAGCGTCTTCGAACAAATAATGGTTTGGAGTTTTGTTATGATGAGTTTAATGTCTCATAACACAGTTCGACGTAACCCTTAACAAAACGGTGTGGCAGAGAGGATGAATAGGACTTTAATGGAGAAGGTTCGATGTATGCTCCTCAATGTTGGTTTACCAAAGTATTTTTGGGCCGAAACTGCTAGTTATGTTTGTTATCTCGTCAATCGCTCTCCGTCAACCGCTATTAACAACAGAACTCCACAAGAGGTATGGTTTGATACTCCTGCTAGTTATTTTGATTTGAGAATTTTTTGATGTTCTGCATATGCTCGTGTTGATAATGGAAAGTTGGAGCCCTGGTCTATAAAGTGTATTTTTATAGGTTTTAAGTCTAGTGTGAAGGGATACAAGCTTTAGTGTCCAGAGACTAGTAAAGTCGTCATCAATCGAGATGTTGTTTTTGATGAGACTAGCATGTTTGATAATCTCTCTTCCCTACATATTTCTGAAAGAGATAAACAAAAGTTGAACACACTGGTGGAGCATCAGATAGGATCTACACCTACTCTGGAGTCTAATTCAGATTTAGTGGATACTAGTAGCTCCTCACATGCATCTCCATAATATTCCATTGTGAAAGATAGGTCTTATAGAGATATTAGGCGTTCTTAGAGATATGCAGAGGTTGATTTAGTTGCTTATGCGCTAAATGTAGCTGAAGAGATTGATTCCAATGAGGAACCTGTAACATTCTCAGAGGCGGTTAGCTACGATGACTCTAGTAAATGGATGATAGCGATGCAGGAGATGAAATCACTTCACATGAATAACACATGGAACCTAGTGAAACTACCTAAGAGTAAGCAGGTTGTTCGGTGCAAATGGGTGTATAAGAGAAGAGAAGGTACACCAGGAGTTGAAGAAGGTACAAGGCAAGGCTTGTTGCAAAGGGCTACAGTCAAACTCCTGGTGTTGATTTTACTGATGTACTCTCTCCGGTTGTGAAACACAATTCCATTCGGGCTTTACTTGGTGTCATGGCATTACACGATCTTGAGCTTGAGCAGTTAGATGTGAAGACCACGTTCCTGCACAGAGAACTTGAAGAAGATATTTATATGCAACAACTAGAAGGTTCTGTAGTCTTAAGAAAGGAGGACTACGTTTGTCAACTGAAAAAGTCACTTTATGGTTTGAATGTAGAAATCTAAATGCATGAATCAAAACATAAACAGTAAACACTTATAACGATCTCCTGTAGATCTGCAATCGGCGACGGTGTGATCTTCAAACTTGTTGTCGGAAGAACAATTACAAAATTGAAAGTTCTCCGCAATTTCACAAATCAAATCCTGCAGCCTCGGATGCTACAACTCCTCAACTCTTCCACATCCCATCGATGAAAGACTTGGACGCCTTATATAATGGGAATACCAAAGGGTATATTAGTAAATTGCCCCTTGGAAATATGGACAACGTGGATACCATGGGTAGCCCACATTCCCACGTTCCGATTACCAACATCTCCCACTCGTCCAAGTCAAGCTATAATGACCAAATTAGAATCAAGTTACAAAGACTAAATAAGTCACATAGACTATATAAGAGTTTAGTTACAAAGACCATATCAGAGCATCCAACTCATTGGTTATAAAAGAGACCTTGATAACAGAAGATATGCTATGACACAAAATTAAACAAAAAATTAAAACTTTTATAAAATAAAATTTTAAACACAAAATTAAAACTTCCTAATTTGTTTCCGGAATTTTTTTAAAATAAAATTTCTCTTTTTAAAAATTCCCTTCATGGTTGGTTATAAAAGGAAACTTTTATAAATTAAAATCTCTCTATTAAAACATGTGGATGATTATAAAAAGGAAAGTTTTCTCCAAAATTAAAATATTTATTTTAACTACAAATAAGGAAAGATATCAAACCTTTCTCTTAATCTTTTAGAGAAACTATAAAAGGAAAGATTTAATTTTAAAACTCTCTTTTAAATCATGGCTTCCACATAAGGAAAGATTTTAAAAATAAAATCTTTTTTATTTTTATTGTGGCCGACCACCTAAGCTTGGGCTCCAAGCTAGGCCGGCCACACCTCAACCCATCCAAGCTTTATCTTGGCCGGCCCTTGCTTGGGCTCCAAGCTTGGCTTGGCCGACCACCTTGGGATGGGTTAAAAGGTGGGTTTAGGTGGGTATAAGACTTTATAAATAAGAGGCTACGACAAGGACCGAGAGGAGAATTGGTTTTGGTCTCCCGATGAACTTGAGCTTCCCGTGTTCGCCCCGAACACCTAACTCGAGTTCATCAATAATATCTCATTCCACTAAAGAGTTATTATTGCACTACCGCACCAATCCCATAATACTATGTGGGCTCCTTCTTATCACGAGTATGTTAGTCTCCCTGTGTTTAAGATATAGAATGCCCACTAATTAAATGAGTTACTGACAACTCACTTAATTAATATCTAGCTCCAAGAGTAGTACCACTCAACTTCATCGTCATGTCGAACTAAGTCCACCTGCAGGGTTTAACATGACAATTCTTATGAGTTCCTCTTGGGGACATCATCAGCCTAGATTACTAGGACACAGTTTCATTCTATAATCAACAACACACCATATAAATAATATCATTTCCCAACTTATCGGCCCTATTGATTTATCGAACTAAATTACACCCTTTTGATTTCGTAGAACAATAGCAAAGAATCATAACAATTTCGTAGAACGATTTGTCAACACAGAGGTAAGTTTTAGGGATTTCTCATGCTTGAACAGAGAATATAAACCTCATCATATAATTCAAACATGCATCATCATGCTTTAGAATGCATACTGCTCTAATACCATTATAGCAATCTAAATGCATGAATCAAAACATAAACGGTAAACACTTACAACGATCTCCCGCAGATCTACAATCGGTGACTGTGTGATATTCAGACTTGCTGTTGGAAGAGCAATTACAAAATTGAAAAGCTCCCCGTAATTTCACAAACCAAATCTCGCAGCCTCGGATGCGACAACTACAACTCCTCAACTCTTCCACACCCTGTCGATGAAAGACTCAGACGCCTTATATAATGGGAATACCAAGAGGTATATTAGTAAATTGCCCCTTGAAAATATGGACAATGTGGGTATCATGGGTAGCCCACATTCCCACGTTCCCATTACCAACATTGAAGCAGTCACTGAAGCAGTGGTATAAGAGATTTGATGCATTTATGACCACTCATGACTTTAGGAGAAGTAGTTATGATAGTTGTGTAGGAACTTTCAAGCCGCAAAAACCGCTTTTTACGTTGCGGAAAATCTCGAAGTTCTTGCCACAGATCCGTGCGAAGATAAAAATTTACATATACTTAGTTTTCTCCTAGATCTACACTAGATCTACATGGTAGAGATTATACCTTTGTAGCGAAGCCCTTCGCTTATCCCGCTCATCCAAAAGTTGCCGGATCTCGTAGAGTGTCAAGTGAACATTCCTCTATAAGTATCCACACGGACAAAAGGTGGAGAAAAATCACTTAGAGTGTGCTAGCACTCTTGGTGGTCACGACAATGGAGGATAGGGAGAGAGGAGTAGAGAGGAAGAAGAAGAGAGAATTAAAGTTAGCACACACTTGCACTTATTCCCCTTTTAAGTGGTTGGCCACTCATGGAATACCAAGAGTCATGACTCTTGGTCTTCCTAATGAGGTGGCACACACTTGATGTAGCCTTGATGATGTGAAATATCATCATTGGCCGGCCCCATGCCAAGTCACAAATGATGTGACATTTGGTCAAGTCAAACTTGACCCTTCATCTTCCCCCTCAAGTCAAGTCAAACTTGACCTCTTATCTCCCATGGTTGATCAAATCTAACATTTGATTCAAGTTAATGAATCTCTATTCATTGAATTAAATTAACTCAATGAATCCAAGTCTAAATTAGACTCATTTGACACATCAATCAAATTGAGTCCAACTCAATTAGTTTAATTTGGATTACTCTTAATCCAATTTGGTTCATCATATGAACCTAATCCTCTTGGTCCATCATATGAACCTAATCTCCATCTAATTGCCCTTTGTGTGTGACCCTATAGGTTCTTGTAACGTTGGCAATGCTCCTAAACCCATTTAGAAACATAAGTAATGAGCGGTATCTAGCAACACATCATTACTACCCAAGTTACAAGAATGTTGAGATCCAACATCACCTTTGTGACTACTAATTGTGACTCTCACAATATATGATAATGTCCTTTTATCATTGACATCTAGATTGATTAAATTGAGGCATAGACCGTGTCATCCTCTAATTAATGTATGTCTTGAACTCCAAGTAGACTCACTCTAATCAAATAAGCTCAATATCTTATATTGACTCATTTGGGCATGACCATGCACTTAGTGGTCTCACTCTATCAAGAATCATGATGTCACTCCCGTCATATAGGAGGGATAGATCACATCTACATCACTCACATCCCTCCACATAATTTGTTGCACACCCAGTAATCACCTTTATAGTCCACCCAGTTACGGGTGGCGTTTGACGAAACCAAAGTATGCAACTCCTTATGTAGGGAACCATAGTGACTTTAAGTCCAAGGACTCATAGTCATACTAATAGTCACATGAGAAAGTATATGACACTCATATAACGATTCATGATACTTTCTTATGGCGGGTCATTCAGTATACATTCTCCAATGCATGTCCATGTGTCAACTTGATATCTTTATATTCATGACTTGTGAGATCAAGTAATCGAGTTGACCTATATGCTACTCTCATCGCATTAACATTGTCCATAAATGTTAATACTTGACTAGAAATGATTAAGAGTAGTGTTCTCTATATCATCTCACTATCAATTCAACCAATCGATTGATATAGATAAGAACCTTCTACTCAAGGACGCTATTATACTTAGCTATTTGGCACCAATACAAGTAAGTATAATAACCATAAAGAAATGTCTTTATTAGTATATAGGAATATGATACATCGAGTTCATACAACAATCATCATATGATTGACTCTAGGACTCTAACTAACAATTTCCCACTAGCACTAGTGCCAATCAGTGTAGGCTTTATGACCCAATGACCTAGTGTGACCATCATACTTTCTCTGTGCCAAAGCCTTGGTCAAGGTATCAATGACGTTAGCCTCTGTAGATACTCTGCAAATCTTCACATCTCCTCTATCGATGATCTCTCGAATGAGATGGAAGCGCCATAGTATGTGTTTGGTCCGCTGGTGTGAGCGAGGTTCCTTATTTGTGCAATTGCTCCATTGTCGTCACAATAGAGCTCTATAGGATCGACTATGCTAGGAACCACCCCAAACTCAATAATGAACTTGCGGATCCAAACTGCCTCCTTTGCTGCTTCTGATGCAGCAATATACTCGGCCTCTGTTGTAGAATCAGCAACTGTGTCCTGCTTCGAACTCTTCCAGCTCACAACACCACCATTCAAGCAAAACACGAACTCAGACTACGATCTATAATCATCCTAGTCAGTTTGGAAGCTGACATCACTGTAACCCTTTACAGCTAGCTCGTTATCGCCTCCAAATATCAAGAAATATTCTTTAGTCCTTCTTAAGTACTTAATAATATTCTTGACCGCTATCCAGTAACGCTCACCTGGATCTGATTGGTATCTGCTCGTCATGCTCAAAGCATACGAAACATCAGGACGAGTACATAGGATGACGTACATGATAGATCCTATGGCTGAAGCATAAGGGATCTTATCCATGCGGTCTCTCTCATCTCTAGAAGAGGGACTTTGAGTCTTCGAAAGACTCACACCACGTGACATCGGCAGAAATCCTTTCTTGGAATTCTACATGGCAAACCGTAGTAATACCGTGTCAATATATGTACTTTGACTTAGGCCAAGCAATCTCTTAGATCTATCTCTATAGATCTTTATACCTAGAATACAGGTTGCTTCACCTAAGTCCTTCATTGAGAAACAATTCCCCAGCCAAGTCTTTACAGATTGCAGCAAAGGGATGTCATTTTCAATGAGTAGTATGTCATCCACATACAATACAAGGAAGACAACTGTGTTCCCAACAACCTTCTTGTAGACACAGGGTTCATCTTATTCTTGATGAAACCAAACTGTTTGATTGCATCATCGAATCGAAGATTTCAGCTCTAAGAAGCTTGCTTTAGTCCATAAATGGACTTATGCAGCTTGCATACTCTGCCAGTATGCAGTGGATCTATAAAACCCTCAGGCTGTGTCATGTACACATCCTCGAGCAAGTTTCTATTCAGAAACGCGGTTTTGATATCCATCTGCCAGATCTCATAATCGTGATATACTGCAATAGCAAGCATGATTCGAATGGACTTAAACATCGCTACTAGAGAAAATGTTTCATCATAGTTAATACTATGAATTTGCTTGAAACCTTTAGCTACCAAACGACCATTATAGGTAATAAGTCCATCCATGTCAGTCTTTCTCCTAAAGACCCACTTACACCCAATGAGTTTGACGCCTTCAGGTGGATCAACCAAAGTCCATACTTGGTTGGTGTACATGATTCCATCTCGGATCTCATGGCCTCTAGCCATTTCTCAGAATCTGGTCTCATCACAGCTTCCTGATAGGAGGTAGGCTCATTCTCAACGAGCATAACGTCATCATGGTCAGACAAGAGAAATGAGTATCTCTCAGGCTGACGACGTACCCTATCAGACCTGCGAAGAGGTAGGTCTACTTGAACTGGCTGTTGTTCCTCAACTCCTTGTGGAACAATCTCATCATCCACAACATTTTATGGTTCCAGTTCAACTTCCATCAATGCTTGAGTGTTATGGTCCATATCTTGAACTTCTTCAAGACCGAACGTACTCCCACTAGTTTTTCTAGAAACAAAAGTCTTTTTCTAGAAATACTCCAGTCTTAGCCACAAACACTTTGTGTTGACTGGGAATGTAGAAGTAATATCCCTTCGTTTCCTTAGGATATCCTATAATATAGCACTTATCGGATTTGGGTCACAGTTTGTCCGAGACTTGACGTCGAATGTAAGTCTCACAACCCCAAATCCTCATAAAATATATTTGGGCATCTCTCCCCGTCCATATCCTATATGGTGTCTTTATCACAACTTTGGATGGAACACGGTTAAGTGTAAAGGTTGTTGTGTCTAGAGCATATCCCTAAAAGGACATAGGAAGATTTGTGTGACTCATCATAGACCGTACCATATCTAATAAGGTGCGATTCCTCCTTTCGGATACACCATTCCACTGTGGTGTTCCTGGAGGAGTGAGTTGGGATAGAATCCCACACTCAGCTAGATAGTCACGAAACTCATGGCTAAAGTATTCACCACCTCGATCTGATCGAAGTATCTTAATACTCTTGTCTAGCTGGTTTTGTACTTCATTCTTGAATTCTTTGAACTTTTCAAAGGATTGTGACTTATGTGTCATCAGATACACATAAACATATCTACTGAAGTCATCAGTAAATATAATGAAATATCTATAACCATCTCTGGCAGTGACATTGAAAGGGTCACATACATCACTATGTATAAGTCCTAACAAGTCAATCGCTCTTTCGCTATGTCCACTAAAGGGAGTCTTGGTCATCTTGCCTAGTAGGCATGACTCGCATGTCTCATATGATTCGAAATCAAATAAGTCCAGCAAACCATCTTTATGGAGCTGGGATAAGCGATTCTCATTTATATGACCTAAGCGACAATGCCAGAGATAGGTTCGGTTCATATCATTTGACTTGAACCTTTTGGTACTTATGGTATAGATGGAGTTCTCTAAGTCTAGAATGTAAAGTCCGTTCATCAGAGGTGCACTACAATAGAACATATCGTTTAGATAAATGGAACAATATTTGTTCTTTATTATAAACGAAAAGCCTTTCTTGTCTAAACAAGAAACTGAAATGATGTTCTTTCTAAGAGCAGACACATAACAATATTCATCTAATTCTAGTACAAGCACAGAGGGCAGAGATAGAAAGTAAGTTCCTACAACAACAGCAGCAACCCGTGCTCCATTGCCTACTCGTAGGTCCACCTCGCCCTTCGTCAATGCCCTGCTATTTATCAGCCCTTGCACATTAGTACAAATGTGAGAAGCACACCCGGTATCCAATACCCACGATGCAGAAATAGATAGATTGACTTTTATAACATATATACCTGAAGTAGAAGTCTCACTTCTCTTCTTCTTAAGATCTTCCAGGTATCCTTTGCAGTTCCTCTTCCAGTGCCAGGTCTGACCCCAGTGGAAGCAGGTAGCATTCTTGGCAACCCCTCCTTTAGGTTTCATTATCTTGCCTTTGCCCTTGGCTTGGGACTTTCTCTTATCTTTAAGCTTGCCCTTGCCTTTATGCTTTTGCACCATCAAAATGGAGTTGGTCTTTACCTTCTTAAGGTTGAGCTCAGGTTGAGCCCAGCAGTTCTCAACATGCTTAGCAGCTCAGGCGTGACTTGTCAATTTCGTTCATGTTGTAATTCATGGAAAATTGACTGTAGCTCTATGGCAAGGATTGCAAGATCAAGTCAGTGGCCAGTTCTTGGCCAAGTGGAAATTCCAACCTCTATAGGTTTTCTATGTACCCAATTACCTTGAGCACATATGGACCTACGGGAGTCCCATCTTGCATCTTGCACTGAAACAGTGCCTTGGAGATCTTGAATCTCTCGTGTCTCGCTTGTCCTTGATACAGTTGATGAAGATGTTTAACCATATCATAAGCAGACATCAACTCGTATTGTTTCTGAAGCTCAGAGTTCATGGTCGCGAGCATGAGACATGACACATCTAATGCATCATCTTGATGCTTCTTATAAGCATCTCGGTCAGCTCACGTGGGAATGGCAGGAGGTGCCTCCGGAATAGGTTGATCCAGGATGTACAGTTTTCTTTCTTGCGTGAGAACAATTCTCAGATTCCTGTACCAGTCCAGGAAATTAGTTCCATTGAGCTTGTCCTTGTCAAGGACAGAACGCAGGAAGAAAGTGTTCGTGTTTGTCGACATGACAATCTACAATAGAAATAATGCAGAAAGTAAATATCATATTTCACTTATCATTTAATTATGCCTTTAACTAAATGATGCTTCCACTGAATTATAGGGCTTTTGTAGAATCAAGTTATGGATGTGATCAAATCACACTACTAGATTCTTACCAATTAGTTATAATTCTCGTGGGACAAGATCCACATCATACTATGACTTGAGTTAGCTTTGGCTAAATCGCCCAAGACTTAGTATGATCGGTAGATAACGAATTATCAATTACATCTCTATGCAACTCTTGTTTATAGGACCAAGATCCTCATTTATAAGAAAACTTGAGTTAGCTTTGGCTAAATCACCCAAGATTTAATATAAATGTGATTTTTTATCCTATCTTCCAACCGTTGGAAAATGCCTATAGTTATACCCAATCAAATTGAGTTAACTAGTTATACTCAATCTAATTGAGTTTGTACTCACCCAAGCTTTGATAGGCGGGACCAAGATTGTCCCTCCGCACTCTACCCAGATAATATGCGTTGCTCTGCTTTGACAGATTCAACAACAACAAATTAAATGATCGAGGTAGTGATGGGTATTAAAATATGGTAGGCATTTCGAGTTGACTCGTTTAAAATCTAATCTAATCGTTAATGTGTATCATATACGCATCAAGGCACTAATTACTCTACAATAGCATGCATCACATACACACAAAGAATATATCAATATTCAAAAAATAATGTGACATGGTTATGGCCCTACTACGATCCTCTCTAGCCAAAGAGAAGATCGAATGGTCAACCTAGGGATAACACATTCTCTAAGGTCTTCATTTGACCACCTTGTGTTGTCGGCTCCCTTATTGTAACTCCATCTTTGATTGTTCATTACAAAAGTGAAACTCGAGTTACATTCGAGTCTAAAACTATTTTACAACAGGAATATTAAAATAAAGAGGGCACGACACACAGGTCGTGTAACAAAATACAACACTCACAATCAAATGACGGCTCGCAGGCCGTATTATAAATTACAACACATAATTTCCAATCATATTGGATTTTTTGGGCCATAACCATGAACACATCTCACACATATTCAAAATATGCATTTTTCATAAATTTTCATAAATTTACTACTATTCTAATAACTCTTTATGAGCCGCAACTTCGCGGCAGTCTAGTTTGTTGATTTTCGGCCGAGGTCAAGTAACAACTCCCCTTGCGGGGTTAGGGGCAGTACCCCTACTCACAAAATTAATTTTGTGAGTGTTACATAGACCTTACAGTACCTAAAATCATTTAGATCACCGATTTGGCCGAGACCAACTCGTTTGCGAAAATTTTCTCTTAGTGGCCGAAACCTCCAAGTGACTATACACTTGTTGTTTTGCCCTCAAGAGAAAAATACTCATAAAATGTTAAAATTTAGTAAATCTACAGAAATTTACAGATCTGCAAATATCCAATAAAATGCAAATAAAACTAGTATATGCTTCGCACGTGGCTCTGATACCACTGTAGGAACTTTCGAGCCGCAAAAATCATTTTTTACATTGCGAAAAACCTCGAAATTCTTACCACGGATCCGTGCGAAGATAAAAATTTACATATACTTAGTTTTCTCCTAGATCTACACTAGATCTATATGGTAGAGATTATACTTTTGTAGCGAAGCCCTTCGCTTATCCCGCTCATCCAAAAGTTGCCGGAACTCGTAGAGTGTCAAGTGAACATTCCTCTATACGTATTCACACAGACAAAAGGTGGAGAAAACCCACTTAGAGTGTGCTAGCACTCTTGGTGGTCACGACAATGGAGGATAGGGAGAGAGGAGTAGAGAGGAAGAAGAAGAGAGAATTAAAATTAGCACACACTTACACTTATTCCCCTTTTAAGTGGTCGGCCACTCATGGAATACCAAGAGTCATGGCTCTTGGTCTTCCTCATGAGGTGTCACACACTTGATGTAGCCTTGATGATGTGGAACATCATCATTGGCCGACCCCCTGCCAAGTCACAAATGATGTGACATTTGGTCAAGTCAAACTTGACCCTTCATCTTCCCTCTCAAGTCAAGTCAAACTTAACCTCTTATCTCCCATGGTTAATCAAATCTAGCATTTGATTCAAGTCAATTTAATTTAATGAATCTATATTCATTGAATTAAATTGACTCAATGAATCCAAGTCTAACTTAGACTCATTTGACACATCAATCAAATTGAGTCCAACTCAATTAGTTTAATTTGGATTACTCTTAATCCAATTTGGTTCATCATATGAACCTAATCCTCTTGGTCCATCATATGAACCTAATCTCCATCTAATTGCCCTTTGTGTGTGACCCTATAGGTTCTTGTAATGTTGGCAATGCTCCTAAACCCATTTAGAAACATAAGTAATAAGCGGTATCTAGCAACACATCATTACTACCCAAGTTACAAGAATGTTGAGATCCAACATCACCTTTGTGACTACTAATTGTGACTCTCACAATATATGATAATGTCCTTTTATCATTGACATCTAGATTGATTAAATTGAGGCATAGACCGTGTCATCCTCTAATCAATCTATGTCTTGAACTCCAAGTAGTCTTGAACTCCAAGTAGACTCACTCTAATCAAATAAGCTCAATATCTTATATTGACTCATTTGGGCATGACCATGCATTTAGTGGTCTCACTCTATCAAGAATCATGATGTCACTCCCGTCATATAGGAGGGATAGATCTCATCTACATCACTCACATCCCTCCACATAATTTGTTACACACCCAGTAATCACCTTTATAGTCCACCCAGTTACGGGTAGCGTTTGACGAAACCAAAGTATGCAACTCCTTATATAGGGAACCATGGTGACTTTAGGTCCAAGGACTCATAGTCATACTAATAGTCACATGAGAAAGTATATGACACTCATATAACGATCCATGATACTTTCTCATGGCGGGTCATTCAGTATACATTCTCCAATGCATGCCCATGTGTTAACTTGATATCTCTATATCCATGACTTGTGAGATCAAGTAATCGAGTTGACCTATATGCTACTCTCATCACATTAACATTGTCCCTGAATGTTAATACTTGACTAGGAATGATTAAGAGTAGTGTTCTCTATATCATCTCACTATCAATTCAACCAATCGATTGATATAGATAAGAACCTTCTACTCAAGGACGCTATTATACTTAGCTATTTGACACCAATACAAGTAAGTATAATAACCATAAAGAAATGTCTTTATTAGTATATAGGAATATGATACATCGAGTCCATACAACAATCATCATATGATTGACTTTAGGGCTCTAACTAACAAGTTGTGTATATTTTAGAGTTAGTGGTGATGGATCATTTGTTTATGTACTCTTATACATTGATGATATAATATATATTGATTGCAACCAAAGATCAGAGAGATGTAAGAAAGGTGAAAGCCCAACTAAGCAATGAATTTGAGATGAAAGATTTGGGTGCAGTAAATTAAGAAGATACTTGGAATGGATATTGTGAGAGGTCGGTCAGCAGGTAAATTGTACCTAAGTCATAAAGGGTGCATTGAGAAAGTCCTCAATAGATTTAATATACATAATGCCAAGTTTGTAAGTACTCCGTTAGTTGCTCATTTTAAACTTTTATCTGCCTTGTCACCATAGTTAGATATTGATGTTGATTATATGTCACAAGTTCCATATTCTAATGCGGTTGGTTTCCTTATGTATGTCATGATTTGTTCATGCCCTGATTTAGCATATGCAGTGAGTGTTGTCAGTAGATATAACCTTGGTAAGGAACACTGAAAAACAGTTTAGTGGATTTTCAGATACTTACGTGGTTCTACTGATGTTTGTTTACAGTTTGGGACAACTATAGATGGAGTTGTCAGTTACGTGGATTCTGATTTTACTGGAGAACTTGATAACAGAAGATCTCTCATTGGTTATATTTTCAGTATTTGTGATTGCGCTATTACCTGGAAAGCTACGTTGCAGGCTACCATTGCATTGCCAATTACAGAGGTTGAATACGTGACCATTACTGAAGCTTGTAAAGAAGCAATTTGGTTGAAGGGGCCTATTTGATGAGCTTAGTGAAGACTTACAGACTACTACAATCTATTTTTCTCACGAAGAATCAGATGTTTCATGAGAGAACGAAACACAATGATGTGTGATATCATTTTGTGTGTGATGTGATTGATCGTGGTGATATTGTTGCGAGCAAAGTTAGTACACACAATAATCCCACTGAGATGATGACCAAGTCACTCCCTTTTGCCAAGTTTGAGCATTGCATGAACTTGGTTGATCTTCATTGTTGAGTTTTGCCCGTAAGGGGCTTTCTGTGGAAGAGGTGAAGAGTTTGCGTTCTCTTATCGAAGAATTGAAATTTGTTTCAAGGAGGAGATTGTTATAGTTTGGTGACCCGTATTCTACTTTAGATCAGCTTGGACATTTCATGGTGCGATATTATGGATTAACAACCCATTAAACTGATCTGATTTTCAATCCATATTTATACTTACTTATAAAGTGTATTTTTAGGGTACAGTGACATAACCTTCCTTAGCCGCTGTTTTTCCTTTTGATAATTAAACCAAAAATTGTTTGACAGTAAAATATTCTCTTCTCTCTTCTTGCCGTTTTTCACTTTCAAGGGTTTTCCACGTAAATTTGAAAGTGTTCAAAATTTTGTTTCTTTTCGTGCTTCGTTTTTCATTTATTGTCATCAATTTCTAACAACATGCAATATTAACTTCCACCTCGTCGAGGATAGTTTAGGTAAGACATAAGTAAAGTGACAATACATATTTGCATTTTACTCGGTCAATGCCGGGAAATGCTCCAATCTTCTTCTTTCTGCAAACAGTGAAAGAGATCTATTTCTTCTATTCAATGAAAACGCTTAGCTACCAAGCAAATGCAAGAGAAATCATACTCCTAGAGAACATGTGACCATGCTTGCAGTAGAAAGAGCTCAGCACTCTAATCACAGTTCAGAAGTAAAGAGAGTCGTAGCATGACTTACAATAGGCAAGCACGGCGACTTGCAGTATACAATGGAGTCCATGATTGTACCCAAAACCTGCAAACACGAACAATATGCAATGCGAAAGGATGTCTATATCAAATTCGAGGATTGGAACGGAAGATGCACCTGAAGAGAGTGCAGATCAGCTAGAAGACAGAGAGAGATGGCAGTGGCTAATGAATGAGAACGAGGCCGAGTTTCGTAAGCTCCGCCCTTCAACTTGATACCGAACTGTAGTCCGATCTCCAGCGAACCGCTCGATGGTGGGTCGCTTTGCGAGAGGTTACGGAGTTGACGTCATCACGAGCCGGTGGCTCGCGGTTGGAGTTGACGTCATCA
Organism: Zingiber officinale; assembly: GCF_018446385.1. Classification (NCBI taxonomy): domain Eukaryota; kingdom Viridiplantae; phylum Streptophyta; class Magnoliopsida; order Zingiberales; family Zingiberaceae; genus Zingiber; species Zingiber officinale. Next base: position 129,533,215 of record NC_055991.1, on the reverse strand, counting down.
CGACCAGAACTCATTATACGGTGATGATATTTCAAAGTCCGATGTTAAATTTCCATACGGTCTAAAAAATATCATTGTGATTTAGTAGGACATTCGGCTTGTCATTTAGACATCGTTTGATTCTAAATTATAATATATTTATAGAAATTTTTCTTCTAATAAAGGACATAATCAAAAAATGCTGAACTTTTATGTTGACTGTCGCATACATTTTTGATTTATCCTGATGATCGATAAAATTCTTTTATAATAATAAATTATCATCTAGGGATAATCAATGAAATTAATTAGAATTATTATTTTTTAAAAAAATAACATTACGAAGATAAATAGGGATGAATTTGAATAAATTTTAAGTCAAAAAATTTCATTATTTTAAAACTAGGAATCTTCAAATTTATATTTTTGAACACTCGCAAACAATCAAAATATCCATTAGAAAAATCAACTAAGTTCATGTCCCGACTATATTTCCAATTTCTTGCTGTTGGTGATCTTTCAACTTGAATTATATCTACACGCCTATCCGTCCGATGAGAATCAGACGGTCTAATTCGCTAATCAGGGATCGCTCGCTCGCTCGGGCACCTCAGAGAGACCCACAGGATCGACGGCTATCCACAATCGTCCCTGCACGTGTCCTTTTGGGTAGAACGTGGCTCTCTAGTCGTTCTCACAGAGACACCGGTACTCAAACGGCAACGATTTCGCTACCCACGGCATCCACCTCATCTCCATGTGGGTCCCGCACACGTCACCAATAGACCGTCGGGTGATTGTTGATTGGGCCGGGATGTCAATTTAAAAGATAAATATGGTCGCAGTTGGCCTCCATTCCCTTCTGCTTCGCATAGATTCTTACCTCTACAGGAAGACTCGGAACTGCTGGGTCCCGGTCGGACTTGATGACTCTGCTCGAATGCGCTCAGCTACCCAGAAGCAGGTAATCCTCTGATTGGTTCGAACCTAATTTCCTATTAAATATCGACGGCGAGAATCAAGATTCATTTCCTCCCTCGCACGGTTGCTCTCGTCACCTTCCGGCGCGGCAAGGATCGATCTCTAGTAGGGGAATTGGTTTTCCTGTTTATGAGGAGGAAATCCTCGATAATGGTGGCTTCGAAATTGCTGATCGCTTCAATCGCCATCCTCCTTTTGTTCGTGGGGGCCTGGGCGGACGCGCCGACCCAAGAGGAGGTCGTGGAACCCGAAGACTCGGATTCAGGGCTGAGACTGGAGTTGGAGCAGCTTAAGAGGAAGATCTTTACCTTAGGTCAGCGTGGTCTTCGATATATGAATCATATTTCTTTCAAAGCTAGTGTTTTTGATATAGTTATTTGGTTACTATTGTATTGAAATCTACTTATGAGGGTAGATTCTATTTTATTTTCTTTTTTTTATTGGTTATTTATGGGAATCTGCCTATAAGCCTACCCCTTAGTCTTGTTTCTCGTAAAGGTGTTTTCTTTGTCGCACTTTTGCTATTATTATCAATTTGATTTTACCTTCAAGGAACTGCTTTACCGTGAATTTCACTTCTTGTCTTTTCAGTGATTATTTAGTCATATGCTCCTAATTTATGTCTTTGTCAAATGGAATCTGAAAAAAGTATGTTTTTTTTTGTATGATTGATTTCTGTGATTTTTGCCACCACAGAATCTAGTAATTTGGGTAAAGTGCAAGAATTGAAGAGCAAAGATGAGCGGATCACCTATTTGGAGAATATAGTGAAAGAAAAGTCGATGACCATAGCATCATTACAGAGTGACATTGCATTGATCCAGGTGAGCAAAGTTTATGATGAGCTCAGTAACTCTGTTACTTGTTAACGAGCAACTTAGCCATTAAGTTTTCTTCTGACCGTGTAGAAAAGGGGTGATCTAGATGCAAAGGAGATTGTTAAAAAGGCACGAGCTCGAGTTGATGAACTTGAGGAGCAGGTCTGACACCACAGATTCTTCAGTTCTGAAGTATTCAGAATTTGAACGATTCTAATGCGCATTGTTGTGGCAGGTGGAAAAACTAAGAACTGAGATTAAATTAAAAAATTCAGAGAGGGATTCTTTGGATGCTCGGGCCAATGAAGCTGAAATGAAAGCAAAAGATCTTAGTTTGAAGTTGGAAAGTGTGAGTTCTTGTTGCTAATTATTTTTGCTTGTTGCTGCCTTTTGTTGAGATATTGTTCTTTCATGTTTCACATCCTTCATTTTAATTTTCCTTTAATGTGTTGCTTGTCCCTACCAACCTTGCTCAAGTCATTGTTTGTTTTACTCGTTCTACCCTGTTTCTGGATTCTGCATTATTCTTATGGTCTTTCACTGCTATTTCTCAGGATAGTTTCTGACATTAAGAATGTTAGTGGAGGTCTGTTCTTGCAATGTGTGTTGCTAAGGCACAAAATTTTCATTTTCTAGGTACTATCCAATTTGTCTAGGATTGTGGTTTTCACTACCTTCATAAATTTCTCTCATAATTTTTTCTCCAAGGATTAACTTCCAGTAGAATGAAAGGTGCTTGATGGCAGCTATTATGATTAGCATGTTATGTTGGACTATTACACTAGGGTACTACCTAAACAAAAACAAAAGTGCAAAATGAGAAATGAAGCAGGCAGTACAAAATGAGAAATAAAATAGCCATGAAAATCATATCTACTAAAACATTGATGCACATATATTACAAATCTGTTTCAGTATGCATCGTACTCCATCGTACAACCATTCTTTCCAACAAATTGCATCACTGGAGTGAAGAGGCCAGATTATCCAAAATATTCTCCTTTTCCACCTTTATATAAAACGCCCCAACATGTTGAACTAATTTTTATCCTAATGATCAAGACTACATCTCAAAACACAATCAATATGGATAGATGATTATGCTGTTTCTCTTTTGTTTGAGGTTGGTTGTTGATATGTTACAATGCATGCAATATTTGACAGTGTATGCGTTACACAAAAGAGAGGACCTTGTTGTTAGATAATACAATCATGTATCAGATTGTAATTCGAGTCCTGGTGATTGCCTTTTAGGAAAATAGAATTAATTTTGTTTACCATTATAATATGACAATTATTAGTTAGGAATTGCTAGGGTTAGTTGAATAATGCTATAATATTGTAGTTCTGAACCCAAAATTTAGCGATTGAGCTATGATTAGCATTTTGGATCATGTCTCTTCAATATTAGTATGCAATCTGCAATTCATGAGACCAATATGTTATTTGTTAACAAGGTTGGACATGAAATGTCACACAAACACGATACAACAACACAAGTTAGAGAGACAACCAGATGATGGCCCATAACCTTATGACAATGTGACATATTGATTCGACTCATTTGTCAAATAATCTTTTCTTAATGCTTTAACAACTGTTTACATCATACATTCAATTTATTATTAACTCATTATAAATTTGTAAAACTATTTCCAAATAATTAACTAGATTTATATTGTTTTTACATGGTTCTATGAAACCAATTATAATTCGATCAGCATAACACAAATTGCTAGACTACTTTTTCATAGGACCATATCTGTTGCTTCAAGTATCTATAATTTCTTGCTCAAAGGATAACAAGTCCAGCAAAAGGTTAGGTTTGTTCTAGTGTGTCAAGGTCAAAGGTGAAGCAGTTTTATCTCTTACAGCCATGAACTTGTGCATACAACAACAACCAAGCCTTTTTCCCACTAAGTGGGGTTGGCACAACCATGAACTTGTGCATCATTTTTAGAAAATAGGCATAGAAATAACGCAACTTTCTCATATTCTATTTTTAATTGACTGTGAAAGGTCCTTTTCTTGTCTGCTACATATTCTGAAAGATTCTTTATATGCTTCCTGTACATATCAACAGATATAGTAATTCCGTATTATTTCCAATCACACGGCTGTAATTTTTCACCATTGGCCCTTGTAGCTTCAAAAGACAAACGATGAGCAATACCGTAGAATTCAAAAAACTGAGCATGCTCTTCAGGTGGCAGAGGTTTGTGCTATAAACAACTATTCTTGAAAATACATTGTTACACAGGCTTATATTTACATAAATCATGGAACCTTCTTTAGGAGGAGCTTCTAAGAGTACAATTGGAAGCAACAGCTAAGTCAAAGGAATTATCACAGGTAAGAAGTCTTAGTAAATCGTAGTAGAGTTAATTCTCAGCATTTCTTTTGCTTACTTGTCTGGCTACATGATGAGTTCAATCAACAAGCTTCTTAACCTGCAATTTGCACATGATCTCATCTTTCTTTCTATTGGAATATTTGACACAATGACTTATATTGTTAAGAATATTTTGCTTGAGGGAGATGTCTTCCTGCATGACTAATTGAAAAGTTCAGTCGGGGCTGGATAATATGATTTATGCTTGAAATCTGTTAAACTGCTGCTAGATATGATGTCAAGAGTGGATCTTGTACAAACTCATTGAGTTTGAAGATTGATTGATATAAACCTCTTTCATAATAATGTGAATTCTTGACAAGACTTCATCTGGGGCTTAATATTATCCTATAATGTTTATTTTTTGTCTCTCCAATTTACCTTTGCATGATAATTCACTTAAATGGAAAAGTGGTCAGCTTTGAGTCTATTCAGATGAAATTTGATTTGGGTTCTTGTGTCAAAAACTGGACATATTTTTGTTGTTGTTGGTTTTGTGGCATATCATTGATGTACTGCTTGTGCAAGTATGCATTCTGTGGTACACTGCCATGTCTCACATAAGGCATGGGTTTGGCATTCAGTTATTTAACATTTGTAACTTCTTTTTAGTCAATTTATTCTATATAATAACAAAATGTTATAATTGAGCTGGAGTCAAAATTTTGTGTTTCTTGTTTTTAGGCTCATGGAGCATGGTTTCCTCCTTGGCTTGCTACTCACACCAATTACTATAAGGTGATTGTCTTAGAAATTTAGATGGAGTGTTAGAGAGATACCATATACATGTTAAGAGACTCCAATATGTCTTTGATATGTGCCTTTCAGGAACTTGCAACAACTCACTGGAAGGAGCATGGAGAACCAGTACTAGATGTCTTACTTCAAAAGGTGCTAAATTTTCACCTGTACTATTTTTTTTTTCTATTGAATTTGTTTGTCAGTTCTTGCTTTATCACCATGAATGCATGTCATATTATCTTACAATTTTAGTTTAATCTTGCATTGTACTTATCAATTTTGTGAAAATGTTTCTCAAGGTATCAGAGAAATCGATTCAAGCACAACAATTTATGGAACCACATTTTGAATCTTCCAAAGCTGTAAGTGGCCAACCAATGACTATTTTCAGTATCTGAATTATGTTAATTATTCATATATTTCAGTGTTGCTTGATTGGCAATCCATAAGCAAATTATATAAATTTGGTTTAATTTGCATTTGGCTTTGGTTTGGATTATATATCAGTTTACTACTTTACCGACTTTCTTTTAAGGTAGTTGATATTTTAGGCAGAATTTATTATGTTTCTAAATTATTTCATTTCCTTGAATTTCTGAAGAAATGGATGTTTCTTGTGTCAAGCACTGAACCTTATGTGCAAACTGTGTCAAGTAAAGCAGCGGAAGTTTATCACACATCTAAGAGTGCCATGTCCAGCCACATAGCCAAAGTACAAGAAATTTCAGATCCTTATTTCCAGGTACTCATGGTATTATTTCAACCAGGATGCATATATAGACATGCCTCTGTATCAATTTGTCATTACATGTTCTATTTTTTTGTTTGTTGATACACCGTGCTATGCAAATTTCCGTACCTTGTATCAGGCTGCCAAGAGATTTTCTCAACCATATGTAAAACAATTTGCTACTATTACCAAACCACATGTTGAAAAGGTGCGAGTTGCTTTTAGTCCCTATAGTGACTGTGTGATTCATGCTTATGGAAAATTTCTCGAATCAGCCACAACTTATCACCAGCAGGTAATTTCTGCTTACGACAATTCATACTGTTTTATTTAATTCGTGTCGTTAAAAAAATGACTGCTTACCAAAAAAGGTAATCTTATTTGCTTAGCATAGACGCATTCGCATTCCGTAAAATGGGCTAGAATGAACTGAAATTGCAATTTTGTTTATATATTTGCTTGTTTGTGTGGTTTATAGTGTCTCAATCAGAATTTAAGCTTAATTTAACCTAGATACTGGAGTTTTCTTTCTACTAATCAGCTTATTAAATTAGCAATAATTTATGAGAATAAGACGAGCAAACAAGTACCTTAACAGGATAATGTTCCTTCTCACTTACCCAATGGCATTTCCAATATCTGGGATCTTTCATGATCTATTTATTTTATATACTTCATTTAGTGCAATAGGGGATAAAATGAGTTAATTTGTTAAATGTACCCATGGCCATAATCACCACCAATTCCATGTTTTTGAATCATATATATTGTAAGGCGATATCATATTAGATGATGAATCAAATTATTCTCTTCTTGAAACCTCTCTTCTTTTCATGTTATGTTCTCTTCTATTTTTTCCATTCCCTCTTCTCTTCTTCCTTTCTCTATCTTCAATCTTCATCGGTTTGATGCCGGAGCCCATCACAACCCTCATCAGCTGGCCATCACAGACAATTATCTGCTTCTTTGGCTTTGTACCATGTTCACCTTGATTCCTGCTCACCGTAATTATTATTCACCCTTCTCTCCTTGTTTTGTCTGCTTCTCCATCCATGAGACAAGGTCTCATCATCCTAGATGCCACCATCCCAATTTCCTCCAAGGTTTTGTTAGTATGGGCTCCATAGTTCATAAGAGCTACATACAGCAGAGATTTGGATATGGATAAAACCCAACACCATATCTGTGTTTTCACCCTCTCAAGGTCCTTGATATTAGTTAGTGTAAGTAACCATTAGCTGTGTTCCTAGATATTCTACTTTTGAATGGTTAATGCATTTATATGGACATCTTGACATCTTTCTTGAATCAATAGAACCTTCAAAGACATTTGGGCCATCTGTTTTGCTCTCACACATTGCTTAAGGTTTCCTGCTTTTCTTTCATTTACAACAATGTGTTTATTTATAAGCAGATATGCACACTTCTTTTTTGTTCTGTTTCACTGCCCAGATGATTTATTCAATCCTGTTATAGGTCCAAGTTGGCATTCAAGAAAACTTAAAGAAATATGAATTAATAAAATTTCTTGCTACCAAAGAGCTGGTGTGGTTTATGGTACATCCTTTTCCTGATTTCCACTTATACTTGAATTTCTTGCAATCAAAAGAATTTGTTGGCAGCCATGTAACAATAATTTGGATGTGCAGGCCTCTACTCTTTTGGTATTCCCTGTTTTTCTGGCATACAAACTTTTGTCATATATTTTGAGGTCAGTTTGATCTTTTGCATTCTTCCTTATCCAGTCCCTTACATCCATCTATTACATAGTTTAAATGACAACAATTTTGTTATCTTATATATTCTTTTTTTTTTCATAATCAGTTCTAAGAAAAAAAAAACAACAAAAAGTTCTCATGCAACCCGACCACAACGCAAGCCTAAGCATAGGCATGTTGAGAAGTAAAGTTTGTTCTGGGCTTCTTATACTCATAAGGTAAATCCCCTGGTTCCTTCATGTTGATGCATTTCACATACTGAAGTTGGGTAAATGCAATTTATTGGTATCAACTGTTTGTAGCTTCTCTTTATCAACAAAAGTCTCCCATATCTCATTTTTAAGCAGTGACAATTATCTCTCTCTTTCATTATGTAACAAGTGACCGCAAATAACTTAGTAGTAGAATTTACTCAAGTTTCATCAGACATTCCATAAAACAATTTGTTTTATATAATACTCTTCCACTGTGCCAGAATGCTTTTGAGTTGGAACTTGAAATTATGTGACAAGTATCTGAAAGCTTATGAAACTGTAGAAGTATTATGAAGATTCGAGATGTTTGAGAAATAGATAAAGTATGAGATGAGAGTACACAAGTTTGAGAAACAGAGATAAACCTTTGGTAAAGACTTTGTCAAATCTTTTCCTTTCGCCGCGATTGTAACAAACAAACTAGAGGATAAGTGATGACTGAAATTTTGAGTCACAAATCTGGAGATGATGATGATTCTGTATTAATGGAAAACAGTGGACATTTTCAAATGAAACATTAAATTGGTAACTTTCCCATAGCATGGTTGTCAATATGGTATTGGCAATGGATGCTATAAAAACTTACTGTATCAGTTACATTGGATCAGTAGGATCAATGGGATCGAAATCAAAGACAAACAACAACAACAACTCATTCAACCATTCCATACTCCTACAGACATTCAAAATTGGACACTTTACCCACACTGCCCACAAAATTCTCGTTAATAAAAGAGAGACCCCAACCTCAAAGGGACTAAACCAAACCATGGATCATCCCAAAACATTAGCCTGACAGGGGTCTCAGAATTCAGAATTGACAATTTTCTCACATTCAGAGAGGGCTACTACTACAGTGGCCAGGTTACATACATGCACATTTAAAAGTTGTTCGTCCAATGAAATAACTATTACTTTCATGCTTCTTTTCTCATGATTACTTTTGGACTCAACTGTGGCAAGCTTTTCTTTTCTCCAGAACGAATAAATCTCAGTTAGAAACTTTTTTTGTCTGTTTGTGTACAGTTCGTTTGATCCCAATGTTGGTATCAGCTGTTCTTTTTATTCTTATTTCAGGTTAGTTCCATCAGATATTTTATAAATTTGTGGATAAAATTTATCTATTTTTCCATAATAGATACCTAAGCAAATTTGAATTCGTGGATTAATTTCCATTCAGGCCCTGAATTTATCTTCCGTCTCTATATGCTTAAAAAAGTTTCTCTGTTTCTATGCAGATGGACAAATGACTCGTAGTTGGTCATGTACCTTATTCCTATTTGATATCCACCGAAAATTATCAGGAGTTAGCAATCCTATTTTGCAGATGAATTAAGATAATACATTAAAAATTTTGTTGCAAAGATGACCGAGTGCATGATATATTCGGTCATTGGATATTTACACATTCATTGTTGCTCTTGGATTATATGTAAAGACTTTCAGCCAAGAGTTCCTGTTCTTATGATCTTATGTTGGATTATCACTGAAGTGTCCATTCAGATGAATATATATTGAGAAGAAAGTATTTTGATATGGGTCACATCAACTGGCTTGATGCTTTATCTACCTATTGGTCCATTCTTTGGTAACATTTACTTGCATGTTATTGTTATATACACCTCGTATAAAACTGAAGCAACTCTTCCTAGCTGCATGGCACGCGATGACTTAGGTGGGAAAAAATAACTTATGGAGGTGACATTTTTTAATATTTTTCGTTAACAAGATTAAAGGTAGTTAAAAAAAAGGTTTGAAAACAAATTAATAAGATATATAGGTTGTTCTTTTAATTAATACAAAATAACCTTATTTAAGTATCTATCAATTGGTTTATTAATTTAGTGCACGAGCTTTGCCATCTACACACGTAAGGGTATCAATTTAGATGAATTGAATGAGTTTAGTCGGATTAAGGAAAAATTTTATAAAAAAATCTTAACTTGGACTCGACTTGAATACAATTAGGAATCCTTAAACTTTACCCTAAATAATTTGATTAAAATTAAAATTTTTTTTCTATTTTTCTTGATTTTTCATTTTTATCTCAATATTTTATCATTATCATTGATATTAATATATAAAATTTTTAAAATAAAAGTTAATTTAATTCTAAAAAATCTATTAACTCTAAATTTTTTAAATAAAATTTAATTCAGATTAATCCAATTCAACTTACATCTGAAACCTTCCAATCTGCATTTGATCCAAATCTCTAATCTAAATCTGATAGTTTTCTTGGATCGGGTTGACAGATTGGGCTCATGACACCCCTGCCTACACATTAGTTAGTTGTGGTAGATGCATCACCATGCTTTATGGACATTCCAACATTTTTTTAATTTATGGAATCTAACCTACCACACGCACCAGTCATCAAACTTAATAATAGAAGGGAGAAAAGACATTTTAAGAAAAATAGTTTGAAGGAATTTTTCAATAATTTTAAAGACATTTTAAGAAAAACCACAATGCCCTATTTCTAATTGCAAAATTTGTGAAATAAGAATAAGAAAACCTCCATGATCCTGTCCGAAAGTCAATGAGATAGAAAGTTGAAGATGTGGTATTTCCGTTGATCGCTTATAGACTCCGCTCAGACCTGCAATACAGATTACGTTAGTACCAAGTCAGGGAAGGGGTCCCCGGCGTTGGTCCTCCGACGCTCAAGTTAGTCATCGGCGATGAAATAGAAGGCGAAGCAAAAATGAACAGTAGAGTACACAGTATCTCACGTATTGCGTATCTCCGCCGATACTTATACCCGCCTTATATAGAGTTCCTGTAGTGCGCATGCATGCTCCCCAAGAGCATGCTTCTCAAGGTTTTCCCTGAAAGGACTTGTTAGTAAAGTGTCCCTGACATAGTGCCTTAACGGGTCGAGTATATTTCTGAAGTGACAGTAGAGTGCACAGTATCTCACGTATTGCGTATCTCCGCCGATACTTATACCCGCCTTATATAGAGTTCATGTAGTGCGCATGCATGCTCCCCAAGAGCATGCTTCTCAAGGTTTTTCCTGAAAGGACTTGTCAGTAAAGTGTCCCTGACACAGTACCTTAACGGGCCGAGTATATTTCTGAAGTGACAGTAGAAACTTTCGTCGTATGATCTTCTGGCTGTCCATGCCCGGTGTTAGCGACACCAACTCCCAAAAGGATGTCGATGGATATTAAAGGGAGTATACTGCTAGACCGAGCGGGTTGACCGCACAATCGGAATTCCGTCGCTCTGGTGTCCCGTCCAGTCGGCCAAAACCTCGCTACTCCTGTGCATGTATCCGCTCGACCAAGGTTCCATTCTGCCACTGCCGAGATCTGTTGCCAGGCCGAGTGGGGTAGCCGCTCGACTGAAGTTAAATTCTGCCCATATCAAGCTTTGCTGTCTGGACGAGCGAGGTAGCTACTCGGCCTGACTTCTATACCTCGTCTCCTCCTCCGTTCGACGTCCAATAATCCATTAAACGTCGATCATTTGACACCTCCCCATATCGAACGTGAGATCGACCGGAACATTCTCGCCCCGATCGGGACATTGTCGCCCTGATTGATCGATGATATCTGAACGTTAATCACCTTAACTTTGACTTCCACTGTGACAACTATCTTCCGCAGGATGAGACTCCTCCTCATCACCGCATCACTCCGTGTATCAAGAAGGTTCTAAATCCATGATTAAGCAAACTAGAATTTTGGGTTATTGCCTACAACGTTCATAGTGAAATCGATATAAAAAGGAAGGAAAAAAAACCTTGAGTATTTTATATTAAGATCTTTTTCAGTGTTCGATCCAAGCAAATAAATTTTAAAAATCAAAATAATTTCAACCGCTAATTGATTCGAAAAAGAAGTTTACAAACAGATTGGCTTGTTCTGGCTTGTTCTGTTGTCTCTTTCTCGTGCAACTCCATGTTTGCAATACGACAATGTGACCAACCAGCCAATTATCAAAGTTATTAAATCAACCACTGAATGGAAACGTCACGTTATCTTTTTTAATTCTCCGACCCATTTTCTCTGCTTACAAAAAAACACTTCAACTTCGACCTTGTCAATTTTTGCCTCTCACAGATGCAATGGCCTCAGGCCATGAAATCACTGGCTTTCTTCTTCAATTGCCGGCCAGAGAAGGGATGTACTAGTCAAGAACCTGCCCAGAAATTGGAACACAAGCCAATCGTGTATCAGAATCAAGTCATAGAAGCAATGAAATCCACAATTTACACAGTATAGTTTAGAGATCAAACTGAGAACAAGCATGCATGAAGCTAAGAGCAAATGAAATAATCACTTTTCCATTTAGTGATGTTAGTTCTAACTATTTAGGTTTATGCTATATAAGTTTGTCTCTATGTTGAACTAACAAAACAATCAGTGGGAGAATCATAAATAAAGAAGAAAACAACTATTACACTTGCCTTCATCCCAGATTGTCGATCTGGGTTCACGATCACAGTGAGAATCGTAAATATAGAAGAAAATGTCTAAGTGCCTTCATCCTAGGTTGCTGGTCTGCACCCACAATCAAAGTATGAGAATCATAAATCATAAATAAAAGAGAAGAAAACAAATTCTTACATTTTTTTTAAATCCAAATATTCAGCTCTTTACTAATAACAAATTCTTACACTTGCCTTCATTGTAGATCATTGGCCTGCATTCATCTTCCTCACATGGTACCTGACCTTCTTAGAGAAAAGCTGGCTCCTCCGTTTCTCTTTGGACCTTGTAACACTTGCATCCCTCACCCCATCAGCCTCTGGAAGGAGATCAAGGTCTGATAACCTAGCCTGAAAGAAAAATGCATAACATAATGTCTAACAAGAAAAGTCTTTAACCAGATAATCGATAACTCTGCTCTTCATATCAAGTCCTTAACAAGCAAATGATAAAAGTTCAGAATTCTTTTTCAACTGAAGTTTGTTATAATTCTAAACACCAAAACTCTGTGGTTCTTCCTAGTGTTTGCAACATCCAGAAAGTTGCAACATCTCACTGATCACATAGTGATAGTTGTCATATTAGCTATAGCTTAAACTTCAGCACAAGGATAAAATTTTGTAAGGTTCTTTTGACTATTTTTGCTTTAAAAGTTTCAGCATCATGCAAAGTGCAATACAATTAAACACCAAAACTCTTGATTTTTTTTCCTTCTTCACTTTGATTACTTCATTTTTGCCCTTACCTTTGCTTTTCATCCCACCTTCCTACTTTCTTTCTACTTTAATCATTGTGATAAAGCAATAAAGGAAAGAAGCTCAATTTGCAATCGATTTATGCTTCACAAGGTGGATTTAAAGCATTTACCAGAGCATCAGCAGATGAATCCAGTGAGTCAGCCACGTCGAGGAATATGGAGCTGCGGTCAGACCATTCCTTAAAGACCTCCTCATGGTTTAGCTTGAGCCCCAAACCAGCCTTCAATTTCTCCTTTGGAGTCTCAGTGGAAATTGTTGTGTTTGCAATCTTCTTACAGCTCACTGCCACCTTCTCTGGCTTCTTTTTCTTCTTATCTGTTGCTGCCTTTGCTGCCGGAGGCTTGAAGTTGGGTAGAATATTTTGCACCGGCACCGTCGGAGTCCGCCACCATTCGCAGTTGTCCTGGGCCTTCAAAGCCCACTGCAAGTTATGACTGAGCCGTAGCCTGAGCCCCAGCTCAAGCTGGCCGCCACCGCTGATTCTACATCCGACTAGGCTACGAAGAAGGGGATTGATAGAGGAACCACCACTACTTAGTCCATTGTTGTTGTCCTCCTCGGAAGGGGTGTTGACGCTGAGGTTGCCCATGATGCTGTCGATGCCCTCCTCAACATCCTCGTCGAGGATGGACTCGGCATCAAAGTCGTCGTTCAATGAACCTGGCGAGTTAGGCTCCAAGGAGCATGACACGCTGCTGCTCACGGGCCTCCTGTAATCCTTGTCAGCAGCGAAATTGTGCTTGAGCTCGATCTGTGCTGCGGTGGTTGGCTCCTGCCGGTGGGACTTGTGGAGGAGGAATGCAGCATCGCTGAGCACCGGAAGGGGCGGCAGGAGGAGGTCGGATGGTTCCGGAAAAGAGGAGAAGGGCCTCGTTGCGCTCCTGGAAAGCTTCTTGAGGCCCTTAGTTGAGAAGACGTTGGGGTAGATGGTGGAGAGGAGGGCGGCGGCCTCGTTGTACGTCTGGTTGGGCCGCTTCCGGGACGTCCTCGTCTTCTTGATGGAGATTGCCAGCGCCGAGTTGCTCGATTCGGAGAGCGTGGAGGAAGGCGAGGAAGTATGCGAAGAGCGGGACGACGCCGCAGGCGGAGGCTTCACCAGGTCGAGGTCGAAGCCGTAGGTCCGGCCGCCCCCGCCACTGCTGAGGCACGACGACATCGCTCTTGGAGAACGGAATTCCACGGCCTACACGCCTTAAATTTGCAGAAATTTCGACAGAAACCAATCAAAACCTTGCCCCACAAAACCCAAAACCTTCAAGAAGTTGCCGTATAGAAAAATGATTCGAATCCAAACGAGGAAAAATTTGGCAAGCAATCAAAAACCCTAAACCCCAGACCGGAAAGAGAGAAGCGTAGCTCCGAAATCCAGATTCAAACCTGTGCAAAAGATTAAAGACGAAGATCGAATCGAAATCCAATCTATCACAAGGAAGCAATAACAACAACAGCTAGCGGAGCGAACAGGACTGGAAGTAAAATCCAGGCCAACAAGTCCAAAATTTTCTATTCCGATGATTCCAAAGCTTCAACCTCGCTTCCGCCGCTCATCCGGAAACCAACAAAATCACTTCCTTTTTTTCTCCTCAACGCGTCAGGATGGAACCCACTTCCAGTTCAACGAAAAAGGGAAACCTTTTGCATCAGGTTCGATCTAAAAATCTCTCAATAGGATTAAAACACGAAGGAAAGGGCAAAGGCGCTGGCAATCACGAGAAGAACCGTTGACATAGTTCAGATAGAAGAGCCGGTAACGGAGGAACTAGGAGGTGCTCCTGCTTTAAAAGGAGAGAAAGAGGAACATCGTCATCCGCTGCGCCATTGGACCACTCCAGGCCACGAGCGCCCTCCTCACTCTGCTATTGATGCTCCTCCTCCTCCGTTGGTGCTGATTTGGTCCTATTCTGGACTCGTTTGCCTGTTTTGTTCTGACTCTTTTGCCCCAGGGTTTCTCGCCTTTTCTTGATTGCAATGCCAACTCACAGAGTCAACACCTTGACGTTGCTACGATCAAATATATATATTTATCTTATATAAAGATTTTATTCTAAATTTAAATAAAATAATTAAAAAATCTTTACATCCATCACCATAATCATCCTCTAAATTTTAGATTTACAAATAATATTTTTTAAAGTTTAAAGAATAAATTCTATTCCTTAAAGATGATAGAAGAGAGTGAAAAAATAGAAAATCTAGTGAAAAATAGATATTCAAATTTAATAAAACAATTTTTTACTCTAAATTTTATATATTTTAGATAAAGGAATTGATATAAATACTATGATGGATAATCAATTTCTAACTCAAAAGGTACTTTCAAACCTTGCCATTCAGTCCAGATCCTTTGATCTATTTTTTTGGATCAAAGAATGAGCCACTTGTATCTAATAGTGGAGAGTCATGACCCCACCTATAAAATAGACGGGGTTATGATTTTTTCACTAATACATGCAAATATTTCTCTCCTATCCAAAAAAAAAAAAAAAAATAGACCAAGGGATCTACCTTCCTTGACATTACCTTTTCTGTCAAATCCTCGTTATAGTTTAAGGTCGCTAAATTTGACTTTCAATTTAGTCATAGAGTTCTTGCTCTTTACTCTCACCTAAATAAAAAAAGATAAAAACTAAGTTAGGTAATATCAAATCTGGATGATCGATCCAATCTTAAAAAAGTTTTCTACTTTCCTAAATCAAAAAGTACATATGAGGATTCATCCTAACCGTCATAATTACTCTTTACCATCACCTAGCTTGCAAATGCAATTAATTTTGAATGAGAGACGGAAGTTATTAATTGACAAGAGATTAGAAGGCTGTCAAGTATAATTTTATAATCATCAAGCTATGTTTAATTAAATACCAAAATTTTACAAAATAGATACTTCAAAAGGTTATAAATTCTTGTATTTTCTATCCATTTCGTCCACTTCTCTCGCATAAACAAATTTTTCTATATTGCCTTAAAATTCAAATCCTAAAAAGTTATTTTAGCTCTCAAATTCACATCTAAATCTTGATTTTATCATGTTTCTCAAATTATTCATGCTCATCTGCTGACATGGCAGTCTCTTATTGGTTAACCTAGATTTTAAAACCCGGTTTTGTAAGCTAAGGCAACACGAGGAATATTCTCTCGAACTCTATTTTGTGAGGTTCATTTTGCATACACGTAGGGTTTCTTAGATTCAATCATTTAACCACGATAAAATTCTTGTGGAGTATGAGAAAAGAGAGGTGTTCTTGGCTATCTTTATAGCCATCTCAAATCTTAGTAAATTTATCTTTTATCATACGTGTCTTTAATAATTACCAAATCACGTATATGGTCCCCATTTTACCCCTCGTTCCGTTCTGAACTAAAAATTTATGCGAACCACTCGTCTTTTTCCCGTGAAATTTCTTCTCTTTTGCCGTCAGCGTTCTTTTGCCGTCAGCGTGCATTTAATTGATAGTTATTCTTAAGCATCTTAATTACTCATCGAAAATTATCAACAGAAATTTTATTTAGATAATCGATAATTCTCGAGTAATATTTCATATCCGATATATCAACAAAAAAGACATACAATTCGAAATCGAAAAACTTTAGAAAATTAAGGGTGCATTTGGTACGCGCGTTTTTCATTTTCATTTTCTGAAAAACGCTCATTTTCTGAAAAATGATGTTTGATTTACATTTTTCATCCCTGTTTTCTAAAAAAAATAGACAGTATTTTTTAGAAAAACAGAGAATGATAAGAAGTCATTTTCTGTTTTCTAGAAAACGCGCATTTTTCAGAAAATGAAAATGAAAAACGCGCGTATCAAACACACCCTAAGATTTTTCTTCATTTCGGGATTAACGAAATTTTTTTACTCAAAATATCCTCAAATAAAATAAAATTGTAATAAAAAAGAAAAAAAAATGTAAAAGCAAAAATAAAAAATTAAAAAATATTTTAAAAATTTTAAAATAGAAAAAAATAGAAAAAATTTTAAAAATAATAAAAAAATAGGGAAAAAATAAAAAAGACGTAAAATAATAGGAAAAACGTAAAAAAAATTTAAAACGTAAAAATAAAAAAATGTAAAGAATTAAAAAAGAGAAAAAACATAAAAAATTAAAAAACATTAAAAAAATAAAAAATAAAAATAATAAAAAATAAAAATAATAAAAAATAAAAAAAATTTAAAAAACTTTATAAAATTTTAAAAAATAAAAAAAACTTTAAAAAATTTTAAAAAATGGGAAAAAAATAAAAAACAACAAATAAAAAAAACAAAAAAACACAAAAACGTGAAAAAAAAAATATAGTTTAAAAGATATAGAGAATTGATTTTATAACTAAGAGTAATATAGTAAAATATTAAATTAAGTTATTCATTAAAATTTTTAAACAAATATGTTTTTGTTACATTACTTAGGTTGAACGAAATAATATTTAATTATGTTTTATTCCCCATAACCTTGGTTATGAGATTACTTGGTAATCACATAACTAAGGTTATATATGATAACTTGAACCAAACACACCCTTAAAGTTTCCACTAGTCCTCCGACGAGTGCGAAAGATGAAGGCAATGACGAGGAGGTCAAGGTCATCGATGCATTTAC
Organism: Zingiber officinale; assembly: GCF_018446385.1. Classification (NCBI taxonomy): domain Eukaryota; kingdom Viridiplantae; phylum Streptophyta; class Magnoliopsida; order Zingiberales; family Zingiberaceae; genus Zingiber; species Zingiber officinale. The sequence goes on along the minus strand of NC_055991.1, from coordinate 129,515,809 downwards.
GGTCGCGGGGCAAAAGTGATTCCTCAGTGAATGGAATAAGACTCCTGACAGTCGCCCCCTTTTCGTCCACACCGTGCATCTTTTCGTCGTCATGACCCTACTATTTTTCCTCAACTGTCGCCGCGGTGGCATTTGTCAGAAGACTCCACGGCCGATGTCGATATCGTCACCCTCATTTGCTCGTCGTTGCCGAACCATCCACTGTCGTCATCGGCCTCCTCGTCGTCTTCATCGTCCGTCGAGGAATAACTTTTGCCTCACGACCGAAAACACATCAAAAACCTCGACCTCCGCATCACTGCCTTCCTCCTTCGCACCCTCGGAGGACCAACGGGGAAAACCCTAATCATGAAAGAGAGGAAATTTCATGGGAAAACAATAAGAGCGTTTTGGATAAATTTTTTGTTCGGATACATTTTTGATGAGGATGAGAGGTACAATGGAAACCACTTATGTGATTTGATAATTACCAAAGCCATGTACATGATTTAGAAAATAGGCAGTCCTCTTAGGACGATTTAATGACTAACACATAAGGTATTGTCATCATGAGATTTAGGTTCGAATCTCGATAAAATCGAGATAAATACCTCCCTTATGTATTAGTTACTATCACTGGCGGAGCTAGCCCGGGTGATCTACCCGGGTTGTGGGTTACGTCGATATCGTCATCCGAGCTGCTCCCTTCTTCTCTTGTGTGTTTTTTTTCTTTTTCTAAGATAAACTTCGTATTTTTTCTCCTTGACTACCATAGACTACCCGAGCTATAACCCGGGTAGCTTAAAGCGTGGCTCCGTCCTTGGTTACTATTCCAAAGGCTAGTAGTCATCCGTAATTTAACTCTTCTGTATTGACTCTGGGACAGATTGATGAAGACACTGGGATTATTTATTCACCTTTTGCGACAATAATTTAAAAAATAGGCAAACTTGTCCAGTAAAATAAAGCTGTTGTAACTTCTTTAGTTGGCCTGGTGTCCTTTTCATGCTGGAGGACCTTATTTTAAATAATAGAAAAAGGACTATAACGTTCTATATTCTTTTCCAAACCATCTTCGGGCGGTTTCAAACCTTCACTCATGTATATGAAAACCCTACCAAACTCGAAGAAGCATCCAAACAACCCACAAGTAGTAGAAGAAGAAAATTAATCCCATTCTTCTCTTATGTGGTCAAGACTAAACCTCAAACTATTTTTGCTATCTCAAGCTAGCATCTCCTCAATAATTCATTTCGTCTGTGGTGGTGAACTTCCTATTACCTTTGTGATTTAGCTTCGATTCATCAAAGCTAATTAGCAACCTATTGGACAAAAATTCACTATGGATCCCACAGGCCAAGCCTTCACCTTATCGCCTTCGGTGAGCTAGTGAGGCCCAAAGGATGGCCACGTAGTGCCATGCACGTCTAGTGTTGGATTTGGACCATCTCTGGCAAGCTTCCAAGTGGCAAATCCACACCCAATGGATCTTCTTCGAACAGAGACAAAATCTAGCCAGTAGATGTTTCTTATCTGATTGATTACCTTTCTATGAGGCCAAGATTGGTGTGCGTTGGCCTAATTGTCATCGTCCGTAGGTGATAAGAACGGTGGTATCAGATTACTCACTGCATGCCTTTCGCATTTCACGTGAGTGCCTGGTACATGCAGATAACCATTTGAAGACTGATATTGTGCATTTAGTTTGATCTAGAAGTAAAGCAAGAAAACAAGCTGGAGTAAATATTCATTCACCACCTGAATGACTTACAAAGACGTTTGTTGCTTCTCTGTCCAGATTGTTTTATTAATAGAACCCAAATGAGGATATTAGACGTTGGTGAGGAACTTGTGCAGAAGGCAGTGGAAGTGATGCATGGCCATCTCCACTGCCGGTGCATATCTTCCACTGCAGTAGGCTGGTGATTCCAAACCGCGCTGAACTCCTTCGCATAGTGCAATGTCTTCTAACTACACCGATGAAATAAACTTCGCATCAGCAGCCTCAACCTTTCTGATCAATTGACACATGACATAACCAAGAAAGAAGTGATTACTTACCTGCACTCTCTCACTCTCTTCTAAACTTCTTTCAATGAAGGCCTTGTCATCCTGCAGTACATTTTACATGGTTTAGTGACACGAACATTGCTGGTACTGCTTCAGACAATAAATATATGCGCTATCTCGGAAAGCCTACAAAGCGTCAGGCTGGTGAAAAACTTAAATAGACAAGTAGCAAGTAGTGAGTTTTGGTTGGTAAAAGTAAGACTTGGCAATTGAACTGGTGAAATAAATCATACACCATCTGCCTGGTATCAACTACAAAGAAATTCCACACAGCTTATGTTAAGGTTTTGCATTGAGATGTTGGAAGTCAGATTGGTTCAGATGAACTCCTCCACAACACAGAATATGATTAGAAAAAATGACACGCCATCTGCATCTAATCAATGTCTCTATCAAAGTAAAAAAAAATATAGTAATAAAAAAATGAACAACGCATAATTATCCAAATGGTCATGAATTATTATTTGGTAAATCTACAATAGCAGACATGATATTGAGAGAGAGAGAAAAAATCCAATATGCTACTGCTAAGAAAAGAAAAAAAAAACAGAAAATATTCTCATTGCAAGATGAGTACTTTGGTGGCAATTAGTTATTAGAGTGAATGAGCATTGGAAAACCAAGCTACTTGGAAGGTGGTAATCAGGGTTAGAGACAATAAGGCATTAGATAATTGACCAAATGGACTCTTTTCATTTTCTTAAGCAGTGATTTTCCCATGCAAGAAGTGATTGACCAAATTGACTCTATAATTTCTTCACTTCATTATCACCTGTGAATGCAATTTCTAATATAGATATGCAGTAAAAGGCTCTTTCCTCCAAGAATTAAGTCTGAACCAATATGACCAGCAAATAATTCATTTTTACTTAATATATTATGCATTAAAAGAGTCAGTTTACCAACCAACACCAACAAGTGTACTATCGAAATTTAGATCAGCACCTTTGAACAAATTTTTATCAAAAGGAATCTGGATGACCAGCTAGGCAGCCAAAACATTCACAACAGCAGTGGAACAAAAAATATATCAAGAAGGTAAATTTAAGCAGGAGCTGGCCTGGTACCTAGCTGCATACATATTTCTTCTATGTTTCAACTTGTTATTAAGGAAGTGCTTCTCATCTCTCATGCTACTCCATGATAGGGGACTCAATCGCACGTTTTACCACATGAGTTTTCTCCCACTTTTACAAATCAAAACACCTAGTCAGTTCATTATTATTGTGACTACGGGGAGGAATCACTCTTCCACTATAGTTTTCACCGGAATCACTCTTCCATTATAGTTTTCACCATCTAGGATAACCAATACAGTTAACCAATAAAACGATGAAACTAACAGTCCAATATTTCTTTGAAAATTTTACAACCATACCAGCATATTTGTTTATGATTTCAGCCATAACTTATAACATAAACTCCAACCTTCCTGTTAAGTCACCTAAATGACGATTGATTCAATTATGAATCATCGGAGAGAGGTTCCACAGAATGAGTACAAATGTAAATTCAGCTCAACTCACAAATTACTCACCACAAGAGAGGTGTCCAGAAAATAATCAAACACAACTTGACATTTGGTTGTGGTCAATGGAACAACTAAATTAGTGTCCATCCATGGACCATACCTGCAAATATTCAAAGTCTTAGACATTGCAAGAGCTTCTAGATACCAGAGTTCATACATTTTCTACTTAAGTAACCTGGAGTTTTGTTGACTGCTAGCGTACCTGTTTATCATGAAGTTAGGGTATACAAAAGCATACAATGCCTTTGAACCAAGCCGATCAAAGCTCTGTTCAGCTGAAGCACCTTCACATCTTTGAATACTAACTTTCTCATACATCTGCTTAACACCAGTGAAATCCCACAAGGGATCATAGTATATGAATCATTAAATACATTAGAGAGGAATTGGAAAACATTAGTGCACAAGTCACTTTGAAAGAATATTCTAGCACGTACATGAAATAAAGATTTTTGAAGGAATACATAAAGTGAAGATTAAGTAGTTTGACAATAGGGTCAGATAGATTATAATTCAAAAACTAGCAACACAAATACTGTTGCTAAATGAACTGTCAAAAATCTTCTTTATTTATTCTAGTGCATTTACATTGAAAATGCCATTACAAACTAAGAAATAAATGCTCTAATAATAGAACACATGCCAAGCTAAAAATTGAATGATGAAACAGATGATAGAAGATACAACAATGGCAATCATAAATATAAGTTAACATACAAGCGTAGAGTAAGAATCAAGATTAAGACCGGATGCAAGACCTCCATGAGCATAAGGAACATGATAACCACCATCCAAGTAGTTGTCACAGAAAACCTAGATGGAAGGAAAATATGAAATAGTCAATGTACAATGTAATGTAAAGGGCCACACCTATTTTCTTGTGAATACTAATACTATTTCCCAACAGATGGAAGGATGAAAAGATGATTAACTAAATCAAACCTTCCAATTACACTGGAGACTATATTCACGTCTACAGACATGTTTCAGAGAAGAATCAACTCCATTTGTGCTGAGGATATTGGAAGAACTCCCAAGCCATTCATTTCCTACCATTTTCATAGAACCTCTCTGTTGAGATGAGGGATTCCCATCCAATCTAACAAGAACAAATGGTCCCCAAGTAGTCACTTCCAAAGGTACAAGTCTGAATTCCTGCTCCCAAGATAGGATAAGTTCACCTTTACATCATGGAATGAACTCATACAGAAAGATTCAGCAAACTTGCACAAAACATACATCCTTGTTGAAGTTCTTAATTCCTGTGATTCTAGTGGCCTTCAAGAGTGAGCCATCTAAAGCATATGTCCAACCCTGAATAATAAGATATTAGCTATGTCTTATACCATGCAACACGAAGTAGTGAGAGTGTAATTGATAAAGGAGTAACAGTCTATCTGAGTGCCCATGATATACTTAGACTTTAGATTATTCTTTCATATGACACCAGCTCTAGAAGTTGACATGGTGAGAGCAAAAATTGTATTACTACTACCAATATACCAAGGAAAGTAAAGAAGATGGTGTTGAATAGAAAAGCCTTCACTTCTAGTTACTCACATGGTAAGGGCATATAAAGCATGACTTCTTCCCACTTCCGGAGGCAAGTATTGAGGCATGGTGGCGGCACACATTGTGGAAGGCATGAAGATCCCCATCAGCATCTCGGCAGATGACAAACTCAACATTCCCTAACCTGATGTTGCACTTAATTAGATAAAAATGTAAAATGTATATATATCAGAGTGGACATGGCATGTATAACCACGAATTCTGGAAATATATAGGTGTAGTGACTACATTGTTTATAGCTGCAAAAGTTTATGACTCTGAAATTAGTTCCAGAAAGTTAAAACATTGTAACCATTGGTTTAAAATCTTTATATTCTGACAATGCCTGACCTAATTAGTGTTCTAGGGCACTCATGCATCTTACAATCCCAAAGTCGACCCTATTCTCTGAAATATGCATTTATATTCAGGTCAAGCAATACAATTAGTATGAACCATGACATGAACCACCGCACAAGTCAAAGTCCCACACGATTACTCATGGGTGAGAGCACCAATTGTAGCAAAAAAGGTGATTACACTAAACCCAGGCGCCCCTCACAGCCCGTCATCAGGTTATGTGAAGAGAGGTAAATCACAGGGTCAGCTTATAGCCGATCACCAAGTAGCTAGGGAGTGAGAGAAGTTTTTTTCCCCGAGGGCATGCATTGTAGCAAATTTGCCACCCTCTAGCCAATTGGGCACCCCGGCGGGGTCATGGGTGAGACACTAAGCCACTATGAGTTCATGACTTCCAAATCCTTTATTATGCATTCTCATTACATCAAAAAAAGTTCACTGCCAGCTAGGAAAACCCGATTCTAAGTTTTCAGGACAGCATTTTGGACAATTGAAAAACTTGGCATAAACATGCAAGTGCTTCTTCAGTGAAATAGTTCAAGTATTTAAACTTCCAAATATTCCGAGGTTCAATCAAATAACTTAGCAATACAATACAGCGTTGTACAATTCACATATAGACCTACCAAAGAAGAATTCGATCAGAAAAGAAGCTTAATACCTTCCAGTGAAGAAATCATGAGGACGCTCGATTTGCTCAGTATAGCCTGCATATGATAAGATCAAAGAATCATTTAGAAAACAGGAACCAAAAAAATAATAATAAAAAATCCAATGATAATTTTCCACTTCCACTGGCCCGTTTGACCAAAAGATGATTGTTTAACAGAGGAGCCATACCCAATTAATCGAAAACAAAATAACGAAAGGGTAAATACAGAATCAAACTTGATATGTTTTCAAAAACAAATAATATCACGCTCTAGATCGTCGCTAGCGGAGAAAGATCATCCCTTTATAGATTTAGAGAAGACGAATTACCAACAGCCTGCCACCCACGGAAAAAGACGCGCTCAAACTCGAGGTCAAGAAAGGAAGCGTCCGTGTACCACGAGCTGGGAGGGGTGATAGCTTCAACAAGAGGAATCTTTGGATCGAACGCCTCAACCATTCGGAGCTGAGCCTGCGATATCCCGATTTCCGTGGAAGAAGAGGAGGAAGATGAAGATCTGCACACGACGCTGACGGTACAACTACGGGTCGAGCAAGAAGAAGATGAGGAACGAAGGAAGCCGGCATCTATGAAATTGGTAGAGCTCCAGATGCCATGCTTGGCGGCCATTGCAATGGATTCCGAATAATTGGAAGATCCAAAGTACCATGTCCGACAAGTTCTCTCTCTTTTATAATGGGAGAAACGAGTTGGCCTACCAAACCTTACGGATCAAATCATAATATAATCTTTGCAAAAATAAATTAAAAAAAAAAACAGACGTGTCGATCTATAAATTAATTATTATTGAATTTTATTATATGTATTAAGTGAGCTTATTTATAAATTGAATATTTGACTAGAATTTGAATCCTTTAAATGATCTAATATTTGTTTATTAAATTTTGAATTATTAGATGTGAGTTTAATTTAATTTATTATTATTTATGTGTTGATAATAGATTGAATTTCTATATAAAAGAGATATCTTAAAAATTTAAGGTAATCTTGACAGAGTTTTTGATTTTCTATTGATCTAGAGATTTTCGACTCCGCCACCTCCTAAGTCTCTTGGAAGCTACATCTTCTTCCACAAAAATCAAGCCAACGACGCTATGATAAGAACAATGACTCTTCCATTAAATTTCTTGTCTTTATATTTATGTATTACTTTCTTATGTCAAGCTCATAATAATGAAACTAGATCTTTCTTGTTCTTGTTTCCTATGTACAAATTCTTATATGCTATTAGGTTATGTTTATGTATTATTTTCTTGTTCTTTGCATTTTATGGTTTTCATGACTATTAGGTTAAGTTTTTTTTTTTTTTTTTGATTTGTTATTTATATGCTAGATAGAGTTTTCTTAATATAATATAATTTTTAATCATCAAAAATCATGTAAGAAAAATTAGGATAAGCTTTTTCTTTTTTCAACTTTTTTATGTTTTTGTGAAGGACACGAAGAACGATGGAAATTATCATTGTTTAACTTAATTTTAGATCAAAATTATGATGATTTAACCGATTGTCTTGATGTCAAGTCAAAAATAATGAACAAAATTTTCAGATTCAATTGACTTAACTGATCAGTTGACTCTAATCAATTGTATTGGTTTGGTAATCGATTCGCTCAATGAAAATTGAATACATAATTAATTTTAATTGATTACATATTTGATCATGGTTACCTAATCCTTTAGTGATTTTCATCAATCAATTGAATATTTTAAAATCTAACACAGAAACAATTTAAATCGATTAAATCTATCCTGATCAATTGGGAATTTTTTCCAGTTGATTAGTGTTTTTAAATTACGACAAGATTAATTATTAATCAATTAAAATTATTTCTAATTGATTAGAATTGTTTTAATTAAAATTATTTCTAATCGATTAGAATTGCTTTATAATAGATTAGAATTCTTTTCTACGTGAAACAGTGAAAAAAATGATATTAAAAGGCATTAAATAATGTTGCAGACATGAGAATCGATTTAATGTACGTTTGAATCGATTGAGTGTAATGCATGCTATGAGAATCGATTTAGTGTAGGTTTGAATCGATTGAATGTGAATGTAATGCATGCATGGATGAGAATCGATTTAGTGAAGGTCTGAATCGATTGAATGTAATGCATGCATGCAGGAGAATTGTGAATGTTGGAGAATGGGCTTAATTGGTATTAAATAATAATTCAATAATAGAAGTCAAGGAGCTTCCTTCTGTTTAAGGATGGATTCCATATATGATCTCATATATATATATATATAGTAATTTTTTAAATCGATTATGGTAATTAATTAGGTAAAATTAATTAATTATCATATGATATCAATCAATTGATAAATCTAATTTAGAGTTATTAAAATTGATTAAGTAATTATATATTTGGTTAAAGTTTCTAATATTTTCTTTAGTATATTTACACAACATACTACTAAATTGAACCATGTGTCGGTTCAAAGGAAGACATATTAGATATGTTTAGTGCATTTATGTTAGTAAACGTGTATAGCTATACTAAGAGTAATCAGCCCAAAGGAGATTACTTTTATGTCAGATATATACTCAAGATAGCTTATAAACTAAAATATAACTCGTATAATGTATCATATTATGTGCACAATGGGTCAACCCAAAAGAAGGTACATTGTGTGGTTAATTAAAATTTAAGTGATATAAGAGAGTTCTGCTAATAAATTATAGCTTAGTCCATGAAATAAAATATAATGTTGTATTTGGTATATATCTCATAAGGAGCACATTCATGTGTTAAAATTTTATTTTATTTGTATAATCTTGTGTTTTATTGCTTGCACTTGTATATGTTCTTCGCTTTGGTTAAATTGTGAGTTTAAATAAATTTCTCTCATTAATTTCAGTACAATCTGTAACTACTAGTATTAATAACATCTCAATATCAACTAATTCAAATTTTAATGAATGGAAAGAATACGTGATCGTAGTGTTAAGCTGTATGGATTTAGACTATGCATTAAGCAATGCTCACCTCACACCTCTAACCAGTGCTAACACTATAAAGTAAAGGACTGAATTTCAACTATGGGAGAAACCAAATCGCATGTAGTATCATGAGGCTTTTTACATCAGCATCAATAAAGGACTCAATAATAGAGGGAGGAGATGCTAAGAGTTTCCTGAACCAACTAGTAGACCGATCATCTTAAATGAAAAGGTTGAGACTACAACACTTCTTACAAAGTCGGTAACTATGCAGTACAGTGGTAAAAGAAACATAAAAGAGTACATTATGGAGATGTCCAATATAGCGATAAGACTGAAAGTACTAAAACTCAATATGTCTGAGAGTATGTTAATGCATTTCGTTTGATATCTCTACTAGAACGGTTCTCTCCTTTTAAGATATCGTATAATACTCAAAAGAAAAAGTAGATATTGAATGAACTCATTGCTCAATGTGTAGAAGAGGTGGGGAGAGTAAAGATTGAAATATGTGAGAGTACTCACTTAGCATTGTTGGACCCCGTGGTAGTTTTGATGTGATCAACCAAGTTGGTTAGGTCCTGCTGTGTTTGATCCCTGTGTCTGAGTGTACAGGAGCTTAGGAGTACAGAAAGTCGAGCAGAAGACGCAGCTAGCGAGAAGGACGACACGGGAAGGGAGCCGACGGGCTCGGTGCGTCCGAAGGACGAGAGAGCTGCGGAAGAGTACTTCGGTGGAGCGAGAAGAACGTGCGCGGCGTTCGAGGGACGAGAAGCCGGGCGGAAGCCTGCTCGAGGAGAAGGCCGAGAATTGGGTTCGGGTGAGCCCTATTCCAGTTGGCCGGAATCACCCAAAAGAACGGAGCATCGGAAGCCCACGCAAAGGAGCTGGAAAAAGGAGCTGTGCTGGAAAATCCAGCTCAAGGCGCCTTCAATAGTCTTGAAGGCGCCTTCAACTTAAAGGCGCCTTCAAGGCTTGTTCAAGGCGCCTTCAACAATCAAAGTTGACCATTTGCGCAGCGGATAAAGTTTTATCCGCTGACCGAGCTGGAGGCGCCTTGAACCCAGTTGGAGGCGCCTTGGACTCTCGGGATAAGATTTCCAGGACCTATATAAAGGCCCCTGGAGCTAGGAAAGAAACAACAACTCAAGCAATCAACTGTGTACTCTTTCCTAGCAATAGTTCTAAGCTTCCAAAGTGTAAAAGGCTTATCCGCCTTCAGCAAAGGAGATTTTTTTACTGAGCTTTTTCTACTGCCCTGGATTAACAACCTCCTTGGTTGTAACCAGGTTAAATCCTGTCTACTACTTAATTTCTATTTCCTTGCTTATTTTAATTTCACTATTGCTTTTGTGAGGAGGGTATAGTTAATTTTTGTTTGCAACAATTCACCCCCCCTCTTGTCGGCCTCCGCTGCATCTACATTATTTGGTATCAGAGCCTGATCGCCTCAGAAGGACTAACCGCCAACTGAAGCACTACGATCAAGACAATGGCTGGAGCGAACATCCATCCCCCGAAGTTCGACGGAGACTTCGCCACATGGAAGCGCAAAATGGATGTATTTTTTAAAACGGATTTTGATATTCTTATTACAATGAAATATGGTTTTGCAACGCCGAAAGACAAAGAAGAAAACACATGGAGCAAGAAGGAGCAAGCCGATTTCGTCGCCAACGGAAAGGCTGAGTTCCATCTACTCAGTGTACTACCACCTCAGGAGGTAAATCGGATCGAAAGCTACGACTCCGCGAAAGATCTCTGGGAGAAATTCCTGGAGCTTCACGAAGGTACCTCCGAAGCGAAGCTAGCCAGGCGTGACATCCTCCAGACCAAGTTAACGAACCTCCGGATGAACCAAGGCGAGAAGGTAACGCAACTCCAAGCAAAGATCAAAGAGCTGATCACGCAACTAACCAATCTTGGAGAAGAAGTCACGAACCGGGACTCAATCCGATACGCGCTCAACGCCTTTCCCAGAACTCCAGAGTGGGCCTCCTTAGTAGATGTGCACTACATCTCTAAGGACTTCGAGGTAAGTACTTTAGAACAGTTGTTTTCTACTTTTGAACTTCACGAATCTCGAGTTTCAGAGCCCAATGGAGTAGAGAAGACCAGTCAGAACATTACCTTAAAGGCAAAAATGAACAGTTCAGACTCTGAAGCCTCAGTCGACGAATCAAAAGCGGCACTACTGGTAAGACGCTTCAATAAATTTTTTAAATCTAATAAATTTAGATCGCAGAGGCATGAGAGAAAAAGAAGAACGATTCGTTGCTACAACTACAACGAAGAAGGGCACATCAAGGATGACTGCCCGAAATTGAAGAGCAAGCAAAAGGAGAAGACAAAGACCAAGTACAAGAAATCAGAATCCTCTAAGCACAACAATCTGAAGGCCACGTGGGATGACACGTCGACCTCCGAATCCGAAGTCGAAAAATTCTCGGGACTAGCACTGATGGCCAACCATCAGCTAAAAGAAGCGTCTAGCTCAGAAATGAGCATGGATGAAGGGGGAGGATCATCAGAAGAGGAAAGCTGCAGTGAAGGGGGAGACTCACCGAGTCAGGTAAGTAAGGTACGCACTCTAACCCCGACTCAGTCCTTTCGATTTATTAAAGTTCTTTCTAAAGAATTAGATAAATTAGAAAATGAAAATGAAAATTTGAAATCAGAAAATTATAAATTAAAATTAGAAATTGAAAAATTGAAGTCTAATGCATGCTTAAATAAATTCCCTATATCAAAATTAAGAATTTATGGAAAATTAAATTGGTATATTAGAAAACACTAGGGTCAACTTAGAAAAGTGCTTAAAAATCAGGTACCCCCTAAGTTTTTGACCAACCCTGTAGGAAGGAACCTTTATTGGGTTCCAAAATCTCTACTAGTTTAAATTTCTCTTTTAGTTAAAAGCTTACAGTGAGAAAATTAAACATTGAAATTCTTTATGGAAGCTTTGTCTAAGGAAGTGGTTGTTGCTCCAATAACCAAGAATGTCTAGTGCCTCGCCACGACCTGGAAGCTAAAATATTGAAAGAAAATGTTTAATTAACTTTCTGAAAAAATATTAAAAATAAGAATTAAATAATGCTTTGAAAGTTTATCAAACATTTTTTCATACTTAGAAACTTTTCTTGAAAATTCTAACTTAGAAATTTTTTTTGTTAGAAATTTTTTTCCTGGAGAAATTCTAAATAACTTCATTTGACTTAGAAATTTTTTTGGGAACATTCAAACAGTTTACTTAGAATTTTTTTTAATTGACTTAGAAATTTTTTTGGAAAATTCAGTTTAACTTAGAATTTTTTTTGTAAAATTCTAAAAATTCACTTTTGCTTAGAATTTTTTTTTTAACTTGGAATTTTTTTAAAAAAATTCATTTTTGCTCAGAATTTTTTCTACCTTAATGATTTGCTTAATATTCTATTATTGGTACCCCATTTTTGTTATGATCAAAGGGGGAGAGATTAGTACAAGTTTAAGGGGAGTTAGTAAAATTAAAGTTTAAAATTTTAATGGGTTGCAATTTTATTTATTGCAAAACTTATGCTTAAACATGTGAGTTTAGTAATTTTCTTTAAAAATTACTTTTTGTGTCTGTTTTTATCCTAACTTGAACTTGGGTTGATGCATATCAAAAAGGGGGAGATTGTTGGACCCCGTGGTAGTTTTGATGTGATCAACCAAGTTGGTTAGGTCTTGCTGTGTTTGATCCCTGTGTCTGAGTGTGCAGGAGCTTAGGAGAACAGGAAGTCGAGCGGAAGACGAAGCTAGCGAGAAGGACGACACGGGAAGGGAGCCGACGGGCTCGGTGCGTCCGAAAGACGAGAGAGCTGTAGAAGAGTACTCCGGTGGAGCGAGAACAACGTGCGCGGCGTTCAAGGGACGAGAAGCCGGACGGAAGCCTGCTCGAGGAGAAGGCCGGGAATTGGGTTCGGGTGAGCCTTATTCCGGTTGGCCGGAATCACCCAAAAGAACGGAGCATCGGAAGCCCACGCAAAGGAGCTGGAAAAAGGAGCTGTGCTGGAAAATCCAGCTCAAGGCGCCTTCAACAGTCTTGAAGGCACCTTCAAGGCTTGTTCAAGGCGCCTTCAACAGTCAAAGTTGACCGTTTGCGCAGCGGATAAAGTTTTATCCGCTGACCGAGATGGAGGCGCCTTGGACTCTCGGGATAAGATTTCCAGGACCTATATAAAGGCCCCTGGAGCTAGGAAAGAAACAACAACTCAAGCAATCAACTGTGTACTCTTTCCTAGCAATAGTTCTAAGTTTCCAAAGTATAAAAGGCTTCTCCGCCTTCAGCAAAGGAGATTTTTCTACTGAGCTTTTTCTACTGCCCTAGATTAACAATCTCCTTGGTTGTAACCAGGTTAAATCCTGTCTACTACTTAATTTCTATTTCCTTGCTTGTTTTAATTTCACTATTGCTTTTCTGAGTTGAAATCCGAGGAGGGTATAGTTAATTTTTGTTTGCAGTAATTCACCCCCCTCTTGCTGGCCTCCGCTACACCTACAAGCATCTGATTCTCAAAGTATAAGCTGTTAGGACCAAAAGTAGCTAGAGGGGGGGGGGGGTGAATAGCTCGTCGCGTTCGCTCGTTGCTCGGCGTTGCTTGTTTCTTCAAAGATGTGCAGCGGAAATACAAAGAAACAATCACACAACGCTAACACGGTTGGTTTACTTGGTATCCACCTCACAAGAGGTGACTAATCCAAGGATCCACATCAACACACACACCCTCCACTAAATAAAACTCTCCTTTATGGTAACTACCAAGGGCGGAGAAGCCCTACAAGACTCAATACAAGAAGAGAGGGAAAGGATACAAGAAATACAAGCTTACAAGCTTACAATGAGTATAAACCCTAACCCTAGCTTCTCTTCTTGGCTTTGATCCGCCTCTTGACTTGGAGAACTTCCAAGATCCTTCAAGAACTGGCGATCTGAGCTTTGTGAGTGCTGTGGAGGAGCTGGCGAGAGATCTGGAGTGAATCGGAGAAGCGATACCGAAGGAATCATGCGCCTGCGGCCTTTATCGACGCCAACGGTCGGATCCCGATCGATTCGAATGTTCCCAATCGATCGAGGAGGCTTTGGATCGATCCACGGATCGATCCAGAGCGCCTCTGTGCTCTGGGAAAAACGCCTGGATCGATCCAGCGCTTATCGCGCGAAGCAGCCGCGTCCCAATCGATCCACTGATCGATTGGGACATCTGGATCGATCCACGGATCGATCCAGAGGCTCTCTGTTCGCTAGGAAAGGCTTGGATCGATCCACTGATCGATCTAGCTCCTGGATCGATCCAGTACTTGGTTTTTGCCCAAAACCAAGTCCCAAGCCTACCAAACCAACACCCGGTCAACCTTGACCTGTTGGTACACCATGCCTAGCATCTGGTCACTCCTTTGACCTGCTAGGACTTCCCACCAAGTGTTTGGTCAATCCCTTTGACCCACTTGGACTTTTCTATTCATGCCAAGTATCTGATCACTCCCTTTGACCTACTTGGACTTCCATCAGATGTCTGGTCAATCTCTTTGACCTATCTGTATTTCCTCGTGCCAAGTATCCAGTCAATCCTTTGACCTACTTGGACTTCCCAACACCAGATGTCCGATCATCCTTGATCCATTTGGATTTTCCCTTGCCTGGTTTCACTCACCAGGACTTTCACCTAGCTTCACTCACTAGGGTTTTCCATCTGCCTAGCTTCACTCACTAGGGCTTTCACCTAGCTTCACTCACTAGGATTTTCCATCTGCCTAGCTTCACTCACTAGGGCTTTCACCTGGCTTCACTCACCAGGACTTTCATTCTACCTAACATCCCAGTTAGGACTTCCCAGTCAAGTATCCGGTCAACCTTGACCTACTTGACTCTTCTTCAATCAATTTCTTATTGTCAAACATCTAAACTCAAACCAAGACTCAGCTTGGTCAACCATGTCAACCTTGACCTGAAGGATGTTGCACCAACAATCTCCCCCTTTTTGATGTTTGACAATACCATAATAACACTTACAATACCACATGTAAGTTAGGCTAATCCTATAGCCTCAATCTTCATGCCACTAGGTAATGAACACATAAATTAAGCTCTTCATTCTCCTCCTAAGAGGGCACACTCCCTCTAGGTAATGAAAGCCTAACTTACACCCATTCACAGGTCCTTTCATTCTCCCCATATTGGCACACATCAACCCATCTTTGGGCACACATCAACCCATGCCCCAATTTTGGGTACACATCAACAAATCCATTTGTTGACGACTCTCCCCCTGAAGAGTTGCTCCTCGTTGTTCACAACATCACTTGTTGTGATCAACACGATAATGAAGGTCCCATACCCTTCATTTATCCTTAACTTCTCCCTCAATGTAGACAAATACCCAACCTTGAGCATTTTCTAACCACTTGAGTTCCCACTTGAAATAATGAGGATATCCACTCCCCATTTCAAGTTCAAAAACTCATACATGAGCATTTTCTTTAAAGAAGGTTAACCACCTTCCAAGGTTTATGAAAAATAATTTTTCATGTCTTTAAAGAGTCCCTCCCCCTAAAGACATGGTGGTAACTTCCGTCATTGCACCAACAATGACTTGGAATCCCTAAACCTTTAGGAAACCCAAATTTAGAAGTTTTGAGGTTCAAATACTCAAAATTTGAAACAAACCTCAACCTAAACTTCAATGAAGCCTTCCTTAACCAATCCATCCTTGTTTTCACATGAAAACACTCTTGTATGTATACAAATGTATTTTGGGGGGTTTAGAATGGTTACCTAGACTCAAAGGGGTTCAAAGATGCTGAAATCAGGCCTTCCCAGCCAAAATCAGCAACTTGGATCGATTGGAGTTGGGTTCCAATCGATTGAACCTTTCTGAATCGATCCACTGATCGATTCAGACTACCTGGATCGATCGGCTGATCGATCCAGCGAGCTTCTGCTCGCGAGATTTGCCTTCTGAATCGATCCACGGATCGATTCAGGCACTCCAATCGATCCATGGATCGATCGGAGCTCTGATAGTTGCTGAAATTCCATTTCAGTCAACTTCAGAAACTCCTAGAAAATTCTACAAAAATCCAAAAATCATGAAATTTCGTGTAGACATTATTTAGGGCATACTTATTCATGGAAAAATAGTTTTCTACGAAAATACATCATATTTTCAAAAATTGACACAAACTTGAAAACTTGCTAAAACTTTAGCGTTTTCTTCAAGTTTGTGTCTAACTATTCAATGGTGATTACTATCAAAAGATAGCCTTCACCATGGTTTTCCAAAAGCATTTTTTAAAACATTTTCAAAACCAATATCCCATCATGTTCCTTGGGCATAATGCACATGACTTGTACATTAGCTTTCCCAATGATGGGAAAACACATAACTATGTGTTTTGATGAACCTAAAAACTCAAAAGAATGTACTAAATCAACATCTTGAGCTTTGTTCATCATCCTAACATCTCACTTGTATCTAATGTGCACTAAAGCACATACAAGTCACCTTATAGTCTTTGTGAGATGTAGATTTTGGTTTTGCCCTAAACTAGGGATCATGCATATCTATCTAGGCATTTTAAAGATATTAGACATCTACCTAGGATGTCACTTGTTAATAAGTGTTGTTAAATGTCATTTGTCCTTAATTACAAGGAATTAAACTTAATGCATGATACTGTTATGGCATACATCAAAAAGAAATAATTTTCAAAAGAAAATATCCTATAACTACATGATGTATGAGTGTCATGACATGGTATTTTTGGATTTTTCATAATAAAACATGAATGCAAAAATAGACATGATGTCATGACATATGATGGGCAAACAATCATGGCAAGATTTAGCATAACTAAAATATACCTAGATTAACTATCTAAGTATCCTTAAAATCTTAGCTAAACTTACAACTTAAACCTAGATTGCCCTAAAGTGCTTCATGAAAATGCCAAAGCCTAAATTGGCATTTCTAATTCCCTTGATTAATTTGTGCTAGTCGAAATTAAGCATATCCTCAAATGTTGGCATATTTCATTTTTCACAAGAGTAGCACTTTTAAAATAAGGCCCGGATTGCCTTCAATTTCCTAAGAACATACCACACTCCCAACTTGGTAGTTCTTATGAATTTCCCAATATGTGCCGTTTAAGATTAAAATCAATTCTTCCATCATTAGGCACATTTTACTCTTTCAAGGAGTAAATAATAATTTCATTTCATTTTCAAAGGTTAACAAAACCTTGAAAATGCTTCTTGAGTGTCAATTTCCTCAAAGTTGGGTTAACTACCCTTCTAATCGGAGTTGACACTCTCTAACCCATTTATGGGGTAGAGAAAATGCTCCTAGGAACCCAACACCTATTGGTGCTCCTTGGATGCTCTAGGTACTCACTAGGGATAACTTCCCTAGATACCTTCCTAGTGACCTTGTTAGGCTTCTTAGAAGCCTTGGTCACATTTTCTAGGTCAACTCTAGGGATAGCCTCCCTTGTGACCTTGTTAGTGACTTTCTTAGACTTCTTAGAAGTCTTAGTCACTTTGGTTACAAAGATACTTCTAGGGATATCTTCCCTTGTATCTTTGACTTGACCTCTAGACTTAGGGTTTGTTCCATAGCTATATGGAACCCTATGATAACTAGGCACATCCCTTTTTGCTTTGGGTTTGTATCCCAAACCTCTATGGCCATTGGATGGCTTTTGTACCCCTAACCCTAGGTTATGCTCATTTTGCCATTTTAGGATATTTTCCATCCTTTTTAGGGTCTTTTCCATTTTATCAAGTCTTGATCTCAAGACTTGATTTTCTATCATTAAATCCTTAGATTTTGATTTTTCATTACACTCATGAGCATTTTTGTTTTTGGGCTTGTATCTATTATCCTTAGTGTTCTTGCCCAAGTGTCCATCTACCTTCCTAACCTTAGGTTGGGTAGTTTTGGCATGTAGAGCCACATGCTTTTCCTTAAAGCCCTCATGCTTCCTATTCTTATGGTAAATCGCATTAAAATGATAAAAATTAGAACTATCATGCTTTTTACCATAATGTAAAGGGGTAGGCTCAATAAAAGATACCTTCTTCTTTACCTTGGAGGCTCCCCCTTGACTAGTGCCTCCTTGAGCCTTGACCACCTTCTTCCCCTTGGGGCATTGACTTCGGTAATGCCCCTTTTGATTGCAAGAGAAGCATATAATATGCTCCTTGCTCTTCTTTGTGTTGGGGATGATCTCCTTGGGCTTCACCTTGCCTTTTTGTGCCACTTGGCCCTTTTTCTTGGCTAATTTAGGGCACTTGCTCTTGTAATGCCCATGTTCCCTACACTCAAAACATATAATATGATTTTTATTATTAATTGAAATATTTATACCTTTGCTTGTAGGGGTGACATTTTCTTTGGATCCGGAGGTAGAAGTTTCCTCTTCTTTGTCTCTTGACCCAGATGTAGAAGCTTTTCCTTCTTCTTGATCCGGTGTCACCAAGGATTGCTCCCCCTCAATCCTAGAGGTGGAGGCTTCACCATCTTGAATATGAAACAAGGAGTATGCTCCCTCCTTGTTCCCTTCGTTGCATTCCCTTGAGGATGAAGCTTCTTGGATTTCCTCTTCTTCGGAGGTTGAGCATCTCTCAACCTCGGAGTCCTCCTCTTGGTCTTGCTCCAAAGAGTCACCCTCTCTGGATACTTCTTGCTCTTGTACAGTGGAGGGTATCTCTTCATGAAGCTTGGCCAATTTGCTCCATAATTCCTTTGCATCTTCAAATTCTCCAATTTTGCAAAGGATGGTGCTTGGCAGTAAATTGACCAAAAGCTTGGTCACTTTGTCATTTGCATCGCACCTTTGGACTTGCTCCGAGCTCCATTTGCTTTTCTTGAGAAGCTTGCCCTTGGAGTTTGTTGGAGCTTCAAATCCTTCCATTAGAGCAAACCATTGCTCTATCTCCATCATAAGAAAGTTTTCGATTCTTGATTTCCAAGAATCGAAGCTCGTGGAAGTGTATGGTGGAGCCACCCTTGTGTCAAATCCAAGTCCATCTTGGAATTGCATCTTGAAGTTGAGCTTCTTGAAATCTTTGACTTTTGATGAATTTGCTTCAACTTCTTCACCCTCTAGCTTTTCTTGTTATGCTTGACCCTTCCGGCGATGATTCCGGTGAAGAGCGGCCTTGCTCTGATACCACTTGTTAGGACCAAAAGTAGCTAGAGGGGGGGTGAATAGCTCGTCGCGTTCGCTCGTTGCTCGGCGTTGCTTGTTTCTTCAAAGATGTGCAGCGGAAATACAAAGAAACAATCACACAACGCTAACACGGTTGGTTTACTTGGTATCCACCTCACAAGAGGTGACTAATCCAAGGATCCACACCAACACACACACCCTCCACTAAATAAAACTCTCCTTTATGGTAACTACCAAGGGCGGAGAAGCCCTACAAGACTCAATACAAGAAGAGAGGGAAAGGATACAAGAAATACAAGCTTACAATGAGTATAAACCCTAACCCTAGCTTCTCTTCTTGGCTTTGATCCGCCTCTTGACTTGGAGAACTTCCAAGATCCTTCAAGAACTGGCGATCTGAGCTTTGTGAGTGCTGTGGAGGAGCTGGCGAGAAATCTGGAGTGAATCGGAGAAGAGATGCCGAAGGAAATGAACGCCTGCGGCCTTTATCGACGCCAACGGTCGGATCCCGATCGATTCGAATGTTCCCAATCGATCGGGGAGGCTTTGGATCGATCCACGGATCGATCCGGAGCGCCTCTGTGGAAAAATGCGGATCGATCCATGGATCGATCCAGCGCTTATCGCGCGAAGCAGCCGCGTCCCAATCGATCCACTGATCGATTGGGACATCTGGATCGATCCACGGATCGATCCAGAGGCTCTCTGTTCGGTAGGAAAGGCTTGGATCGATCCACTGATCGATCTAGCTCCTGGATCGATCCACTGATCGATCCAGTACTTGGTTTTTGCCCAAAACCAAGTCCCAAGCCTACCAAACCAACACCCGGTCAACCTTGACCTGTTGGTACACCATGCCTAGCATCTGGTCACTCCTTTGACCTGCTAGGACTTCCCACCAAGTGTCTGGTCAATCCCTTTGACCCACTTGGACTTTTCTATTCATGCCAAGTATCTGATCACTCTCTTTGACCTACTTGGACTTCCATCAGATGTCTGGTCAATCTCTTTGACCTATCTGTATTTCCTCGTGCCAAGTATCCAGTCAATCCTTTGACCTACTTGGACTTCCCAACACCAGATATCCGATCATCCTTGATCCATCTGGATTTTCCCTTGCCTGGTTTCACTCACCAGGACTTTCACCTAGCTTCACTCACTAGGGTTTTCCATCTGCCTAGCTTCACTCACTAGGGCTTTCACCTAGCTTCACTCACTAGGGTTTTCCATCTGCCTAGCTTCACTCACTAGGGCTTCCACCTGGCTTCACTCACCAGGACTTTCATTCTACCTAACATCCCAGTTAGGACTTCCCAGTCAAGTATCCGGTCAACCTTGACCTACTTAACTCTTCTTCAATCAATTTCTTATTGTCAAACATCTAAACTCAAACCAAGACTCAGCTTGGTCAACCAGGTCAACCTTGACCTGAGGGATGTTGCACCAACATAAGCAAGAAGTGAAAGATGATCAATAACAAAGGAAAAGAAAAACGAATTGCAGATTCTGGAAACAATGGTCATAAGGAGTACAAGAAGTAGGATAATGAATTCACTTCTTTCTTTTGCAAGAAGAAAACCCATATGAAGAAAGACTACCTCAAGTACGCTAACTGACATGTAAAGAAGGGTAAACTTCTCAACTTTGTTAATTCAGAAGTCAATTTAACAATTGTGCCCACTAACACTTGGTGGATAGATATCAGTGCTACTACTCACATAAGTGTCACTGTACAGGATTGTCTCAAGAGCTAACTTCCGCTTGATGATAAAGATACATCTATACGAGAAATAAAAAGAATGTTGCAGTCGAGTCTATTAGTGTTTTTAGGCTTTATTTAGGAACTAATATCTATTTAGATTTAAGAAATACTTTTATTGTATAGTCTTTCAGATCAAACTTAATTTCAATTTTTTGTTTAGACAAATCGAATTATTCTTATTCATTTGAAAATGGAATATTTAGTATTTTTTTATTCAGTTTTGATTGGCAATGATTTCTTGATTGATAAGCTTTATAAATTGAACATTTTTACTCCTACGGTTGACAATGTAATAATGCATAGTATAGGTATAAAATATAAATTGACTGACAAAAATTCTTTCATGTTGTGGCATAGGTGTTTAGGACATATATCCAAATAACGCTTAGAAAGGTTAATGTCGGATGGAATTCTTGATTCCCTTGATATGTCAAACTTTGATGTCTGCATAAAGTGTATTAAGGGAAGACCACTAACAAAAGCAATAAGGGGGCTAGCCATTGTAGTGATATTTTGGAGTTAATACAGATATTTGTGGATCATTCCTTAAGGCATATTGGAATTGACATGCATATTTTATTAGCTTCATAAACGACTATTATAGATTTGGTTATCTGTACCTTATTCATGAGAACTTGTAATCTTTGGACATGTTCAAAATTTTTAAAGTTAAAGTTGAACTTTAACTAGATAAGAAAATTAAAGTTGTCAGATCTAACCGTGGAAGAAAATATTATGTAAGTACCTCGGGTTAATTTTGATGTGGTCAACCGAGTTAAGTTATATCCTGTGGTTTTGATGTCTTGTGTATAAGTGTACAGGAACTTAGGAATACAAGAAGTCGAGCAGCAAATATAATGTAGCTACCGAGAAAGATGACACGGGAAGTGAGTTGACGGGCTTGGTGCATTCAAGGAACGAGGTGCTGCGGAAGAGTACATCTGCAAACGAGAAGGAAGTGCGCGACACTTCCTAGGGATGAGAAGCCGAGGAGGAAGTTTGCTCGAAGAGAAGACCGGAGATGAGTTCGGGTGAGCTCAATTCCGGATGACCGAAGCATCACCCAAATAAGCGCGAGAAAGAGTTAACCAATTAGAGGTTAACTGGATGCCCTAAAGAAGCTTGGAGGCGCCCTCATGCTCTTGATGGAGGTGCCCTCATGGTTTGATGGAGGTACCCTCATTCTTTGATGGAGGCGACCTAGAGCCTCCCTTGGAAGCACCTCCAAGCTCTTATAAAGGCACCGCCAATGAACAGTAGTCGTTAGGCTATCATTGAGAAGAGGATACACTTCTATCCTCTTGGAGGCACTCTGGATCCTCTTAGATGTGCCTCAAATAATGATAACTTTTTTTTTAGAGGCCATAAAAAGCCCTTTGAAGATAGGAATTGCATAACAATCACTGTATTCATTTCCTAACTAGTTTGTGAGCTTTTAAAATCTATAAGAGACTACTCCGCCATCAACGAAAGAGAATTTCTAGTGCGCCTTCACTTGCCTTGGATTAACAACTACTTATGTTGTAACCAAGTAATTCTTATGTCCTCTTACTTATTTTATGCATTTTCTTTTGATTGTTTAATTAATATTGTGTTCTTGCAAAGTTTGAAAAACAAGAGATTTCTAAATTTCTTTTCAGGACATTCATCCCCCTCTAGTTGGCCTAACGCAGACTTATAATTGGTATCAGAGTAAGGTTACTTCAGAAGGACTAATCACCGTCTAAAACATAAATGGCTGGAGCGAGCATTCATCCACCGAAGTTAAAGGGAGACTTCATTACATGGAAGAAGAAGAAGATGAAGGTATTTTAAAATAGATTTTGATATATTATTTACAATTAAATATGATTTTGCAACACCCAGAGATCAGCAAGGAGCCAAAAAAGAATAATTTTGGATCAAGAAGGAACAAGCTGACTCTGTGGCAAACGAAAAAGCAGAGTTCCATTTGTAGGTCCCGGTGAGGCCAACTAGAGGGGGTGTGAATAGCCTACAGGTTAGATTACCAAATTCTTTTTCTTTCCAGTTTTAGCAAAGACAAACACAAGTTAGTTGAACAATAAAAACATAAACTAAAAGAACGAGAGGCAATGAATTTTACTTGGTTACAACCGCAGAAGTTGTTAATCCAAGACAGATAAATGCATACTATCAAGCTCCTTCGTTAAAGGTGGAGTAGCCTCTTACAACGTTCAAGAATAGAAAAGAAACTACAGAGTATTGAAATGAAAGCATAGTGTTCATGGTCAAGTGTTATGGACCAGGGCTCTATTTATAGCCCATTGATTGAAATAATCATTTAATGACACAGTAGTCTCTGGGCATCTGGACCAGATCCAGACGGCTCCACTGGTCGTCTCAATCCTCTTCGCAATATCTTTGTGATAAGACATTTATCCTTGCTTGGGTGTCTGGACTAGTCTAGGCACCTCGATTGGTGCTGATGTGGACTCCAAAAGTTATCCTCACCGTAACGGTTGAAAGGGGTGCCTATTCTGACCCAAGCTGGTCCGAGCGCCCGGACTTCATCTAGGCGCCTAGACAAGTCAACTTCGTGTTGACTTGTCTGACTGCTGCTGCTCTAGTCGCTTAGGTGATTCTCTTACTATCCAGAGTTGAGCTTGTTGGGACCGAAATGTAGCTAGAGTGGTGGGGGGGGTGAATAGCTCGGCGCGATCTCGTGCTTGTCGTTGCTTGCTTCTTTCGATGATGTGCAGCGGAAAATACAAGAACACAAGTACCACAACGCTAACTCGAGGATTTACTTGGTATCCACCTCACAAGAGGTGACTAGTCCAAGGATCCACACACTCATGCATCCTCCACTAATAAAACACTCCTTTACGATAACTACCGAAGGCGGAGAAGCCTACAAGCTCACAATACAACAACAAGAAAGAAGGAAGCAAAATACAAATGAATCTTACAAGATTACAGTAAAACCCTAGCTCCTTCTTCTTGTTGTATTCTTGCCTCTTGACTTGGACGTACCTCCAAGAACCTTCAAGATCTGACGGTGAACTTTGTGGAGAAATCACCCAAACTCAAGCTCTGGTCGTGTGTGTCGAAGAGAGGAAGAACTGCTGAAGCAATCGCACGCCAACGACTAAATCCTGCGCCAACGATCGGATCCCAATCGATTGGATTGCTTTCAATCGATTGTGTAGGACCGTTGGGCCGGCTAGAAGGGGGGTTGAATAACCCTGTAAAATCAAAAACAAAAGCAACCTTTCTCGAACTCTTAAACTAACACTTGTATAAAATTAGCTAAGCAGAAATACAAGAAAGAAACGAGGCACCGTGTTTGACTTGGTTACAACCGGGGAGGTTGTTAATCCAAGGAAAGTAATCACACTAAAAATTCCTTCGGACGGAGAAGCCTCTTACACCGGTGAAAGCACAAAAACAGAAGCTAAACTAGAACAGTGAGCGCACAAGTGTTTGGAATGCTAATTACTGAGTTCTGAATTGATGAAAAGCTTCTGGACCAAGGCTATATTTATAGCCTTGGTCGGGGCGCCTGGAGGGTTCTGGGCGCCCTGGGGGGATAAAACTTTATCCCCCAATGTTCAGATCGCGTAAATCGCGATCCTGGTCAAAATCAGGGTCCAGGCGCCCCGGATGGCTCCGGGCGCCCCGGACTGTTCCGGGCACCCCCGAGCCCAAAGTCAACAGCGTTGACTTTTTTGTCCGGGACCTCTTCTCTAGTTCAGTCCCTCCTCGGTCCGGTTCTTCTCCTCCGGATCCGCTCGCTTGGGTGATCTCTGCCATTCGGAAAAGGGCTCACCCGAACCCAACTTCCGGTCTTCTCGAGCGAGCTTCCCTCCGGCTTCTCGTCCCTCGGAATCGCTGCGTGTTTCCTTCTCGTCCGCCGACGTACTCATCCGCAGTCTTTGTCCCTCGGACGCACCGCATGCCGTCCTTCTCGCTAACTGCGTCTCTTGCTCCCCGAGCAATCTTCCGCTCCAGCTTTCGTCCCTCGGAACCACCGCACGCTTCCTTCTCGTCCGCCGGTATACTCTTCCGCAGCACCTCGTCCCTCGGACTGCTGTCCTTCTCGCTCGACTACCTGTGTTCCTAAGCTCCTGCACACTTAGACACAAGGTTAAAACAAACAGGACCTACCTTAACTTGTTGATCACACCAAAACAACCTTGGGGTTCCAACAATCTCCCCCTTTTTGGTGTGATCAACCCAAGTAAAGCTAGGGTTAAAATAGACATAAAATTGAATTAAGTAAATTAACTTAAATTACAATTTAAGTGCAAAAAGATAGAAAAAATTAAATCTATCTACCTCCCCCTAGACTTATACTTTCCCTTCTCCCCCTTTGATCACAAAAAAATGGGGTTCCAAGAAAAATAATCTAAGGGTTAAAGACTTAGAAAAAGTATTTCAAAAAAATCTAAGTTTTTAAGAAAATTAGAAAAATTTTCTAAGTAATTAAAGCTGAGATTTCTAGTTTCAAGACAAAAGTTCTTAACTTAGGAAAAAATAATTTTTGAGAATATTTCTAAGAAAAAAAAATTAAAAAAAAATCCTAACTTACATTTTTAAGTATTTTTTTTTAAGTGACTTAGGTAAAAAAAAATTTTCTAAGTAGGTAAATTTCTAATTTGAAATAAAATGTTTTGAATAACCTTTTTCAAGCACTAATTAATTCTTGTATTAATGCTTCATTAGTAAGTTAATTAAACATTTATTTCAATATTTTGGCTTCTAGGTCGTGGCGAGGCACTAGGCCTTCTTGGTTATTGGAGCAACAACCACTTCCTTAGACAAAGCCTCATAAAGAAATTCTTTGTTTAATTTTCTCACTTAAAGCGCTAATTTTACTTTTAAAATTAATTTAAGCATGATTTAGGAACCCAATATAGGTTCCAACCTACTGGATTAACTAAAAAGTTTTTAGGGACATATTTTCTTGAAATGTTCCTAATTTGTCCCGGGTGATATTTAAAGTACCAATTTAAATTATTAAATCTTCTAACATTGGTTTTAGATGAACATGCATAAAAGTTATCTATTTGAATTTTCAAATTTTGATTTTCTAATTCCAATTTCTCATTTTTTAATTTTAATTTATCTAATTCTTCTAAGGGACAAGACTTAGCTAGAATTACTTTTAAATTTTTATTTTCACTTTCTAATTTACAACAGTCTTTTGTTAAAAGTTTAACAAACTTAAACATTTTATCGGGAGGAAGAGATCGTACCTGACTTACCTTGTCGATCTCGTTGTCCGTTTCTCCCCCTGAGCTGCTGCTTTCTTCTGACGTGTCTCCCCCTTCATCGATGCTCTCGATGCTCATTTCGGAAGAGCTTGAATCGCAGTCGTCGTCTTGATGACTCGCCATTAGTGCGAGTCCGGAGAATGCTTCGACTTCCGATTCGGACGAAGTATCGTCCCACGTCGCCTTCAGGGCCTTTCGTTTCTGGATAGGCTTCTTACCCTTATCCTTGTCTTTGTTCTTCAGCTTGGGGCAGTTGTCCTTGACATGCCCTTCTTCGTCGCAGTGGTAGCAGCGGATTGTCCTTTTCTTTTTCCCCTGCAGATGGTTAGTAGATCTAGATTTACAAAGTTTCTTGAATCTTCTTACCATCATTACCATTTCCTCGTCGTCGAGAGAGGATTCCGACTCAGGTTCGTCTCTCGAAGCTTTGAGGGTGACGTTGTTCTTGGACTCCTTCATTCCTGCACATCTTGACTCATGGACTTCAAATGTTGAAAAAAATTCTTCTAATGAAATTTTTTCTAAGTCCTTAGAAATGTAAAAAGCATCTACTAGTGATGCCCATTTTGAATTTCTCGGAAATGAATTTAACGCGTACCTGAGCGAATCTCGGTTACTTACCTTTTCTCCGAGATTCGTGAGTCCGGTGATGATTTCTTTTATTCTGGAGTGCAGATGTGCGACTGTCTCGTCTTCCCCAAGTCGCAGGCTGGTGAGCTGATTGCGAAGCAGATCTCGTCTAGCGAGCTTGGCTTCGGACGTACCTTCATGCAGCTCGAGGAACTTCTCCCAAAGTTCCTTTGCGGAGTTGTATTTACCGATCCTGTTGACTTCTTGAGGCGGAAGAACGCTTAGCAGATGGTACTCTGCTTTGCCGTTTGCCACGAAGTCGGCCTGCTCCTTTTTTGTCCATTTATCTATTTCCTTGTCCTCTGGAGCTTCAAAGCCAAATTTCATTGTTAAAAATAATTCAATATCTATTGTAAGAAATACCTGCATCAGTTTTTTCCAGGTAGCGAAGTCCCCTTCATATTTTGGTGGGTGGATGCTTGGTCCGGCCATTGCGTTGCTTCGTTCGGCGGTTAGTCCTCCTGAAGCGCCTCGGCTCTGATACCACTTGTAGGACCGTTGGGCCGGCTAGAAGGGGGGGTTGAATAGCCCTGTAAAATCAAAAACAAAAGCAACCCTTCTCGAACTTTTAAACTAACACTTGTATAAAATTAGCTAAGCAGAAATACAAGAAAGAAACGAGGCACCGTGTTTGACTTGGTTACAACCGGGGACGTTGTTAATCCAAGGAAAGTAATCGCACTAAAAACTCCTTCGGGCGGAGAAGCCTCTTACACCGGTGAAAGCACAAAAATAGAAGCTAAACTAGAACAGTGAGCGCACAAGTGTTTGGAATGCTAATTACTGAGTTCTGAATTGATGAAAAGCTTCTGGACCAAGGCTATATTTATAGCCTTGGTCGGGGCGCCTGGAAGGGTTCCGGGCGCCCTGGGGGGATAAAACTTTATCCCCCAACGTTCAGATCGCGTAAATCGCGATCCTGGTCAAAATCAGGGTTCGGGCGCCCCGGATGGCTCCGGGCGCCCCGGAGCCCAAAGTCAACAGCGTTGACTTTTTTGTCCGGAACCTCTTCTCTGGTTCAGTCCCTCCTCGGTCCGGTTCTTCTCCTCCGGATCCGCTCGCTTGGGTGATCTCTGCCATCCGGAAAAGGGCTCACTCGAACCCAACTTCCGGTCTTCTCGAGCGAGCTTCCCTCCGGCTTCTCGTCCCTCGGAATCGCTGCGTGTTTCCTTCTCGTCCGCCGGCGTACTCATCCGCAGTCTTCGTCCCTCGGACGCACCGCGTGCCGTCCTTCTCGCTAGCTGCGTCTCTTGCTCCCCGAGCAATCTTCCGCTCCAGCTTTCGTCCCTCGGAACCACCGCACGCTTCCTTCTCGTCCGCCGGTGTACTCTTCCGCAGCACCTCGTCCCTCGGACTGCTGTCCTTCTCGCTACCTGCGTCTTCCGCTCGACTACCTGTGTTCCTAAGCTCCTGCACACTTAGACATAAGGTTAAAACAAACAGGACCTACCTTAACTTGTTGATCACACCAAAACAACCTTGGGGTTCCAACAGATTGGGGAGGCTTTGAATCGATTGACCGATCGATCCAGAGCGCCTCTGTGCTCCTGGGAATTGCCTGGATCGATCGGCTGATCGATCCAGCCCTTATCGCGTGAAAACAGAACCTCCTAGTCGATCAGCCGATCGATTGGAGGCTCCCAATCGATCGACCGATCGATTGGGAGGCTTTCTGTGCGATCGACGTTAGCTTCCCAATCGATCCACTGATCGATTGGGAAGAGGACTTCTCGCGGGTGCTCTCCCAATCGATCAACCGATCGATTGGGCTTGAGCCAATAGATCGGTTGATCGATCCAGCTCCTGTGGACTTGCCTAATCAAGTCTAAAGCCCCCTAAAACCAACATCCGATCAATCCATGACCTGTTGGTTCATCGTGCCTAGCATCCGGTCACCCTTGACCTGCTAGGACTCACTCACCAAGTGTCTGGTCAATTCTTTTGACCCACTTGGACTTTCCTCCTCGTGCTAAGTATCCGATCAATCCCTTTGACCTACTTGGACTTTCCAACACCAGATGTCCGATCAGCCTTGATCCATCTGGATTTCCTTGTGCCTGGCTTCACTCACCAGGACTTTCCCAATTGCCTGGCTTCACTCACCAGGACTTCCAACTGCCTAGCTTCACTCACTAGGACTTCTCATCTGCCTGACTTCACTCACCAGGACTTTCCCAATTGCCTGGCTTCACTCACCATGACTTCCAACTGCCTAGCTTCACTCACTAGAATTTTCCAGTTAAGTATCCAGTCAACCTTGACCTACTTGACTCTCCTTCACAATCTCCCACATGAACAATTGCACCTGCAATCTCCATGTGTTGTCTACATGTATTGTCAAACATCGAAACCCAAACATCATGACTCGAGCTTGACTCAATTCAAGCTCAGTCAACCAGGTTAACCTTGACCTAGGGAATATTGCACCAACAGAGCTCACCCAAATCCAACTTCAGTCTTCTCCTCGAGCAGTCTTCCGCTTCATCTTCTCGTTCCTCAGAAGTGTCGCATGCATCCTTCTTGTCCACCAGTGTACTCTTTCATAGCACCTCATCCTTCGGATACACTGAGCTCATCGACTAGCTTCCCGTATCATCCTTCTCGCTACTCGTTAGTTGTGTCTTCCACTCGACTTTTTGTGTTTCAAAGTTTCTGCACGCTTAAACATAATGATCAGAAACAACAAGACTTAACTTAACTCGGTTGACCATATTAAAACTATCTCGGGGTACTTACAATTTTTTTTTCATGTGCATCAATCCGAGTTAAAGTTAGGGTAAACAAAGACATGATATTTTATTTTGTGAAATAAAATAACAATTAAAGCATGAATTGCGTGATAAAAAATATATAAAAAATTTCCTAATTTTAATCCCTATATTATTCCTCCCTTGATTAAAAAAAATAAGAAAAATAGTTTAGAAAAATATTAAAAATATTTATAGGGGTATAAGATAGAATTATCAATTATATGCCTTTTATGATAATTAAATTAAAAAAGAAATACTTTTTAATCAATTAATCAGAAAATTTTTAAAAACATAATTTAAAAATTATTTTAATGTCTCAAAAAATCTTGAAATTTTTTATCAATGATAATCGTAATAATTTAAAATCATGATACAAATTTTAAGTATAAAATATTTTTTGTTTTAACTAAAAAATATTTAAAACAGATAAAGTTATTTTTAAAAATAAATATAAAAAATGGTTTTCAAGTCCTAAAAATCTAGTTGATTTTTTTAGACATTCAAAATACAATGGTAATTTCCTAAAAAATCAAGTTTTTTTCAAAATTAATCTCTGAAAAAAAAATTTTAATTATTTTTTGGATAAAAATTACATAAAAAAATCAGATAATTGTCAAAAAAAAAATCTAAAAATATTTACTCTAATAGATAATATAACTTATGATTATAGAAAAATTATGTTTTTGAAAATAATTTTCTAAATAATTTTTTTTATCAAAATTTACTTTTTGAAAGAGAATTTTAAAAAAATATATATAACAAACGAAAATTTTTGAAAATATTTTTGTGAGTAGGTAATGTTTTTATGCTGGAAAAAAAAATCAACCTAAATTATGAAAATTAAGTGTACAAAACAATTAAATTTTACAAGAAATATTAAAATTAAACTAAATTTATATTTGGAGCATGCATAAATTAATTTAATTTAAACTAAATATGATTTAGAAATCCAAAATAAATTCCTTCCTACTATATTTATCAAATACTTTCTATAAATAAATTTTCTATTTATTTTTATAATTTGACTCATATGGTTTCGTAAATATCTGTTAAGCCCACCATGATTTCTAGAATTTAGATTTTGTGAAAAATTTAAACATGCAAAATTTTTAAGATATTCTATTTGTTATTTTAATTTTGTATTTTTATTTTTAACTTTATCAAATTCTTCTAGTGGGCGCTTTAGCTAAGATGGTTTTAAAATTTACATTTTCCCTTTTCAATTTATTATTCTTAGACTTGAGTTTGCACATTGATCTAGACATTAAGGTTATACCATAATATAATTGATCAGGAGGTAGAAGACATACCTCACTTACCAGATCTGATCTGAAGCTGAATTCTTTATCTTCATTGCTACTTTCTTCATATGTAACTCCCCGTTCATCGATGCTCTTCTCTTGGTGACTTGTCATTAGTGCTAGTTTGACATGTTCTTTTTCAGCTCCGTGCTAATCTACAGGTGTTACAAAATCATATTTTATAGTAAGTAAAATATCAAAGTCTATTTTAAAAAATACCTCCATTTTTTTCCAGATCACAAAGTCCCCCTCGAATCTTTGTGGATAAATGCTTGCTCCGGCCTTGTGTTTCAGTTGGCAATTAGTCCTTCTGAGACGGTTGGACTTTGATACTAATTATAGGTCCGGATGAGGCTGACTAGAAGAGATGAATAGCCTGCAAATTATATTACCAAATTCTTTTGCTTTTCAGTTTTAGCAAAGACAAGCATAAGTTAGTTGAATAATAAAAACATAAACTAAAAGAATGAGAGACAATGAATGTACTCGGTTATAACCAAGGATGTTGTTAATCCAAGGCAGATGAATGCACACTATCAAGTTCCTTCATTGAAGGCGGAGTAACCTCTTATAATGATTAAGAATAGAAAAGAAACTACAGAGTATTGAAATGAAAGTACAATGTTCATGGTCAAGTGTTGTATTTAACTAAGAGGATCAGGACTCAATTTATAGTCCACAACTAGAAATAGTTGTTTGATAACGTGGCAGTCTCCTGGTGCTGAGACTAGGTCTGGGTGCCTCCACTGATCGCCTCAATCCTCTTCACAAGGGGCGGTTGTTCTGACCCTCGACCGGTCTGGGTTAAAAGGGGCGTTTCTTTTGACCCAGATCGGTTCGGGCTCTTGGACATTGTCTAGGCACCTGGACATTGTTCAGCTATTGCTCTGATCGCTTGGGTGACTCTCCGGTCATCCAGAGTTGAGCTCATCTGAATCCAACTCCAATCTTCTCCTCGAGCATTCTTCCACTTTGGCTTCTCATCCCTCGGAGGCGCCGCATGTATCCTTCTTGTCTGCCAGTGTACTCTTCCACAACACCTCATCTTTTGGATGCACTAAGCATATCGACTCACATCCCATGTCATCCTTCTCACTAACCGTGTCTTTCGCTCGACTTCTTGCGTTCCTAAGTTCCTGCACACTTAGGCACAAGAATCAGACACAACATGACCTAACTTAATTCGGCTGACCACATCAAAACTATCCAGTGTACTTACACCATCTGCTAAGCATTCTGCTGCTGTAAGAAGTCAACTGGATCGACGCTTATGACTTCGCCAAGAAACTCTGGGAGAAATTCTTGGAGCTGCACAAAGGATCATCAGAGGCTAAGCTAGCAAGATGAGACTTGCTCAAAAATCAGTTGACAAACCTTCGGATACAAGAAGGAGAAACGATAGCCCAATTACAGGGAAAGATCAAGGAGCTTATCACCAGATTGACGAACCTTGAAGAATTGGTAACAAACCGAGACTCAATCCGATATACTCTCAACGCCTTTCCGAGAACACCCAAATGGACCTCGATAGTAGACAACTACTAAATTTCTAAGAATCTCGAGGTAAGTAGTTTAGAAAATTTATTTTCTACCTTTGAATTACATGAATCTAGATGTACAAGCATAAGAAAGGACAAGGAGTGAAACAACAACGTCACAATGAACACAAGAAAGGTCGAATCAGATTCCAACACATCCCTCGACAAAGATGAAAAAGCTTACGTGGTAAATTTTTTTTCAAAGTTCTTTAAAACTAATAAATTCAACAAGTTTTAGGCTAAGAAGCTTCCATGGAACCAAAAAAAAAAGTATAATACTATAACTACGATGATGAAGGGCATATAAAAGAGAACTGTCTGAAATTAAAAGTCAAATAAAAATGGTCAAGAAAGCCTAAACTAAAGAATCTCAAAGCAATATGGGACAAGTTATCATCAAAAGAGTCCGAGCTGGAAGAGTATGTCGGACTAGCACTAATAGAGAGTCACTAAGAGGAGAGCATCGATGAAGGAAGCAGCGATGAAGGGGGAGAGTTAAACTTCAAGACCGACATGGTAAGTGAGGTATGCCTTCTCCCTCCTAATCAACTTTATAAATGTATAAAATTAATGTCTAAATATTTATGTAAGCTTAAAACTAAGAATATCAAATTTAAAAAGGAAAATATGAATTTGAAAATTATCTTAGCTAAAGCATGCCCACTAGGAATTTAATAAAGTTAAAAATAAAAATACAAAATTTAAAGAACAAATAAAAATTATGAAAAATTCCATGTATGCTCCAAATTTTAGCAGACTTAATCGATATATTAGGAACCATAGGAGGCAAATTATAAAAGCATCTAGAAGTAAAATTTTTCGAAAATACTTGATAAACTTAGTAGGTAGAAACTTATTTTAGGTAACAAGACATTCCTAATTTGATTAAAATTATTTTTTTGCGTGCCTAGATTGAATTTATTTTAATTTTTAATATTGTTTACAAAATTAATTATTTTGCTGCTTTCTTTTCATATTTTGTGTTAACTTTTTTTTCTACAAAAAATAAAATTATTATTTGTTAACAAATTTTTTTTTAATTTTTTTTTTACCTCAATATTATTTTTTATGAATTGTCTAACCAAAAAAAATTAGATTTTTAAAATTAAAATTATTTAGAAAATTTATTTTTGAAAATTTTAATTATCTTGTAATAATTAGTTGGGTTTTCTGATAAAATAAAACTTTTTGAGGTTTTTTTTTCTTGGTAATTATCTGATTTTTCATGAATTTTTTATCGAGAAATGTTATTTTAAATTTAAAATTTTTGGAGAGATAAATTTTGAAAAATATGATTTTTAATATAAGGAAATTATATTTTGAATGTTGAAAAAAATAAGAAAGATTTTTTTATTTAAAATTTATTTTTAAACATTTAACGTTGGGAACTTGTCGAATTGCCTGAAAATAAGAAGTCCATTGGTTGTAAATGAATATTTAAAACTAAGCGGGATTCAAGAGACAATATCGAAAAGTATAAGGTCCGTCTTGTTGCCAACGGATTCTCAGAAGGAAGATATTGATTACATGGAGACTTTCTTGCTTATGTCGCCAAATGACTCCCTTAGGAAAATCACGACACTTGTAGCTCATTATAATTATGAGTTATACTAAATAGACGTAAAGATTTTATTCCTCAATGGAGATATTAAGATATATATATATATATATAGTGCAATTGGAGAACTTTGAGTCCTCGGACTCAAAACACCTAATATGCAGGTTAAAGAAGTCCATTTATGGTTTGAAACAGAGTGACACCTCATTTGGATTTAAGAAAAACTCCGTTGATCAGTGCATATATGTCAAGTTTAGTGAGAACATGTTTATTATACTTGTTCTCTACGTGGACGATATATTGCTTATGAGCAATAATAAGGGTTTGTTGCATGAAACCAAGTCATTTTTATTTGGTAATTTTGAAATAAAAGATCTTAGTAAAACATCTTTTGTTTTAGGTATACAGATTTGTTATAATCGTTCAAGAGACATTCTTGGACTTTCACAACAAACTTATATCGAAAAGGTGCTTATGAGGTATGTCATGTAGAACTGTACACCTGGTGACACACTTATGTCAAGAGATAATAAGTTCAACTTGCAGCAATGTCCACGACTTGAACTTGAAATAAAGGAGATGAAACAATTCTCATATGCGTCAGTAGTGGAAAGTCTCATGCATGCACATGTTTGTACATGACCATATATAGCATTTATAGTAGAGATGTTAGGTAAATATGTTAGTAATCCAGGACTGTCACATTAGAAAGCGGTTAAGAGAGAAATGCAGTATTTGCAAAGAACTAAAGAATATATGCTCACGTATCGGGGATCAGATTATCTAGAGGTGATTGGATATTCAGACTCTGATTTTACTAGATGTTTGGATAGTAGGAGGTCCACTTAGGAATATATTTTTATGCTTGCTTGAGGGGATACGAGTAGCCCCTTCTACTATGGAGGCAGAGTTGATAGCATATTATAAAGCATCTAATCACAAGATTTGGCTACGGAACTTCATCACAGTATTGCAGATCGTTGATGGCATTGACAGACTACTGAGGATCTATTGTGATAATAAAGTCGTATAACTTTATGCCAAGAATAACCGCAGTTTATCAAAGTCTAAGCACATCGACATTAAATTTCTAGAGGTTAAAGAAAGAGTTTAGAGTCATCAAGTCATGATAGAGCAAATCAACATAGATTCCATGTTGACTGATCCACTCATCAAAGATTTGGTGCCTAAGATCTTTCATGCACATGTTGTAGATATGAGAGTCCTTATGAAAGAAAAACTTATCTAATGAGAGTCCGTATTTATTTTATTGCTCTATATTTGATAATAAAAACAATCATTTTGTTTTGATATTATACGTACTTAAAGTTCAAAACATTTATGAGATTTTATTTGTTTGTTGGACACTTTGAAATACAATATCATGATTTACTACTATTGTTAAGTATTTGGTGTTTGTAAATGTAATATAAATTTCTTTTGGAATAATAAAGTTTAGATCATGATTTTTCTTACAATTTAGCATAATGTATTTGCAAATATGATCTGACATATTTTGAGGTCACCTTAGGATCAGTTGGAAATTGACATGTATTGATCACATTTTATATAATTTCCATATTATACATCTACATCTTGATATATGTCAGTAATGACATTAGTATTATGATTACTGTTGGAACTTATTACGATCATATATAATAATTATGACCTCTTTAATCCTATACCAATGAAATTAATGGACCAGATTACTTACATGGGTATCTTATACCCATAAAGTTTTATATTAATTAAAGTTTTATTTGTATTTTACAAACAACTCACATGTAACCTAAGTAGGAGATTGTTGGATTTTATTATTATTCCTATTAAGTGAGCTTATTTGTAAGTTGAACATGTGAATACAATCCAAATCCTTTAAAGTGATCTAACTTATGTTTATTGAGTTTTGGGTTATTGGATACAGGTTCAATGTGTAGAACCCTTTAACTCAATCCATTATTACTTATACGCTGATAACAGATTAGATTATGATATAAAGAAGAGATTTCCAAGGGTTTAGGGCAATCTTGATAGAACTCTTGGTTCTCTATTGACCTAAAGATTTTTGGTGTCATCTCCTTCTAAGTCCTTTAAAAGACCTTTCTCTTTTTTTTTTTGCTACATTTTCTTTCATAAAAATCAAACTGACGACGCTAGGACAAAGATCATGACTCTTCAATCATATTCTTTATCTTTATATATTACTTTTCTTGTCTTTATGTATTATTTTTATATATTACTTTTCTTGTCTTTATGTATTATTTTCTTATATCATGAACTGTTCATCATGAAATTAGATATTTGTTGTCCTTATTTTCCTTAGTTCTTATCCGATGTTTAGAATTCACGTGGCTTAGACCTTTACAATAATTAACATTTTAATTAAGATGGATAAATTTAGAAAATTGGGTAGGTCAAGCATTCTGGCAATGTTATACATGGTACTTTGAAATTAAATTAATTGGTACCAGAAAGAAAAGAAATATTTCCTTTTAAATTTGACCGAAACAACTCTATTACATAATACAAACAGTGGTAGTTGCATTTAAGTTACATGAACCTGTATATGGCCCATTCACTCTGCCTTTTGGGAACCTAAACACATTGAGAAGAAGAAAAGCTAATTAGAAGCGATTCCAGAACAAGCTCTTTGCTGCTTTTAGTTCATTCTCCAAACAACTAACAGAAACATGAGTATGCTATATGGTTCTTCTTGGAGACATAAGTTGAGATGAAATCAGTGGCAACCAGAGAGGAACTGAGGACCTTGGACGGAACAAGTATTTGCGTATGACCTGAAGCTATTCTTTTACCAGCTACATTCCCGTAAAACAGACCAGAAATGGCAGGCACAAAGACATCACTCTTGGAACATATTTGGAAGTCCAGACCTCTTTGTAGTTCTGCACTTCCTGATTGGAGAAATTGGCCCTTCTTTTCGGCAGGGATTAAGTCATCCTGCAACATCACAGAGGCATAACAAAAATTCTAGCTCAAAGTCATGAAATTTAAATCTTTTCAAAAAAAAAAAGAGACATAAATGGTGAAGTTTGTAGTAATAAATCATTGGCAAAACTGCAACTCACCTTGGTATAAGTTTTTGGAAACATCTCCTTCAAAGGGTTGAGACTTTCATGCCACCAAGTCTGAGTAAGGTAAATTGTGCTATCTGCATTGAAACCAACTTTTCTTAAGAAATCTCTGATCTCCAGAGGAGAGTAACAAGGTTTTTTCCCATTTGCTTTTTCTTTACAGCTCTTTTTCTCTAGCACATCAACCCTGAGGTCAACTGAAATAAACTGACTTCCTGTATTGCGACTAAGTATTTTTAGTCTCTCAACCATTCGATCAGCCACTTCCAAAATCTCATGCTTCATTTCAAGGCTTCCAAACATAGCCAAGCAAACAGTTGAATCCAAATCGGTAATTGGTTTACCATTTCCTTTCAAATTGATTTTTGTGAAGACACTTGCGAGTCGCAAATAACTTTTGCTTTGAAAAATTGCTTCAACATTGTTCACAATGTATTCTCTTGAAACCCTATTGGGTACTTTGACAACAGCTGGAGTTTCAGTAGTTAATTCAGCAGGAAGCTCCCTTGCTACTTTTACGACACCGTTCAAGCTTGTAATGAACTTATCAGCATCATACATATCTTCAAAATTCCTGCAAATATGTAATTTGATGGCAAAAAATAAAATGTAAGCTTAGGAACCAATGGTGTCTATTTGGGTTTAGAATCAAAATATGTTTGTCTATAAGCTGTTAAATAAGTGTTGAGATATGGAAACATAAACCATGATAAAGTTGCCCAACTAACCTTTTTTGGCCAAGCTCACTCCCTCTGATGTCAGGAAGTACTAGAGTAGCATCCAAATACCTCACAATAACAATCGCATCAGTGATCTGACCAAGAAAAATTAGGAGATTAATAAAACCAGTGTTACATAATGCTCATTGATCTTATCTTTTGTTTGTACTTTTTTTTTTAAACTTCGCCATCATATTACCTTTCAATATCATAAGATCCAAGAAAATCAGTACTATAAGGATAATATCAAAGTTAAACACTACCTCTCTTTTGACAAGATATTGTTAACTAATGAAACATATAAGAGTATAAGCTAGATATTGTGTTGTAAGAACCAAACGCAAGCTATATATTAGAACATAAAAAAATTCTTGAATAAATAGTTGTCTTGGAGAATGTATCATCAAGCTAACCATTGACATTATACTTTAACTTGTCTGAGTGCCAACCAAAAACCTATACAACAAATAGTTGTCATACCAATAAATCAAAACATAGTCCCTACCTGTGAGATATGGTGCTCAGGACCTCCAGTTAAGGACAAAGTAATGTACCCTTTTGACTGCTGTACTTCTTCTACAGATTGAAATCCAAAGGGAAAAGTAAACAAATGATCTCACTGTCAATTAAGAGTACAAAATCTCCATCTAGCATAGCAATGAATCCTGAGACACTCCATTCACTTACTTGGAACTGGCTTGGACCAGCAAGGTTTAAATTCTTGGATGCTCTCTGTAGACTCTTGGACAAGAGACTTCTGTTCTTCCTTTAATGCATCAAATTGTATGACTGAAGTTTCTTGCAGTGTTACCTAAAAATATGCAAGTACAATAAAAGAATTCAGAAAAAAATATATAGTTAAGATACATATAAATGATTTACCATAGCATGACAATGGAAGCAAATTCAGAGAACTAGAGGAAAACAAATTATTTAATAGTGTGCTTGCATTATCTAAGCATTCATGAACTTCATAAGGAACTAATAGAATTAGCAAAATAACAAGGACTTTAAAAGTAAAGAAGTTTATATCATCCCCCTCTTCACAGAGTCAATGGTAACAGAGTTTAATTTCATAGAAGCAGAGTTGTTTAATGCAGTAATGCGTGTTTCAAATAGAAAATAGGTATACAAGGATATTTATTACTTAACCACACCAACACACACATGGAGTATAAAATAAAGAGAAAGACAACAGGATATCAGCATTCTTTCAATTATTATCATGTTCAAATGCCTTTAGTATCTCAAAGTATTAATATCTCTTCAAAGCCAGACAAAGATATGCATATTCATATGCTTCGGGATCATGAATCAGCAGAGAATCTTCTACTGATAATGATAAAAAAAAAAAAATCAGATCCAAATCATACATAGATAAAAAAGAAAAGAAAATCCAAAGATCATTAAAGGCAAGCATATCTGAGAAAATCGACTTCTAAATTTGAAAAATTTTCGGGGCCAGAAATTCCTTTTTATAGACAACTCATTGATCATATTGTACCAATGTCAAAGTTATGTGATTTAGCAAATTCTAAGCGCCCCTCCATTCCCTTCCCAAGGCAGACTTAGCAAATTCTAGATCTTGCTTGTCTAGGTCTATCATGACGAAATTGATACAAATCCAGAATGGATTAGATGACCTTGCTTTTTGTTAAAATTATATTTAATTGTACTACTGCCAATATGTAAA
This sequence comes from Zingiber officinale, assembly GCF_018446385.1. Classification (NCBI taxonomy): domain Eukaryota; kingdom Viridiplantae; phylum Streptophyta; class Magnoliopsida; order Zingiberales; family Zingiberaceae; genus Zingiber; species Zingiber officinale. The sequence continues at coordinate 129,476,225 of NC_055991.1, read as the reverse complement.
CTAGTGTACTCGATGCCGTGAGATGACAATTTGCTGCAAATTCTCCTTATGGAATTAAGATCCAAGTTCCAAAATGTAGGAAGAGTATAAAAATTAATGCAGATGTAATGCACGAACCTACCACAGAAAACTAGATCAGGGGACAAAAAGGGGATCCGGTTCATTTAAGTCCATAGTAATCGAAGATAATTTTTTTGCCTAAAAAAACGTACTATAATACTTCAGTATGCATCCAAAATCTCGTGACAACAAACTAGTCTGAATCAGTGATGCAACATACAACTTTGAAGGCGAGATCTACCAATCTACTTATCATATAACACTACGAAGAGAGTTTCCATGAATTACCGTAACCGAATCAAAATGGTCCCTCTTGATCATGTTGCCGAGCATGGCAAACATGGCCATGGTGAGAAATCCAGCGAGCACTTGCCTGGCATCCATCGCCATTTCACACCGACCGCCTCCAATCCCACGAAAACCCCCGAAAAAGGGAAAGTCGGGAGCGAACAGCAGGCTACCTCAACCGCAATAGAAACTAGAAGAGGCGAGAGATCTGCTAGGCATTTCGATACATATCCCGAGAGGAGCAAAAGGGAAGCCAAATTTCGCCTCTGGCACTCAGATCCGCGCAAAGGCAGATGGCTCGAGCCTTCCGAAGTAGGAGAAGCCGGAAGGAGAGAGCGGCGAGAGTCGCCCGAGTCGGAGCTTTGGGGCGAGCTGCGCCCCCTACCGACAGTCGAGCAGTTAAAGAGCAACTCCGAACTTGGAAGCTACTGACTAATGGTGGCAGTTTGGATATATATATGCCATTACTTCTTCTTTAATTATCACTAAAACTTCTGTTTTTATTTATTTTTTCAGTTTTCTCAAATATAAAATTATTTACTTTAAATTAAATTAATAATATATAAAACAAGGAATAATTAATCACTTGCGATTAATGATGTCTTAATGCCAAAAGCAGGGCACTAATGATGCTTATGATCGGTGGTCGGAAGTGGACTTGCAGTAATTAGCAATCAAAGGAGAGAAATGCGGAGGAGTTATGGCATCAATTAAGGCGAGGCCGGAGACGGCCTGACGAATTTTCTTTATTTCTTTCTCCACCAAAAGCCTTCATGTTTCGCTGACTCTGCGAGGCGGGAAACACCGGCTTGTGCTTTACTTGTCGTGCGAGGATGAACAATACGGAGGGCCCCGCGGGAGCGTCGGTGACACGGGTGCGTGAGGCACACACGTGGTCGAGCTCACGTGCAACCGACGTGAGTTGATATACGTTAGATTATGTGGTTTGGTCCACCGAATAATTGAAATTTTACTTGAATTCAATTAATTTAATTTGCAACCATCACGTGGCGGGCCCGGAAAAAACAGAAAATAAGAAGTATAAAAAATAAAAAATAAAAAATAATAACAGAAAATCCTATCTGTACATTTGTTTTGTAAATAGTATTTCTACCTCATCACATATGCATCATTTTAGATTTTGCGACTATTTACAAAATACTTAACTTACTGAAGTATTATTATTATTATTAGCACATTTCTAAGTTATATTAATACAAAAAATACACGGGCATGATACTTTTTGCAGCACTCTGATTAATGAGGATTTAGTGTTTTTTTTAATTTTTAAAAAATGGTATAATTTAGCACAAAATTATGTTTGGTGTTTGGCATCTTCACAGGCGATCCGGCATCTACCTGGTCGTGGAATCGAAAGAATATTCCTTCCATGATTCGCTGCCTGAAATATGCTTATTGACGTGTTCATTGAAAAAACAATGAGATTAAAAAGGTGTGGCCTATTTTTTTTAAAATTTTTTTAAAAGTAAATGTTAATAAAATAAAAAAATAAATTTAAAACGATATAAATATAAATTTTAAAATATTATGATTTTTTTTTTATAAAAAATGTCTAATAAAAAAAGAAAATTATGCACTAGTAGTATTTTTCTTTCTAAAGGATCTCGCCTATATAATCAAGAGAAGATCCTTTGGACCACTTTTTACGGTTCAGAGAATGCTTCCTATACATATATTAGTGGAGATGTATGATCCCTATTTGTAAAATAGGTAGGGACCATGTATCCCCATCAATGTATGAAAAGGGAGCATCCTCTGGACCGCAAAAAACGGTCCAGAGGATCTCCTCTCGATTATATAGGTTAGATCCTCTGGACCGCTTTTGCGGTCTAGAGGATGCTCCCTATACATGTATTGGTGGAGATGTATGATCCCTACTTGTAAAATAGGTGGGGACCATGTATCCCCATCAATGCATGAAAAGGAAACATCCTCTGGACCGCAAAAAGCGGTCCAAAGGATCTCCTCTCGATTATATAGGTCAGATCCTCTGGACCGCTTTTACGGTCTAGAGGATGCTCCCTATTCATGTATTGATGGAGATGTATGATCCCTACTTGTAAAATAGGTGGGGACCATGTATCCCCATCAATACATGAAAAGGGAGTACTCTCTGGACCACAAAAAGTGGTCTAGAGGATCTCCTCTCGATTATATAGGCCAGATCCTCTGGACCGCTTTTGCGGTCCAGAGGATGCTCCCTATGTATATATTGATGGAGATGTATGATCCCTACTTATAAAATAGATGAGGATCATATATTTCCACCAATGCATGAAAAGGAAACATCTTCTAGATCGCAAAAAACGGTTCAGAGGATCTCCTCTCCTGATTATAGGTTTCTAGTCACCTCATATATAACATATATTCTTGTGCCTAAAAAAATTATTTTGATCAATAATCCAGATGCACATTGACTTGTTCATATTTAACTATTATGAGTAGTTTAACTGAAAGATTAATATTTCTTAGGCCCAATCAATTTTTTTTTATAAAAAAACTAAGTTGATTTATAAACAACTGGTGCCATAATAATGAATGGGAGTTATTAGGGTGTTTTCTATTAAAAAAATATTTATTGAGGCGTTTCTCTAGCTTTGTTCAACTTCAAGTTTGTGCACGTCTTTATTCCTTAATTCGAGCTCCGTCCGGTGTTGTTGTCGTCATGATAAGTAAACTAAAACAATCTCTATAACTCTATTCTCTGATAAAAAAGATCAATAGAAACTAATAAGTTCCGCGTCTACAGTTCAGTGGCCTGTGATCGTCGGCGATCAGGGTTTGTTAGAACGGACATGAACGGGCGTTCGGAACACGGCGTGTACAAATTGCTGGTAAAAAATGTTATTGTTATGGGACGGCATTCTCGGACATTATAACGGCGCAAAAAGGCATGCAATGGCACGGAACGACGATTGATGATAATTCCTCTTCAGCGGCATCTTCTCCTGCTGCGGATCACGGTGGCAGGCTATTAGCGGAGGTTATTCTCCTGCTCTCGCAATGAAAAAGAACGAGGAAACTATATATTTGCGGTGGCGATCGGTGATGATTGGCATTGCTATCTGCTACTCATGAGCAAAACCGCGCCAGGTCAGATGGGGCAGAACAGCGCTGTGTGTACACGAAGAGACGCAATTTTAATCGAAACTTTAATTAAAACTATATATCAATAAATCAAATCATATCAACTCTCATCCTAAAAACACATCCAATCAAAACCTAATAGAATTATTCTCTGAAAATATTTTATAAAATTTATTTAAATTTTAAAATTTTCTAAATAAATTATATTTATATTTATTTTAATTAATCTATTGTTAATAATTAAATTATTATTATTATTATTTGATACGGTGATGAAAAAGAGATCCACCAAAGATGGGTCAAAGCAGGGAAGAACGACTTACGTGGAAGTCAAAGTCAAAAAGATATAGTTCATAGATCAGGCAAGGTCGATCGAGCAGTGCAGCAAGGCCAGACGAACGACATGCTCGGTCCAAGCTAACAAGCAAGGCCGAACGATACTCCCAGTCTCTGAAAGCCTGCGACGGAACGATAGAGACAACAATAAGATCCTCAGACCATGCTGACCATCAACCCGTTTGACCGGACGGCACGCCCAGTCGGATGAAAACCAGCCCTCCAGCAATAGGAATAGCCGAGTGAAGGGAGATTGCTCTGTTTAGCACGACCGAGTGGGGGCGTCAGTGGCGGACCGACCGGGGGGGGGGGGGCGCGGGGCTGGTGCCGGCGTGCCGCGACGGCTGTGCCTGTGCTGTGCCGCTGTGCGTAGTGCGTGCGCCGGCCTGTGAAGTGTGTGTTGTCTGTGTCACTGTGTGGCTGTGCCGAAGAAGACGAAGTTTTGTTCTATTTTTTTTAAATTTTTTTTACCAATTTTAATTAAGCAATAATAGGTGGGGCCCATTGTTAAATAAATTAAATAAAAAAAAAAAAAACATTAAACAGGGTTGGTAAAAGCCCCAAATTGCTTTGCAGCTGCTGCCTGCTGCTTCACATTTCGCAGACGGCGGTTCAAACCCTAAGTCCCTAACTCCACTTCTTCCTCCTCAGTCCTCAGCTCTTCTCCCACTCCCACTCAAGTTACTCAACTCTCCTCCAAGTTCCAACTCTAACTCTCCAAGCCTCCAACCAAGATTCTAGTCTCCAACCAAGATTCTAGAGACTAGAGTCCAAGCCCAAGGAGTAAGGACCAAGGTCTCCAGCCTCCAACTCCAACTCGCAGTCTCTCTCGACTCTAACTCTAAGCCTCCAAATCCAAGCTTCAACACCATTTCTTCACAAGGTTAGAACTTAGATTTGCTATGTTTTAAATTTTTTTTATTATTTGATTTTTTTTGAAAATGTACCGTCCATATTACAATTTAGTGAATTTACCATAGTTTAGTTTTCTATTAGATTGGTAGTTTTCCATTATTATTTATTTTATTTTTTTGTAAAATATGCAGAATTACATTTATAGTTTAGACTATTTAGTTTTCCATGAGTATTCTATATTTCTATTAAATTGGCAATGGTACTGTGGTCTATGGTAGTTTATTAAAGTTTTAGTTCAACATATATTTTTCCATTACATTTGTAGTTGTTCATTACATAATTTATTTTTAGTTATTTATTTGTGTAGGATATGGAGAGATTTTTTAAACGAACTCGTAGTTCCGGCTCTAGCTCCTCTAATGAGCCGAATGTGATTGAACAAGTAGAAAATCAATCCCGTGTAGAATTGAATTTGGATGATATTGTTAGTGATCCGGGATTACGAAAACCAATTGAAGAATTTGATATTACTATTCGAGATCAAGCTCGAAGAGAGTATGCGCTCCGAGGGCCTTGTCAACCAAATGGTCATGTGTATCCGAAAACAACTTTTGGTAATCAAGAAAGAAGTTTTCAAGGAACTTGGTATAAAAAATATACATGGCTAGAGTATAGCATATCAAAAGATGCTGCATTTTGTTTTTGATGTTATCTCTTCAAACCTTTAAATAAAGAAAATGTAGATAATGCCTTTATAAAAGATGGATACAACAATTGGAAAAGGGCATTAGAAAGATTCAATCGTCATATGGGGACTGTGGTCAGGGTACGTTCTCAGTTCATATTCTATGCATATTTTATTATTTTATGACTTAGTCTTGTACTCATATATTCGTTGGATCTGCCTCGACTATCGGGGTACCGGGGGCCGGGTTAATCCGGTCGTTGGCTGCAGGATAGCGTTGACCAGAGGACCTCCGAAGACTTGGTCAACACGGGAGCCATCTCAGCACACCCCCCCTCCGGGATGTCGCGACTTCGTCAACATTCTCACCTGACGATCCGTCTGACTCAGTTTCCGGACGATATATATATATAAACACACCGGTCTGAAGAATACTGAAGGTCGCTTGGAAAGAATACGGTCAAAGAAGTAGCGTCAACAGAAGCGAAGTCTCATTGACCCATCATCAAGAAATGCGCAGATAAGTAAGTTGAAAGTCAAATTGAAAGACGATAATGTTAACTCGCCGAACGACGAGCATACAGACAAAACTTCAATACATAGACAGAGACAAGTAAAAGACGCTCCTCACTCCAGTGGATCAAAGATGGGCTCGGGAATGGTCTCTAAAAGGCCGGCCATGTCTTTGGGAGGTATAAAGGCTGTCTCCTGGAGGTGACCCTTAGCTTTCAGATAAGTCGTTGTCGCCCGAATGGCTTCTTCGAAGGATATAACTAGCCGATCGCTAGACTTCTCGCCGAATTCGTCTGAGCGGAGATAGTTTTTCTTCATCGCCTCGAAGCGGCTTGATTCACCATCTTGATATTCTTTTAGCGCGGCTCTCGGGAAGTGTCAAGAGCGTCTTGGAGATCTTTCTTGTCTAGTTGCAGTTTAGCTTCGGAGGCCGATCGGCCCGCCTGCTCAGCAGAAAGCAGATCAGCTAACTCCTTGACACGTTGCTCCAGCGCTCGGGCCTGCACATTCTTGGCCTCTAAATCGGAGATGGCTGTGTTTTTTCTGTTGCTCGCCAGCTTCATCTCCCGGTCGTGAGACTTGACCTGGGCTTCAAGGCCCGATACCTTGGTCTCCAGGCCAGAGGACTTGTGCCGTTTAGACCTGACCACGGTTCGGAACCGACGGTTCGACGGTTCGGAACCGCCGGTTCGACGGTTCCAGGCAGGTAGACCCTTAACCTTAACCGCCCAAGACGGTTACGTTTCACGGTTCAGAACCGCCGGTTCACGGTTCGGTTCACGGTTCGTCACGGTTCGTCACGGTTCAAGATTAATATGCTAATAAAAATTAAAAATTAAAAATTAAACATTAAACATTAAAAATTAGAAATTAAAATTTATTAAAAAAAGGGCTTGCACTTATTTAAGTTGCCTACGTATCCCTTTAGGGGAATCAAAGCCCACGTAGTTCTTTTACATTTTTATCCTTTTACATTTTCTTTCACTTCCATTTCCTGTTCCTGTCGTATTTGTTCCTTCAGTATCAAAATCTTCAACTTCGTCATCTGAAAGTTGCATTCCTTGGATTCTTTTCTCCGCTCTGGTCCAATCGTCCAAGAATGCTTGGGCTTCCAATGAGTCGAGACAAAGTTGATCGTCGTTCATCTAATATGTTGCTGTCAGCATTGAACGTCTGCTCCACAACAACAGTTGACACTGGACAAGCTAAAATTTCTTTTGCGATCACGGAGAAGACGGGAAAGCTTTGAGCCTCATGACCACCACTTTAAGATATCGAGTTTTTGCTATCTGCTTCATTAAAATCAAAAGAAGTAAAATAATTCTCAAGTTCTGTGTGGAACTTGAGGATCCCCGTGGACGTTTTGTCCGTTCTTTTAATAAGAGTTGTGTTTTGTAAGTTTTAAATTACTACTAGTAGTTTGTTGAATTTCAGAAATATTAATTTGTGTTCCATATTTTGCATAGTATTGATTATAAATATCATATAAATAAATTCTAATATTATACATAATATTAATTGGATCAGAAGAAGAAGAATCTTTAATTAGAATTAAAGCATCATAATATAAAGTTAACATTTCTTAAACTTCTAATCTAAATCTAGGATCTAAAGCAAATGCAATTAAATAAATTTCAGGAATTATAAAAATATTTTTTCCATTTAGTTTTCATACGCAAGAAGATAAAATTCATTATTAATATGTTCATTTAAAATTAATACTATATTAGAAAATTTTTCTAAAATTAAATGAGTAGTAGGATAATAAACACCTGAAAGTTGTTCGATTGCATTGTTAAATACTTTTAAAATTTCATAAATACTACTACAAATATTCCATTGTTGTGAAAATAAATATATATTAGCATTAGTGTTTTGTGCAAAAATGAACATAATAATTCTTTATATTGAAATGAATCTTGTAATAATTGGTATGTTGAATTCCAACGTGTTGGTACATCACGTGGAAATTTTTTAGGTCTCATTCCATTAATTTTACAAAACCTACCCCATTGTTTCATTATAGATGGATGAGACCATAAATAAGAAATTGCAATTCTAATTGGTTTAATATAACTTTCTAAAATTTTTAAACCATCTTGAACACATAAATTTAAAACATGGCATACACAACGAATATGAAAAATAAACCTCCAATAATAGGTTGACAAACAAATTTTAGATCATCTATACAAGCGGTATTAGAACTAGCATTATCTAATGATATTGAAAATATTTTATGAGTTAAACCATATTCTTCTAAAATTAAACATAATAATTGTGCGATATTATGAGCATTATGTGATTCATCAAAACTCTATAAGCTAATAATCTTTTTTGGAGATTCCAAGAGTTATCGATCCAATGGCAAGTCACACCCATATACGAATGTGTTTGCCAATTATCACTCCAAATATCGGAACATAAAGAAACTTTATTATCTAATTTACTAAATTCATCAATTAAATTCTTTTTCCTTGTTTTACTAATTTTTAATTGTACGAGTAAGTGTAGTCCTAGGAACACGTTTAGCACATGGATTAAGAGATTCTTTACAAAAATCTTCAAATGTGCATTTAGATCCAAAACTAAAAGAAAGATGTTCTACGAAACAAATTTAGCTAATGATTCTCTTAATTTATTATCCGAATATAAAATAAACCGGAATCGGTACTACCGCTAGTTGAAGAAAATCTTGATAATTGTGTTTGAGAACGGTCGAGTCCATATTCCGTCGGGTGCTTCGTTTCTACATGTCGTTTCAACGACCCATAGCCCCGGCTTGGAATTTGTAGGAAGCATTGCAGTGCTTACATTTTGCACGCATTTCTCCCGACGGAAGAGTGACCTTCTCAAAATGTTTAGTAAAAATAGAAGATTTTAGAGGAGGAAGTTCCGAACCTTAGAAGTAATTGCATCGGTACTTCCTTGTGTGTCGGGTGTCGGATTCGGAAGATGCTCGATCTCATCATCGGTGGATTGAATGTTGGGGTCCTCCTCCCGCGGATTCATTATTTCCCCGAGCTCGAGATGATGCACCTCCACGGCCTCCTTCCATTGTAATTGAAAACGAAAGCGTGTAGAGATTAGAGAATACGAAAATGAGATTAAGAGTAGAGAAGATGTGTGTGAAAAATGATGAAATAAGCTCTCTATTTATAGAGTTTTGATAGTAACGGACACTAAATCATAGCCATTGATCAAAAAACGGTCAAATGATCCTAACCGTTGAAAAATTAACCGACGGTTCGCCGGTTTTACAACTAATGAACCGGAACCGGCCCGGCAAGTTGCCGGGCCGGTTCCGGTTCCGGTTCCGGTTCGACCCGGCGAACCGGGTCAACGGGCAACCGGCCCGTTGACCCGGTTACGGGCCCGGGCCGGGTCCGGGCCAGACCCGGCCCGGGGTCGGGTCTAGTGCCGTTCGGCCGCCAGTAACTTCTCTGACTTGCTCAGCTCGGCTCGGAGCATGACATATGAGGGCCCTTAAGCTGGTGCCCCTCCGGAAATTTGAAGCCTTTTTAATTCTTCCTCCAGTGCAACCAGGCGGTGGCTAACCGCGATGTTCTCTACCCAAGTCTGCGCACAAAGGAAACAATATCATGGACCAAGTCAAATAAGGACGTATGGTGTTGAGAAACATACCCCGGTAGCTTACTGCAAATGGCTGTCGCCGAGCTGACCGGGAGTCATCAAGGCGACGCGGGCTCTCGCGTCCTCCCATATCCTGGCAAGCGGTCCACGTATAGTAATCTGATGCTCAGGGGCGACTGGCCGATCAGCCACCAGAAGAAATTCTTCCGTTGGGAGGTGGAGGATGGCCTTAACCACTCGACGGTCGCTCAGATCAGATTGAGCCGAGGTTGCGCGCCCGGATGACTCGCCGAGCGGGGCAGATACTATGCCAGACCACCTGAGCCGAATGAAAGCTTGTGGCTGGGAACTTACAGGCGGCGCTCCAAGGGAAGCCATCGGCAAATCAAGCTGGGAAGGAGTTCGGTCCGAAGAAAGGGCCTCGACTGGAGCGGAGGTCGGGGTGATTGCTACAGCAGGGGATCGGTCGACTCAGTCACTGGCTCCACAGATGTGGCTGACTGGGTGTGGAGGTCCATCCGGCGTCGTTTGCGTATTATCAGTGGGGAGTCCTCGGTCGAGTGCCCCGCTTCGTCCGAGGCCGGTTGTCCGGTGGACGAGATAGCATCACCGACCGGTGCAGTTGCAGAAGTCCAAGCGGCCGACTCTCCAACCGTAGGTGAAGCTTCCGCACTTTCCCCTTCGTGTGAGCCGACTGGTTCAATACCCAGATCGGCCATCTCCTTCGTGGTTGCCACCTCCACCTCGGCAGCTTTCAACTTTAGCTGATCGGCAATCTTGGCGCGCCACATGATGTCAGCTGCATAAAAGAAGAATAAATCAGTTAGACCAAAAGGAAGGGGGACAAGGAAAATACTTACCCATGCTGCTCGGGAGCTTCGTTCTGATCGGGCTCAGTCCGAATATATATAGTACCCCTTCGTGGAGCAGCTTGTTGATGTTGAATCTCTGCCCAGCTAGCAAATTGGCTGCGTGAAGGTAGTCTAGCTGGCTCTTATATTTACCAAGATCTGGCGGGCTCGGCACAGTGGTTTGCCATTTAGTGCGAAAGGACGACCGCTCGGGAAAACGAAGATAAAAATAGTTTTCTTTCCAATGCTTGTTCGAGGTCGGCATCTTGTCGAAGAAGACTAAACCGATCCGAGATTGGAAGAGAAAGGTTCCCCACTCGGACTGTTTGGGGTAGTAAAAGTAGTGGAAGGTCTTAGGGACTAAGGGGATGCCGTGCAGCCTAAAAAGGACAACCACCCCGCACAGCAACCTAAAGGAGTTGGGGACGAGTTGGCCGAGCGGAAGGCGGAAATAATTACATACCTCAAGGATGAACGGATGAATAGGGAAGCACAGACTAGCCATGAACTGGTCTCGGAAAAAACAAACAGTGCCGGTCGGAGGGTCGTGTGGCCGATCGGAAGGTGTGGCTAATATCAGTTCGTGGTCAGAGGGAAGTTCAAAAGTTCGGGTAAGGCTCAGCGCATCCCTCTCATCGAACCGACTCTCAGTGGTGGTATACCAGAGGCCGGGGGCGTGGTCGGATGGGTGAGAAGAACTAGCCATTATCAAAGACAAGGAACGACATAGAGGAAATCGAAGTTTGGCAAACAGGATGGTCGGAACAGTGTCCAAACGAGCACGAAAACAGCGAGAAGTGCGAAGAAAAGCACGAAGGAACTGAAAAGAAAAGGGTGAAAGGGCCTTACAAAGGATAGGACCGAAGGAGGCGGTGGTGGATCACCAGAAAGCAAAGCAACGAGCTCGCTGGAGCGTTGGACGAGAAGAAGCAGAAGCTGTCGGATGCGCACGTAATGTCGTGAAGCGGCCGAAGAGGAAAGATGCTTATAAACATTGGGCTTGATCAACCGGCGCCGTCCGATCCAGGTTACGGGATCCAAGGAGGGGATCTGACCGTCAAATTCAAAAAAGCCAAAGGTCACATCAGACCTGACAGCTCGAGTGAACGGTGATGAATGCGCGACCACGTGGCGCTCGCTCACGAGTCACATTTAATGAGCACCATCATGCGAGCATGGCTGCGTGCTCGGCATTAATGACGGTGATTTACACAAATGCCGAGGAGTTTTCTAAGGATAATCAGCGTGACCGATGCCGGAACGGCGGGACAACGGCAGGCAAACGAAACTATCCAAGTACCAACCGGGGACACGCCGAGCGGCGTTACCTACTTGCATAGTCCCCGGACGGCCGTACACTAATCTCGGTGGATGAGCGGCAGACACATCACCCAGACGCAGTCCAGTCAGTCGGACTTAGCGCCTCCTTCGACTAGACTTGAGGGGGAGGCATGTGATCCGGTGGTAAGGACGGGGGACCCTCATTGACGGGAGGTCAACGACGCGTGGAGGTCAATGGTCAAGAAGGTCAACCCCAAGGTCGTGCCGAGCGGAGTAGCAGACCGACCGAGCATCCAGCTGATCGGTCAACCGACCAGGGGTCTCCCGGACCGGATGAAAGACAGCCCGACCAGGGGTTGGGTTTCCGATGCTCAAGTAGAGTCTATGGGCAGAGCGAAACGCTCGGCCGAGCCGCATGACAATAAGGTGCAATTCCATCCGAGCACATGACCAGGGCTTCACCGCCCCGACCAAGGTGGGCGCATTCCCGGAGACCATGAGCGCCGAGCGGTTGGTCCGCTTGGCCCAGGAGCAGGTGAAAGCGCTAGGAGACAAAAAGGACAGCTGGTAGCTTCATCCTCGAGACACCTGCCGCCGACAAACAGCACGGTCGGCGGCCGGAGCTGACAGAATATCGTACGGCGGAAGTTTCCACCGTCACATCCGAGATATGCTCGGACGATTGCGGAATGGCGTCAGGCATGCTTTTCTGACACAACCCTATTGAGGTATGTTTGGAGAAGCGTGCACGCATCGGGAAGTGTGCCCGCGCCTCCCCGGGGTCCTATATAAGGACCCATCACTACAACAAAAACTGCAAACGACAACACCCCTACGACAACGGTTTTAAGAGAAAGCGTTGCGTATTTGCTCAAAGACAACGGTTTTTGCCAAAACCGTTGTCTTTGAACTCCCCATTAAATATAAAAGACAACGGTTTTGGCAAAACTGTTGTCATTGAGCAATTTTTTTTTAAAACGACAACACTTTTTACAACGGTTTTATAAACCGTTGTCTTTATCCGCGTTTTTAGCGACTACGACAACAGTTTTAAAAAAATCGTTGTCGTTGACTTTATTCGTTTCGTCATTTCCCCCTCGCAGTTTTGCTTTCCCTCTCTCCGCAAATCTTTTCGGCGCCTTCTTTTCCCCTTTGTGCTCTCAAACCTAAGTCATTTTTCTTTCCTCTCCTCATACAATCTCTTCACGCCATCCTGTCGATCGCTGGATCTTCCTCCACGACGAAGCGAGCACCTCCCATGGCTCGCTTTCTTCTTCCTGTCAGAATCGAATAGTTGCATCCGACCAAACAAACCACATCCATCGTAAGGTCAAGGTACAAGGTGAATCGGAAGTGATGAGGCGGAAGAAGATGGTGGTGTTGCTCCTTTTGTTCCTATTTTTCTCGGTGTTTTGCTGCGTATCTGCTGCATCCCTAGCTAGTGAGCGCGGATTTTGATGTTTGTGTGTGTGTGCGCGAGTGTGAGGGAGGGGAGAGGTTGTGGGTTTCACGGGTTCCCTGTTGAGCTTTGATCGTTCTGTTTTACTTTTTTTTTTAGGGCTGGTAAGCGTGTTGTTCTTCAACCTCTTTTCTGCCCTTCTACGGCGGCTTTGGTCGGCGACGTTGGATTCGAGGATTGGTAAGACTCGAAGATTGATTTCTCTCTCTCTCTCTCTCTCTCTTCTTTTTGTTTAGTTGATTTGGTGTTTTGGATTAATCAGCGATCTTGAGCCCCTCGATTGTGAGGATTGAGAGTGGATACGGCATCGAGACTGTTTTTGATGGGAGTAAGCATGGAATCGAGTTGTTCTAGGTCGAAGTCACGCCGGGAGGGGAGCTTCTGGTATTGGATTCCAAGAACAGTAACATCTACAAGGTTTCTTTGCCCTTGTCTAAATGTGAGTGTGTTTATCCTCTTATAAAGATCGAAGTGTCCATTTGCATGACACAAATATAACCAATGATACCACATGAAACACCATGAATGAGGCCTACAATGTGCAATTTCATAAGGATTTTAATGCTTAGACTCTTCATCTATCTCCTCAATATCCATGTTCAATGCTTTAAGTAGGCATTCAAACTTTCTATTGATGTGAATATAAATTAAAGATGTTAAATGGTTTATGTAAAATACTTACTGAATCTATTAGTCCCAGGGACTTATGACTGATACTTGTTTGATTTTGTCCGATATGAGATTGATATCTTGACAGTGGAATATTTGAGTGTTCTTAAAGTTACTGGATGTGAAGCCAAGTGATGGTCTAGAGGAGCAGCCTAAGTTGTTCTGAAAAATATCAGCAATAGTTGTTGGTTGGTGATGATGGTTTCACTGTTCTGATACCATGACGATCCAATTTTGTGATTGTCTTCCATTAGAAAGGGGCAAAAGAAGATAACTACTAATAAGTAACACGATGTGTTTGATTCCAGAATTTCTATGCTGATGTTGGCACTTTGAATATGACATTGTATTTTTAATCTTTTAATTTAGTTAATCTTTTAAGCATTTGTTCCAGATACATTCTTGAATATGATTGTTCTAAATGCGCTCTTATTGTGGTTTGTTGAATAACTAAATCTCTTTGATATTATCACTGACTTCCACTTTGAATTTTTTGGATAAACAACAGGCCTAAGCATGTTGCTGGTTCAGCTAAAGGTTGGAGCGGTCATGTTGATGGCAAACCACATGAAGCAAGGATGAACCATCCAACAGGGCTCACAGTCGATAGCAAGGGTAACATTTATGTTGCTGACACAAAGAACAAAGCAATTAGGAAAATCGTTGATGGCCTAAGCATGTCATTTTGTAACTACAAATCTTGTAACTTTGTGAGCTCAAGTTCATCGAATTTGTTATTGTTCCATTCTGTGCAATCAAAACAGTCCTTATTTATCAATCATGTTTTAATCACTTTCTACATGCCAGGTAGCGTGTATTCTAATGTTCAAGCTTCAGCAAGATGATTTCCCAGTGGATACTCATGTGTGCTCTTTTAACTAATCTCAAATTCTAGCAAAGTATCAACTAATATATGCAGAACCATGGTACTTTTGCAGGTTTTTAGGATAATGAGGGACATTGGTTGGATCCCCATTAAAGCAAAAAGAGAGCAAGCATATATCCACCTCAATAATAGAATATCTAATCATTTAAAGTTTGACCTGAATTATCTTCTTGTAACTCATGGAAGATTTTTGTCACAGGTGTTCTGTTAGAAGAGGTAATTAGAACACGGGAGATGGTCCACAGGTTTCCTGCCCTCTCACTCAGTACTGTAAGAATACAACGAAATAAGCTAATCATTTCCAGCTTGCATCTCTATAAATCTGCATCACTTGCTATCTTTCCCATAAATATTATGAGTGAAGCACTGAAGCTACTGTAGTTTATCCTTATGTTGGTTGCAACTTCTGCCTTCTTTAATTGCCTGAGCTGTAACACATTGAACTCTACCTAGTCTGTACATCTGCTTGTCATAGTTGGGCCTCATTGGTCATCTCTTAGGGTGCTTGAATACTCTTTGACCTAAATGAAAGTTACTGAAGATGAACTCATGAAACTGTACTATGATAATTAGCTATCTTGAAATATTGCTTTGAATATAGCGCTCCATGAATACATTTAACATACTGAAGTTGGTTGTCCTTTTGTGAGTTTAACATCCATGAATACATTTAACATACATTTAACAATCGAGTTTAATATTCTTGAAAATTTTATGTTCAACTCTTATTCATTGGCTTGTCTTTGTCTATCATAGAGCTTAGCAACCAACTCATAGGCAATCCTTTGCTTTTGGTTCTAAAGAAGATATTTTCTGATATTATCAACATTGTTAATACTTGCTTACATCACTACCCACTCATTATATTCTCTTTTTTTTTCGACCAAAATTAGGTTGTGTACCTTTAAGTCACTCTCTTGTAATCTGCATTTATAATATTCATACTTCTTTTCCTCTTTGATTCACACTCATGTGTGTGATTATGCAAATAGCTGCATAAGTACTATTATTTCTCTAACTTTACTAGGTACGAGGCCAATCAACCTGCCGTAGTAGACCAGTGCTTCAAGATGTTAAGCATGGTAAGCAAAAAACAAGTTTCTTTCCCATTTTTGTTTTATATTGAATTGGTAGGACAAAGTTGTGGAGCTACACAAATGCATCACTAGCTTTCCACCTTTTAAGATTTCAAGTGATATGCTCTCTTATTCTCACGTTTATTTGCAAACAAAGTTGGATTTTCTGTTAAGTGGTACTAATCTTGTCCTCCTTTTGTTATTAGTATTTTTCCACTTTGTTTATTGAAACACTGAAACTTCCAGAGCATGCTATCATGTAGAAGAAAAATATAAAACAAAAGTTGCAACCACTTGGTGATGCTCTTTGTATTTTGATTTTTTTTTTCCTTTGATTGACTCTAGCAATGCATTTGCTATGGAGAAACATTAATTTACTGATGAGAAAAGTCATGTCAGCTTAATATAAGGATGAGTTTGATCCAACATTGACTCTTCATCCAATATCCCTACTAAAGAAATGGAAACTGGTGTGGCAGCACAAGGTTCTGGTTCCAGGGAGTTGAAAGCCAACTCTCTCTATCCAGACAAAGGAGAAGAGAAAAAGATTCTCTTGTGTGGCTTTGAGTTCGATCCAAATTGGGATGGGGAGAGTGGAAACAAGGAGGATGGTAATTTTTGAGTTCCAAGAATAGTTTAACAATTTTGTTACTGATTATACGTCTATTAAATGCTACTACATTTTGATATTTTCTTTCTCAAGTACTTAGAAAATGATATACTAATTTTGGATGAGAAGAAAAGAAACCTTCTTGTTTTCTCTGGTTACAGTTCATGCAGTTATTACAATTCTCTTTTCTGTTATATTTTATATTTTTCTTTGATAAGTTTTGTTTAATTTTTCTCTCCTTCTGACTTTGTTTGTATTAAATCAATGGTTTGAGTTTTAAGTATTGATTAATTGACTTTTCTCTTGTAGGTACGTAACACAGGGGCAATTCATGAGGATTGGGATTTTTGATGCAAGGAGTGAGCTTTCTTTAGTTTCTATATGGCCTTGCTTATGCGAAGAAGCCATTTGACGAACTGGAAAACATGTGATTTATGGTTTGATACTACTAAGGTTAATGAGTGTACAACTCTTTTTGTATATTTGAGCTGGCATATTTTAGATTGAATATAGTAAATATTTAGTTTTGTATTGGTGGTCATGCTTATATTAAAAAAAAGATTGGTTGTTTGTTATTATCATGTTACAACATGAACATTAAAGACAACGGTTAGAAATGTTGTAAAAAGTACGTAATTACAACGGAATTTTTTTTGTGAAAAGTGATAAAAGACAACGATTTTATCGATTGTAAATTATATTAAAATTATATACCACAACGGTTTATAACTGTTGTAAAATTTAAAACCGCAATGTTTTAAATTATCTACCACAACGGTTTATATCTGTTGTAAAAAGAGTCTACCACAACGGTTTGTTTTTGTTGTTGAAATTATCTACCATAACGGTTTTAAAACGTTGTCGTATCCTTTGCAAACAAATTTTGAGCATATAAACAACAACGGATAAAAACCGTTGTCAAATGTCTACAAAGACAACGGATTCAAAACCGTTGTCGTAGGGCAATACATTCTACAACACCCTCAGTTACAACGATTTTTTGACCCTACGACAACGGATAATATCCATTGTTGTTTGCAGTTTTTGTTGTAGTGCATAGACTTCGACGGAGGTATGCAATCTTGATCACTGTAGCCACAGTAGCGTAGCCTTGTTCTTCTTCTTCTTCGTTGCCTGACTTGAGCGTCGGAGGGTCGTCGCCGGGAAACCCCTCCCGGCTCGGCTTCTTTGTAGGTTCGCCGGAGATCTATATCACCAGTCGAAGACAGCGGAGAGCACCACGTCCCCAGTGTCCATCGACGCAGTGCTTAGACAAGATCAGTAGACGATTCTAATCCATCGGTGGATGACTCCCTGAAAAACCCCGGCTAGCTCAAACTTCCTTCTCAGTGGAGAAACCTTACCACAACCTTGATCCAAAAATCCTTAGATCACAAGAAGATCTTGGAGCACTTAAGAGACTTCTAATAAACTTTAACCAAGTATATTTGGTCAACCTTGGCCAAGCTCCCCGAGCTCTCTTAAATAGAGCCCGAGAGGAAACACCTAGCTGTCTTTCTTTCCACTAGTCGACTAGTCCTCTATGGAATTTGACCATTGCATACCAACGGCTAGATACAGTCGACTGATGGAAGCACCAGTCGACTGCTCCACATGAGTTTAGCGAACAGAAGCATTCTGTTCTCTCCCCAGTCGACTGATACAACTATCAGTCGATTGGTCAAACCCTAACCCTAGGGTTTGACCCCCCGAGTACATTCACTCAGCACTCGCCCTCGCCCGATCAACCTAGACCTAGCTTTCTAGCCTTCTCCATCAGCCTCGCGTCCCTCAGATGTCTCCCCATCCTTCACACCTTGCCTTCTAGAGCTTCCTTCGGCTTCGTCCTAGTTGTCGGATCTTCCTTTTCCAAGAGGCTCCTCACCTCCGGAATTTCAACTATTGCCAAGTCACACTTGGACTTACACCTTTGCCAAGATCACCTTGGACTTTACTTTGTTGTACCTGCATCTTGCACACTCAAAGTGCATATCACATACAAATAAACCTAACTTAAATCTTTGCCCAAACATCAAAACCTATGACACCTAGATTACTCTAACAATCTCCCCCTTTTTGATGTTTGATAATCCGTTTAAGTTAGGGAAATGTAAATGCAATAACAGTGAAAATAAACATGTATATCTACTCATGCATAAGTCATGGAACCTAACCCTAGGCTCCCACTTTGCCTAAGCTCCCCTTGAGCTAGGATTTCTCGCAAAAGTAAACTTCTCCCTCTTTGCCAATAAATGAGCAATCACTCCCACTTTACCTAAGCTTCCCCTTTACCTAAGCTCCTCTTGAGCTAGGATTTCTCGCAAAAGTAAACTTCTCCTCTCTTTGCCAATAAATGAGCAATCACTCCCACTTTACCTAAGCTCCCCATTTAGCTAAGTTTACTTGCAAGGATGTGTAGGTTTCCCACTTAAACCCAACACTTCTCTCCCTTTGTCATACATAAAAAAGAGCTCCAATAATATCCCAATTATTCGACTCTTTAACCTCTAATGACCATAAAAATCATGTATTAATCCCCCATAAGATTACATACATGTTCACCACTCTCTTGGTCATTTTCTAATGCTGAAAAACATTCTCAGACTGTATCAGTAGACTGCCATTTATTCCAGTCAACTGCCCTTATCAAACAATCTCATAGCACCATTCTGTGTTCGATGAACAGTGTTATTAGTCGACTGGTAACTGTATCAGTCAACTGACACACTACTTCTGCCCCAGACAACATTTCTGATCCACTTTTAGAAATACATTAAAAATTCTACAAACCTCCAAAAATATCTAAATTTTATGGAGAGATCTGTTTTACCAATATTTATTTGGGAAAATACATTTAAAAATATACATATCTCAAATCCCAAGATTGACACAAAACCCAAAACTAACTAAATGGTATAATTGAACCTTGACCGAAAGTCCTAATTTTGGCTTCCTCTTGATGTATCTGCCTATACTAAACTATAATGCATTTCTAGCATTAGTTTATATGACATCTACACATACAAAACCAAATTTCTTGCAATATGAACCCAATTCATATTTCCATGCATGAAACTCAACCTAATTGTGCCAATTCCTTAGATTTGAGAATCAAATTCGTCTTCAAACCACTTTGGCACATTTGATGACCCATCTTGAGTTCCAAGTATGGTCCGCTTGAGATCCATTTACCATATATCCCAAAGACTCTTTGAGCTCCTCCTAGATCTCTTATCCTTAGTCACCTCTCTAGGTGACTCATTCACTATGGCTAGGCCACTTTGGTGCACCATGGGTGACACTTGGCCTACAAACTTGACTCTCTTAACCTTAGACACCTTGTCTTTGGTTAATTTCATCTTGTCCTTAAGTTTGGATGCCTCATCCTTACTATAATTATATGCAACCCTGACATATTTCTTCTCATTGACCTTGGATGATCCTGCTTTACCCTTGGTCACTCCTCCATTGCCATTGTCATGTGTCACCCTAGCACTTAACCTCCTTTTGGTCTTGGAGGGACCTAATTTATCATTTTTGGATCTTTGATCACCCAAACACATATCAAGTTATCTAAGTCCAATAATGAACCTATCTAGGACTTTTTCCAACTCCTCAAACCTTGACTTCAAGGTTTGATTTTTCAATTCTAGGGTTCTAACCCTAGAATCACCATATCCACATTGGACATTCCTAGACCTATGCACTTTTCTAGGCATACGTCTCCCCTTCTTGGGATTAATGTCTTGATCATTTACTACCTTCCTTCCCTTACGCATGGTAGTTTGGGTTTTGTTAAGTCTAACCTTAAATTTTGATATACTAGGGTTATCGACCATGTTAACTCTATTTCTATCATTATACGTAGATCCATAATTATGCATTGGTAATACTTTTCATTATTCCTAATAAGTATGAAGGAATTTGAACTTGGATTAAACTTTAAATTAGGGATTACCTTCCCTTTTACTTTTGGAGCTCCCCTTTGACTTGAGCTCCCCTTTTTCTCTCATTTCTTTAAGTGTGTCAATTTCTTGAGCTCTCCTCTCCTTGAGCACTTTGTGTAGTAATAACCCCACTCACCACATGTGAAACATCGAATGTGCCTCTTCTCCTTGACACCATCCCTACAACCCACGTTAGTCTTCAAAAGAACTTTACTAGGTTTAAGGTTTACCTCTTTTACCTTCTTGAGCAAAGGACACCTACTCTTGTAGTGCCCACTTCATATGAGCTTTAGTTCTCTTCTTGGTGGGTGCAGTTGAAGGTTGAGCTTCTAAGACCTCCTTTTCATTGGATTACACTTCTTCTTCTTCTTCTTTCGAAGATGTAGACGATTCCACATCCTCCTCCCTTAAAAATGTAGATGACACTTCTTGATATCCCAAGGTTGTTTTGATGTGATCAAATAAGTTAAGTTAGGTCCTATTGTGTTTAACCCTGTGTCTAAGTGTGCAAGAAGTTAGGAGCACAGGAAGTCGAGCAAAAGACGCAACTAGTGAGAAGGACGGCACGGGAGAGAGTCGACGGGCTCGGTGCGTCTGAGGGATGAAGTGTTGCAGAAGAGTACACCGGCGGACGAGAAGGAACGTGCGATGTTTCTGAGGGATGAGAAGCTGGAGCGGAAGATTGCTTAGGGAGCAAAAGATGCAGCTAGCGAGAAGGTCAGCACGGGAGAGACCTGACAGACTCAGTGTGTCCGAGGGACGAAGCTGCGGAAGAGTACACTGGCGGATGAGAAGGAAGCATGCGATGATTCCGAGGGATGAGAAGCCGGAGCGGAAGGTTGCTCGAGGAGAAGATAGGAAGTTGGGTTCGGGTGAGCCCTATTCCGGATAACCGAGATCATCCAAGCGAGCGGAGCTGGAATGGAAGACCCCGGACCGAGAAAAGGAGAACCGGAGCAGAAGGCCCGGACCGAAAAAGTCAACATTGTTGACTTTCTTGTTCCGGGCGTCCGGACTAGTCCGGGGTGCCCGGAACCCTTTCGGACGTCCAGACCTGGATTTTATCCAGAACGCAGTCAAAGATGATCTATACAAAAGGGATAAAATTTTATCCCTTTCTATGTGCCTGGAACGCTTCCAGGTGCCCCGAACAAGGCTATAAATATAGCTTTGGTCCAAGAAGCTAAATAGAATAAGCAATTTCATTTACAACACTTATGTGCTTTCCATTTTTGTTTAGCTTCTTCATTTTTGTGCTTTCACTGCTGTAAGAGGCTTTTCCGTCTAAAGGAGTATTTTAGTGCGCTTCATTTTCTTGGATTAACAACCTCCCAGGTTGTAACCAAGTAAATCTGTGAGCCTAATCTTTTTAGTTCTTTTATTTATTCTTATACAAATGTTACTTTAATCAAGTTATTTGTCTGAGAAAGGTTTTTTTTGCTTTTGTGCAGGGGATATTCAACCCCCCTTCTAGCTGGCCCAACGATCCCAACAAGTGGTATCAAAGTTAGGATGCTTCAAGAGGACTAACCGTCGATGGAAGCAAAGACGATAGCTGGAGTTAACATCTACCTACCAACGTTCGAGGGGGAGTTCGCATTTTGGAAGCGACGAATGGAGGTATTTCTTAAAATAAATTTTAATATTTTATTAATAATGAAATATGGTTATGAAGCACCAAAGAATACGAGCAGAGAAGAAATCGAAAAATGCCTTTGGACCAAAAAGCAGCGTGACGATTTTACATCAAATGGTAAGGCTAAATTTCATCTCTTAAGTGTACTTCCGGTTAAAGATCTTGATAGAATCGACAACTACCAAAGTGCAAATGAACTTTGGGAAAAGTTCTTGAAGCTCTACAAAGAATCAGTTGAAGCTTATTCCAACTCCTCGATGGACACCGAGTCGTCATCAGAAGCTGAAAACCAGGAAATTACCGAAACAGCTCTCATAGCCGAGTACCAACCAGAAGACGAAGTCAGCTCTTCCTCAATGAGCATCGAAAGCATTGATGAAGGGAGAGCAACGTCAGAGGAAAGTAACTCTATAGGGGGAGGATCAGAAACTGACAAGGTAAGTTAGGTACGGTACCACCTGACCAAATGTTTAAATTTGTTAAATTATTAACTAAAGATGGTTGCATGCTAGAAAAAGAAAATAAAAAGTTGAAATTAATTTAGATAAATATTTTCTATTAGAAGATTTTAAAAGATTAGAATTATAAAATGATAA